>NC_143093.1:10324166-10645833 GCF_061535455.1 Colias philodice | reverse complement strand
ATGGTGTAAAAAAAAATAAACACCACCATAGTAAATGTTCTCAGGAAATGCATACAAACAGTGTGATAATGAGCTTTTACTAAATCAGGCACACTTCTTGAACTCTATATCTTCTCTTGTATCGGCTTTTCGGTAATATTTCAAAAGAAAAATAATTATCTGTTCTAAGTTTAATATTTTACAGCATATTCAAAAGCAAAATGATGTCGATAAAAACATTTCAGGTAGTTCGAGAAGTGTGCCTGATTTAGTAAAAGCTAATTTTCAGACTGTTTGTATGCATTTCCTGAGAACATTTACTATGGTGGTGTTTATTTTTTTTACACCATATGAAAGTAGAGATTTCAATGAATAAAAGGCACCCCAAGTTTTTGAAAAAAGCTAATATTTTGACGGGTGACTTTTCGATTGAAAATTAGGTTGTTTTTTTGGTATTAATTCAAAATAAGGCGAAAAAATAAATATTTTCAATCAAATAAATTACAGTGTATTTGGGACATAATAAAGTAAGTTTCCACCAAATTTCGTAGAAAAAAAATCAATTTTGAATTAGATAGAAATAAAAGACCAAAAACTTGGTTTTTTGAATTTTTCACCTAAATTTTTAGGTTATGTGAAAAAATTGTGAATACAAAAGTTGTAGAACTTTTAATTACCTACAACTTTGCCATTGAACTTTTTTCTATAGGACTTGTAGTTTTGTCGGAAATCGAGAGAAACCATTTTTTTCTCTTAAAAGCTCCCCCCTCCCGCTTCCCGAACTCGGATTGACCGTAATTTATTTTTCCTTACATTTTTATCATATTCCCCTCCTTTTCTAATGGGTTTCATCCGACTGCGATTTTTTTTTGTTTCAAAAATTAACTACTCTAGTCTATCAACCTTCCTTGTATGAAAAACCGCTAAATTTAAATTTGGTGTAATATGATAGGAGATATTTATAGAAATCCATATTTAACACAGAATTCAAAGAATACGAGCTTGTAAACAGATTGTTTATTAAATATAAGTTCTTGAAATATAATATCATTATAATATTAGATGCATTCTATTCATAATACAAAACAGCACGTAATACTTTACCATAGCCACGTTTATCATGGGCTAAGTTAACAACATTTAACTATCTCTATTATCAGTCACTTTTTTCCACTAAATGACGTGTAACAAACGAGGGCATTTTATATTTTCGGGTCTGTTTTTATAATCTTTGCCCGATGATGCCACCTTAATATTTGTTATTTTTATGTAAATATTGAATTTCTCCTCAATAATAGTTAATAAATAGTAGTCAATAATAGTTTTTAATTTCGGCACCAGTGTGCCTTCTATGTTTTACAACGTTTTACCTAAATAATATGATAACAAAATAATAATTTATTTTATCATAGACTAAAATTGAACAGTATCAAGTAAAAAGGTAATTTAATTAAATACCTCAATATTTAGGCGGGAAAGGAAGACGAATTTATTAGTTCATAAATGAAAATTCTTTTCGGGCCAGTCTTGTTAATAGAAAATGCTTGAGCTCGTAATTAAATTACTTAAGTTTGTAACAAAATATATAATTTTTGGGGCTTTATAAAGATCACATTGTAAAATACGAATTTTCTACAAGTTATTTGAAGTTGAAATTATTAGATTTCTTAAAATTTCTTGAACAAAGAGTAATTTATAAGACATTGAATTTAGAATATTAGAAATTTTCACCGTTTCAAAAGGCAAAGTCTATGCCATTATTATAACAATACATTTTCATCATATTTCTAATGATTCATTCAATTTAAACCATTTATTTTATTTTCATGTTAAAACAAATTTCAGTATGTATAGTGAAATTCTTATTTTATAATATACTAGCTTTCCGCCCGCGGCTTCGCCCGCTTTGTCTAAAACCTAATAAATTATATACTAAAACCTTCCTCTTGAATCACTCTATCTATTAAAAAAAACCGCATCAAAATCCGTTGCGTAGTTTTAAAGATTTAAGCATACATAGGGACATAGGGACAGAGAAAGCGACTTTGTTTTATACTATGTAGTGAAGTGATGCTGCATAGGCATGATATCTCACTTTTTTTAGGTTTGCAAATTCAATACTTATAATGAAGCTATGTTTATTACATAACATGACCCAAACAGATCCCTTGTTTTTACAGTTTTAGATATGATTGAAATAAATAGTTAACCGTTAGTCGCGTTATATCGTCGTATGATCTATCTATAAGTTTATTATAACTCCTTTATTTATTTATTTATTTTTATATATTTATGTATATAATATGTAGTCATAAGTAACTCCTTTCGTCCCAACTCGAAGCCTTTATTATAAAGGGGGCACTGAAAAACAGCGCTGCCAATGTTCCTGGACGTTGCAGCATATGCTGAGCTGTCTCCTTTTTGTCAGGGTCGTATGACACACCTTAATAAATGTAGTTATCATTCTATTTTTTTTTGTACGTGTTTTTCATGTTATTAATTTAAGTATTTGCTTCTTTTATTGTAACTATTTCTTGTTGCGGTGTTTTCTTATTTAACTTGTACGGTTTTATGTTTTATGTCTATGTATGTGTGTGTGTTGTGCTGTCTCTGATAAATAAATGTTTCTTTCTTTCTTTCTTTCAAATAAATATTTCAGGACAATTTTCACACACGATCTGATCCCATACTAAGCTTTCGCTTGTGTTATGGAAATGGCTTATAAACATACATATATACATAATTTTAATTAAATAAATAAGTATTTATATAGATAATTAACACCCAGACACAGAGCAAAAATCATTCATCACACAAATATTTGCCCTGGGTGGGAATCGAACCCAAGACCTCTGGCTTGGAAGGCAGGGTCACTACCAACCAAGCCAACCGGCCAGTCCAAACTAATGCTTTAACATTTTTTTTTACTTCTTTTTTTTATTGTGAATAGGGAAGCGCTTGACCACAATCTCGCCTGATGGTAAGCTGAGATGTGGTCTAAGATGGAACGCGCTTCCCTAGAAGGATGGTGTTCAATCCAAAGACCCCCATATTGTACTCGTCGGGGAACACAGATTCAGGAAGCATGTTCCAGTCCCTCGCGGTCCGGATAATATATGGAATCGAACCGCTTAGTCCGGGTACATGGAACGTCCACCATATGGCGATGCCTAGAATCTGTGCGCCTCGACGATCGATGGAAGAACGGCGATTTATAGCTTGAAAAAGTCTCTCAAGTTATAAAGGTAGCATAGACTATAGAACAAAAGCTCTGAAGATAACAAGCGTATAATTACAGCCCATAAACTATGATAATAGGAAACTAAATGAAGCTGATATGCATATTTTCTCGTGTTCATTGTGAAATATGATGCCCGGATTAGACGGTTTACCTTGGTAATGCTTGGTATGGCTTGATCTAATAGTGTGTTTATGTTATCCATTTATATAAATAAATTAACTAGCTGACTTTGTAACTTACTCATTTAAGGGTATGACAAAATAGATGAAAACCGATTGTGAGAAAATTTTTAATGAAAATCGGTCCAGCCGTTTTGGAGGAGTTTGGAAACAAACACGACATGACAATTTTATATATTCAACTCTTTCCCTTGATCAGTGATCACACATCATGAAAACGATCGGTTTCAATCGCACATAGCATTTGCATTTTGCAATATATAAAGACTATAGGACCGATTATAATACTTTTAACATAATATAGTAGATACAATATTGGAGTATAATCTCCATGAAATAGAATTACATTTATTACATGATCTTATTAAGAGATCAGAGCTTAAAAGTGTACAACCACGAGTCACAACCAGTTAAAATAGAAAAGATCAAAGATTTTATAGCCAAGTTAAATATTTTTAAAATAAATTTAACACAGCCCTTCAACTGCGTTTAAATCTTATGTAATTAATTTAATGGACAACACAACACTTAAAGCTCAAAACTCAATAGTATTTAAAACTATTCAGTTTTGTGCTTTAAGATTTAAGATTAGTTCCAACATTATCATAATATCAATACAGAAACATAACGTCTTGTACTCCGTACAGACCCCCGTTATAATAACTCATACCTTTAGATTCTATTAGTCCATGCTCATACTCAACCTATAAATTTAATACTCCATGATTTATATCAAAACTAGCTTTCCGCCCGCGGTTCGCCCGCACAGTCAAAGAAAAACCCGCATAGTTCCCGTTCCTGTGGGATTTCCGGGATAAAACCTATCCTATGTCCCGGGGTAAAAAGTAGCCTATGTCCTTTCTCGGGTATCAAAATATCTCTATACCAAATTTCAAGAAAATTGGTTCAGTAGTTAAGGCGTGATTGAGTAACAGACAGACAGACAGAGTTACTTTCGCATATATAGTATTAGTATGGATACTCGAACTGTATTACTCGAACTTCTGAAAATATTCTCGAATATTCTGTACTTCGTTTCTGTATATTTTACAGTACTTTACAATTCCATGTTTCTATTGAAATTTAAAACTGCTGTTTTTGAAATACAATACCATTAATCTTGTGGGGAAAATGTTTTATTTATTTTTAAAGGTTGGAAGTTTGATGTAGTGTGAATAATAGCACTATTGACGGAATAATAAAGAACAATCTTTATATTTTTTTATATACGTCTATATGAATAATATTGAATTGAGCTGTGCTCTTATTAAGCCGCAAAAAATGGCGTGTGTGCCGAGCACACGTGTCAGAAGTGAAACTTATTGCCGAAGATACCAAAATCGTCGCCTTACTTCATGACGTGACGGTATTGCCACGACGTGACCTTGCAATTTTACTCTCAATGCGCCTAAAGAAGTTTCGCTTCAAAACACTCTCATTAGCAATTGCTTTGTTGGGACATCAGTACTACTGCAGAATTCGTGCTTAAATATTCCTCGCTAACTTGTTTTAAAATATACATAAAATCTGATGCAAAACCGCGAAAATTTGATTTCTTTCAAAGGCTTTTTCCCATTCGCAGTAGTCCAAAAGTAAACTAAAACCAACTAATATATCATGTGACCAAAGAAAACTCATTTCACATTCAAAAACATTGATGACATTTTCAATAACATCCGCCTTTGATATTTTTTGAAATTTAACTTGAAAATTATAAAATATCTCGAAAATACGACGTGTATTTGATGAAAAGCTTTTTAAAGATTTTTTTAGCTTTCAAAATCAAAGGATGACGTTCTGTTATAAAATGTTTATGAATACAAAATATGTGGTTTTATTAAGCGCTCGGCAGTTGGTAGTCTTCTTGAAAATATTAAAATGATTTCGTCATAAATGAACGTTTTAATGGTTTTAATTACGGTGTCTAGGTCACGTGTGTTTTTTTTATATAGGTAAATAATATAATGTTGTATTAATACCTGTATTAACTAGCTGGAGCACGCGGCTTTGCGCATTCCCCGAATAAATAGAAGCGTATGTGCTATCTGGACTACATTAATTATTATTACACCAGGAGCCTATAATATCGATCAGCCTTTTTTCAATTTTCCCAAAGAACATGTAAGGACTATAAAGTCCTACTCTACACGACGAAAATGAAAACAAAAACTTATAGTTTGAAATTTAGTTTTATATCATTCAAATCTATACTAATATTATAAAGCTGAAGAGTTTGTTTGTTTGAACGCGCTAATCTCAAGAACTACTGGTCCAATTTGAAAAATTCTTTCGGTGTTAGATAGCCCATTTTTCGAGGAAGGCTATGGGTGCTACTAACTATATAACGGCTATATACATATCATCACGCTAAGACCAATAGGAGCAGAGCAACGCGGGCAAAACCGCGGGGCATGGCTAGTCATTTATATAGGTAAATGAAAATTATTAAAGAATAGAAAAAAAATTCAGGTCCATACCTAAGTTCGTTTTATTTGTAAAATTATGGCTACCAAGTGATTTTTTCTTTTTTTAGTACGTTCTAACTTTTATAATGTTCTTACAAAATCTTTCTTCATAATAATATTACCTATATATATATATATATATATATATATATATATCGTAGCAACAAAAAGGGGAAAAACGTTTTTAAAAATATTTAAAAATAAATGGCACGTTGAACCTCCCTTCGCCAGACGGTGTTTTTGATCAGTTAAGCCTTCAAAGGCTTCTTTACATAATGTTTTTATAAATATTATTTCTAATTGAAATATTATAAGCAAAAATATATTTCAAGATTTACGCAAGATAACTGTTTTTGTGCCGCGTAGGTGAAGATTTTTAGATACTTAGATTAAGAGCCCCTTGTACTGAAAGTTTAGGCATTTTAGGCACTGAGAAGGCTCGCGCCCGCGTTGCGCAGGAGCCGGCGCGGCATGAACTCCGGTGACCTATGAAGGCGGGCGATTATGCCACAGTATAAATAAATCAGTAGTTCGATTTTATTTGCTATCGTAGGAATGTTGTTGATAAATAAATTTACTACTTATCCTATACCATTAAACGAGCAATATTTGCATATTTATATATTTGTTTGTATATATACAGTGTGGAAATTTTCGATGTGCCCTGAATGGAAAGTACTTGAAATACTAGGGATAGCAAATTTTTCTGAAAGGAAACATTCCTTTTTCAAATTTTATTTTATTATTCAAATCGATAGAAACAATATAAAAGATAATTTATTGTTAATTTCTCGTAAAAATTTTTTGGTCTATTTTATACATACATTTAAAGTTTAAAATGAAACTCTCGTTCTGGATACATTAATTTATTTTCTTCTGAAAATATTGGTAATAATAATTAAAAGTAAAACAAATAAAAAAGGCAAAATAAAAATTGAATATAAGTATGTAATAAGTAAGTTAGTGTATTCAACCAACTTAAAAAAGTGTGACTATTTTACAACAATTTGAATAATAATCAATTAATGATTTGTATTATTGTATACAATATCGAAGCTTTTTAAGAAATGTATAAAATACTTTTTTATGAATGAAGAAAGATGTAAAATTTTCGTCGGCGCCATCTTGGATTATAGTTTTGACCTCATATTCGTTAATTGCTACCCCAAAAACCATGAAAATGACACCCATCACGAAAAAAGTCAAATTTTCGTCGGCGCCATCTTGGATTGTTGTTTCATAAAAATAATATTTGTCATACTCATTGAATACAGATCAACCAACATCATAATAGTCTTTCTACTAGTACTTCAAAACTTTGCCGCTATTCCTATTCAATAACCCATTTTTAAAACATAATTTTAAATCACTACATAGTATAAAACAAAGTCGCTTTCACTGTCCCTATGTCCCTTTGTACGCTTAAATCTTTGAAACTACGCAACGGATTTTGATGCGGTTTTAATAGTTCTTTCGATTCCCGGTCGAAGAAAATGAATTTTTGAAAATCTTTGAATGCAGTTCTATTTCTTTTTAAAAATAAAGGATATTTGCTATCTCCAGTATTTCTAGTACTTTCACCCAGGGCCCATCGAAAATTTCCACACTGTATTTACAAACAAATATATTAATATGCAAATATTGTTCGTTTAATAGTATAGAATAAGAAGTTAATTTATATTTACAACAATAATCCTAGGATAACTAACAAAATCAAACTACTGATTTATTTATACCGTGACATGCTCGCCGTTTTACTCGCCGCTCGGTTCTAATACGCGAGCGGCGACTGCAACGTGGTCGGGAGCAAAACTAGCACAGGTCCTCCTTCGATGACGTCCGGCTGGACTCTGGCGGCACTGACGTGGTGCGCGCGAGTCGCATTTTACGTATTATATTTTATATAGAAAAAAATAAGGGCTAAATTAAAAATCTATCCAAAAATTTCCCTGTAAAACCTGATTAGTAAATGAAATGTCAAATTTTCATAAACATAGCGTTCCCCTAATTCTCATAAAACTGATTATGCTTTTAAAATCGATGTTACTTCTGATTTTTTTTTGATCGAGTCAAATGTTTAATATTGTGTTTTTATCCAAAAAAGTCACTAGATCAAACGTTTATCTGTGCTATATATTTTTTTAGGATTTTAAATATGATGATTTCTATCCAAAAACCATGATTTAGAAACATACATTTCGGAGCAGGGCCCCTTAAGAAATCAAAATTTATAATAAGCTATTAATTCCATATATTATCTTAATAATTAACTGTATTTATTTATATTGACTAAAACTGGATATTTTTGGCGTGACGGATACGTGTTACTAAAGCAGGCAGAAAAGTTCATAATTAATTTCTAATTGACGGTGATTAAATTTTCAATTTAAAAATAATCTTTAAACCTTGTAGCAGCAGGAACATTCAAATTATCAATCACTGTTTCAATTAGAAGCAAAAAAAAACAGTTTAAAATCACCCCAAATATCATCCTAAATACGGGAGATTACGGGCCATTTATAAATCCCCTAATTCATGATTCCTGTGTCCGTTAGGGCTGACCACAGCATGATAAATGAAGGTACATTTGGACCCCTATTTCATTACCATTAATTATTCCTAATGCATCTGTTGCTAAGTTATTTACATAAGAAATGCGCCTATTTCACGGGTATTGAGTAATGGTGTTATCTATCTTCAGGTAACGTTGTAAATATTTTTTGTATATTTTGACAATTTTTTTATAATGTCCGTTTAAATTAAAAAATTTTACATTCTGATAGCATTCTCTGAGGATTTTTCCGGCATTTGTATCACAAAAGAGATAGAGAAATTCCAACAAAATTAACAATGTTTTACATGACAAAAATGGTCAATTGAAATTATAGCATTTAAATCATTCAAACTTCTTTCAAAAAATTAGATTTTGTAATTATTGAAATGATATCATTAGGTATCCCTAATTATTAGGCAGCATAGTCCAGACATTTATATTGGTCTAGATTCTAAACGCGACGCATAGTTTTTAATTTATATACCCAAAAATTAAGGCCCAATACCTACAGACACAGATATTCTAAAAATAATAAACAATGATTTCAGTGATTTTCTTCAGTTTCTCATTTCACTGAACAAACCGTGAAATAATGTCCCCGGCAGCCTGAGTCGACTTCATCTGAGTCGATTGCTCAATTTATCAATAGAACTCTTGGCCAAAGAATATTAAGTGATAAGGGTACAGATATTTGACGTAAAAACTTAGAAAAGAAGAGAGACAAAAATATAAAAATGTTCTTTATTATGTAGCTACTTAATACAATTTTATTTTACAAGCATTCAACAATTTCGATCAGGTATTTCAGATTTGTCTAATTCAGCCAATACTACCTACACATATGGCAATGAAGTTTTCGTTCACTTAAGAAATACATATCTGAATTAATATTTTAAAAGCATTTGTACTGTAAAATTAATTTATACAAGAGAAAGCATGTTATATTCGTGAGCCTCTCACTTTTCTCTATTGTGCATTGTCTAAGATTCTCGATTACAGGTCTTCTACTATCCACATAAATGAGGTCATTACAAATATTACATTATGGAACATCTGTATCAATTAATCTATGACGCAACGCCGACCGTCAATTTATTTGAAGCGGATAGCAAGTGGCTGTATCACTTACGTAAGATTCGAGTTCGCGTGAATGTACCGCCTGGGGTCACGTTGTTAAGCCACCGTATAGAGATCACTAGCGACCACCAGTGTATGATGAGCTCTGTAAGATCATTCTGGAACAATCTAGAACGATTCATCTCGTGCCTTTGTTGGATTGACCGGTCTGACGATTTCTGTTTCGGAATGGTCGCGGCATTGCGACTGTAAAGATCTGTTTTTGACTCACTGACGTTAATACAAACGTCAACTCTGTACTGTAGATATGGACTGTTTTGTCTTATTGACACTGTTTAGCTTATTTGCAGTAATTTAACTAACGAATACGGGTAACGTAAAAAGTGAGTTACACCAGTGTAAGAAGATTAAGTGTTACAAGATTGTTCTGCAACAGTTAAGAGCAAGACGCTCTAGTCTAAGTAAGAGATTCATCTCGCTCCTTTGTTGGATTGACTGGTCTGACGAGTTGTAGGGTTTATAGTGGTCTGGTTATCAAAGTTAATATAGAAAATTTTAAAGAATAGGAAAATTTCGATCTCGAGGCAGGATCCCTTCTTTAAGAATTTCAATTAAAAAGCATTTGATTGCTATAAAACTTAATACCAAACAGTATATGCTAAAATAGATTAGTTAGGTTACCAGGAAAATTGGCAAGCGATGAAACGGGCTCTTAATCTTTCAATTAATAATAAAAGCGCTTTAATTCCATTCTCATGGGACTTGAAAAAGCATAGATTATGAGGTCTTGACCTAAATTCTGTAAACAAATTTGTACAGTAAAATTCTTCTCGAATATTTTTTATTACGCCGTCCAATAAAACTCAGACAAAAGAACCAGTGAAATATTTATTTGAACCGGAAAGACAAATGTATCACGTATAGCATTGTCCGAAAATTCCAAGTTACTAGTTCTTTTAAAGTACATTGCTTCTTATGTATGACTCTTCATAATTCATAGTCTTACGAAACCAGCAATGTACGTCGAATAGTATTAAAATACGCTTGGACAGTGGTCATTTCATTGTACGATATTGCCCTAGGTCACGTTGGCATGGATACTAGGTCTACACTTAGGTTTTTTATATCCCCGATATATTGCAGTTTAAAATTGCTCTCGATTCGTCTTAGTGTTCAAGTATTTATTCAGTGGACTGGGTTTATTGGAAGCTTGTGTTGGAAATGTACTTTAAGTGTGTTTTAGATGTTTTTAAATGAGCTCACTGTGATTTAGTATGTGATATTGATCGGTTCTTAATATTTGTGATGAAAGACAAAGTAAATATAAATAAACTATGCTACGTTGATGTTTTACGCTTCCCTTAATATAGAAGTAGTGATTTACTTTAATTTATTCGATATTAATGTAGGAATGTCATAAGTCATGTTTTGATATTTTTTCATAAAGCAGGGCCGCAGAACTCAGCCGCAGTTGGGGAATATTTATCACAAAATTCACGGAATTGTGTGTGTACAATATACCTAATATCTTATATATAAAAATGAATCGCAAAATGTGTTGGTAAGCGCATAACTCGAGAACGGCTGAACCGATTTCGATAATTCTTTTTTTATTATATGCCTTGAAGTACGAGGATGGTTTTTATGTAGAGAAAACGTAAATATGTACCACGGGCGAAGCCGGGGCGGACCGCTAGTAATATAATATTTAAACTGCAAATCAAATATTAGGCATACATTGTCGTTTTATATAATATTATATGCTTTTTGTTTTATCTTATATATAAAAATGAATCGCAAAATGTGTTGGTAAGCGCATAACTCGAGAACGGCTGAACCGATTTCGATAATTATTTTTTTATTATATTCCTTGAAGTACGAGGATGGTTCTTATGTAGAGAAAACGTAAACATGTACCACGGGCGAAGCCGGGGCGGACCGCTAGTTTTCAATAAATGCAATAAACAAAATTCACAATACATTACCAGTTATTAATGCATTTTGTACTGAGAATAAAATACAGTAGCATTTACTAATCCCTTACATTATCCACAACATCCACACATCCCACATTCATATTTCTTACAAAGATTGACAAAGTATCCGCATAAACTTCCATTATTAATGTACATTGAAAAGATGTCCCATCGTAGAAAAACGTCAACAAAACTCCTTTGTAAGTAACAAAGTATTGAAAGTAACAAAGTATTGAAAGTGAACGCTAGTCCCGGACAAAAGCCGGATAATCCGGGACACACGTCCGGGCATGGATGTGGAAATAATAATAATATGCGTCCTGTCCACGGTGAAAGACGTTATGATATTGACCGGTTTGAAGCCACAAAGTGTACATTTTGTGCGTGGCGGTAGTTATAGCGATTTGTCGTGTTATAATAAAATAATATGGCATTTACTGTTTATGTATGTTACTTAGATTTAATATCAGTAGTCCGTGGCATCGAGGCTGAAATATTCAAGATACTCTTCAAAAGTTAATGAGTCTCATCACAGTTGTCTTTGGGATCTATGGTTCTATGCATTAATTTCTTACGAATTTCTAATCATCATCATCTACAATAAAGTTTTTGTATAAAGATAATGGTCATGACTCTACGTCGTCTAAAATCATATTTTCTTAATAAACGAAAATTATTTATTTTACTTACTGGTAAAATAAATAATTTTCACTACCACTTCATTGAAGCAGGGTACTGGCAAGCAAGCAAGGCATAAGTCGACGTTGGTTTCATTCAGGCAATATTTAACTATATATACTCAACTATATCCATGTCAAACTTCATCAAAATCAGTACAGGCGGGAAAATGCTACAATTTACAAACCAACAGATTCACATTTTATATTTTAATTATTCTCGCTTACACTAAGGCCACATTTGATATAACTAAAAACCATGTTTGGTTCTGGATTAAATAACTAACACAATTAATAACACGCAGAATTGCATTGGGTTATTTTAAAATTCAGTTTTGTATATGTTTCGAAGTTAGTTTTAGTTGCAAATGTAATATTTATATATGTATATTTGCATTTAATGGATTTCAGTGATTTTATTATAACCTTAGTTTAATAGAGTAGGAAACTTGAGAAGTTATTATTCCAAAAATATCAGATAAAAATTAATCTCACGTTATATAAAAATACGTTTAAGGTTAACAATTTGATAATAATAAGCTACATAAAATATCCTATACTAAAAAGTGTTAACTCTTTTGATTAAACAATTAAAAGATCCCTAACCTTTGTCGAAATAAAAAACAACACCAAAAATATACGATCGTTTCGTACCTTTTAAATAAATGTGTTTTCTTTCCCCTTTTCATTAAAAAACAGAGAACGCTCCATTTTATTTATATTGTCGTTTCTTATTTATCGCATTTAAGTTAAATCTCGGCAAAAGACAATCGCAAATGATCTGTGAAATTGGAAATCTTGCGAATTGATTTTTATCGAAACGTTGATTCTGAAAATCAAATCTGTTTCGTTCACTAGAATGTTCTATAAGCATTATTTATTCTCAGGAATTATATGAAGAGCGTATTGTTATTGTAGTTAAATCTACTAGAAAATGAAATGGATTAGATTTATAAAGGTAGTTTTTCATTTGTCAAGATAATATTATCTAGAGTGACCCTTACGGCATTTACAGCGTAGTAAGTCAAGGAGGAAGTAGATGTAGTAAGTCAGGAAGTGGATGCGAGTGGCGACGAACAAAAAGGAATGGCGTGCACATGAAGAGGCCTATACCCAACTTTGGGTTAAACCGGGCTGAAAAAGAAGAAGAAAGAAGTCAAGGAGGATAGATCAAGCCAGAAGTTAAAAGACACAAAATTCTTACTTTTCCCAATTTTGATCAAACAGCGACGTCTTTTTAACATTCTGCTCAAAACAGTAATGACAGAGTTTCCCTACAAACCCGGTTATAACCAAACAATTGCCAACATAACACACATTGTTAATATTCTAAATCTGTGAGAGTAAAGACATTAAATTTTAAATTAAAATTCCACTCGATCGACAAAGAAGAAACTAACAAAGAACAGAAAAATGAATAGAATCGCTGGCATCTTCGCTCGCTGAGGCACTTGATCTTATTAAATTCAGTCAGAAACCATTGAGTCGAGATATTCCTAGAATATTTGTACTAGATAAGGATAATAGATTACTAGCGGTCCGCCCCGGCTTCGCCCGTGGTACATATGAAAAATAGATGTTGGCCGATTCTCAGACTTACCCGATATGCACAGAAAATTTCATGAGAATCGGTCCACCCGTTTCGGAGGAGTATGCAGACTAACATTGTGACACGAGAATTTTATATATAAGAGATACAACTTCTTTTAGGCTTGATAAATGTTGAATGTTGCTGTTTTAGGGTGCTTTTCCACCTGTGTGAGGATGTGAAGCGAGGAATGTGTTTGTAAAAACCAATCATTTAGCTTCATTTAGTTTGAAGTTCGAAGCGTTTAGCGTTTGCAGCGATACTATTGGTTATTTACAAACACATTCCTCGCTTCACATTCTCATACATTATCAGTGGAAACGCACCCTTAGGCCGGATTAATATCCCTTTTTTATTATAAGAAACTGGCGTAAATGGTTGCTGAACTCCGGTATGTAATGTTTAAAATTATAAGTTAGTACCCTTTTTTAGAAGAATGCGTGAATGCTCTCTGATTTTGTGAGGTATGCCTAAAAGTTGTTAGTAAAATGTTATGAATAACATGTTTACAAGTTTACAAAGTGTAACGAAATGTAAAGTTGTAAATATGAATTTCAAAGCTATTCAGGTTTTTTATTATATTTTAACATCGTATTACTCAAGCGTATTCAAATGTTACGCATAATAAAAACTTCAAAAGGTCATCCAATTATTTTAAGTTTCTTTCAAACGAATACTGCAATAAATGAGAAATCATATCAAAGAAATTATGAACTAAATGAAAAAGTTAGCCTATTAGATATTATGTTATTTTTATGTTAAGTGTGAATAGAATATAGATGAATAAAGTGCGTCATTTTTTACATTTAGAGTTCATATTTTAATCAGTTGAAAAGTACTTCATATTGCCTCTTTTAATTCAGTTATTTCATCTCTCGTTCAACTGTATTTTAAACACACTTTTATAAAGGAGCTTAATTTCACGAACTGCTAATTAATAACTTTAGAATCATGCAGCTTCGCATAATTGTTATATTTACATAAGTAAAGTAAACGCATAGATATTTAAATCATATTTAGATATCTTTATACCTTGCACACGCGCTTTCCTCAGCCGAGCCAAGTCCACACCTAAGTATATAGTCTATGGTCCACACTGACCGAGCTGCTTCGCGCAGCAATTGCTTCGCGAGGCTGCTCGCTCTGTGGGAATCCGGCTTATGTCATATTATTATAGAACAATAATTTTACATTATGTAGCAACACAGAGCATATATACTTTCTTACATAGTATTTTTTTTTTGTTTGATTTTACGCGAGTATAAATATTTATTCATTTAGAAAATTAGAAATTAAAGATTTTAACAGATTTTAAACGTGATTTATTCATTATTATAATCCCGCCATTTCGCACACTTTGCAGCGAGCACGGGGACCAAAATAATATTTAATTTCCACTTTCTTTCTTATACTTGGGGTCTTACCGGCCAGTCGAGTCAACTGGGCGAGGATTCGCCCTATTTCTAAGAAAGAATTCCACCTTCCTTCCTCCACACTGTATTTTAAACACACTTTTATTAAAATTTAAGGTAGGTATATTACGCAATTTTTTTTCGACCGCCTCCTTGGTACAGTGGTTGACGCGTGTGCGTAGCACCGAGGGGTCCTGGGTTCGATTCCCGGTGGTGACGAAGAAAAAAAAATGTCTCGGTCTGGTAGGACACAGAAGGCTGATCACCTACTTGTCCCTAAAGAAAATCGATCAGTGAAACAGATGTATAATGCATCTGCCCCTTACCCCACTTGGGGACATGGGACTTCACACACTTTTTATATTACGCAATTTCCAGTAAAGTCATTCCTACGGATTCTACCAGAGAAATGAAATAAAACAAAAGTTTATATAAACTCGCTAAACCTAAATATAATGGAAAACCAAACAGTAAGTTGAGCTCGTTCCATCAGACGCGTGCAAATATTTACTGGTACCGGTGCGTGTTAGGAGATGTAGCGATTTGTTTTTTTATTTATTTATATCTAAAAACAAAAATTGGGTTTCATTGGTGTTGTTCCTATCAGAACTAAATCATTATTCTTATGGTGTACTTAATTGTACAAGAAATAAATGCAGGTTCGTTAACTATTTACACGTTAATTTTTCCTAGGCTAGAGAACTTTTTTTCTTGATTATTGTCAGAAAGTTTTTAGACCTCTACATATTTATCTATAGTGCACAAGACAAAAGGTGGCGAGCAGACGCGACATATTCGCGAAAAACTTAAACTTTTCGCGTTATAAATCAAATGTGGAAAATATATTCTTCAACAAATAAAGCAGAGAAAAGTTATTTCAAGTAAGCGAACTTTCCAATAAAAAAACACGCTTAAATTGGCTACATTTAGAAGTCATCATATCAAAAACAAAGACACAAACCCACATGATGTTAAATTTATAACGGTGTTATGTAACTTTCTGCTACTCCAGGGGTTAAAAAACATAAGTCCCGCTGACCAATATAAATCGCTATTGCTTTTAACTTAGGGCATTTCAAACGCAGGTTTTTCGTAAAAAAGGGCTTTTCAACGACACGACAACGGAACGAGGTAACTTGTTCCATTACTTCTACTTACTAACTTTATAAACAAACATAAATACTAATCGTTTCTCTGATATACGGAAGATAAACTTGTATAAAGTTTTGTGAAATAATTTATGTATATTTTAAGACTTTTTTCTTAATACAAACTGTTACGTGATGTAGGTATTTTTACAAATAATAATGAGACAAATTTACTTTTTATTTATTTTTTATTATATGTATTTAGGTATGTCTATTTTATTGTGTTCACTTACATATTAAAATTCTATATTTTACATGCAGCATAAATATTTATATGCTTACAAATTATTGCTCACAGCATTATTATTTTCATACATTAAACGCAATATTTAAAATATACACACAAACTTTACCTTAACTATATTATAATGAATGAAAATGTACGACGTAAAAACTGAAGTGATATACTCTAGGTCCCATAGGAACCGACCGTTTTCGGGCTAAAAAGTAGTAAAAGTAAACGTGGTCTAAAATACAAAATAACTTCGGTATTTCTGTTACACTACATATAAAAATATGAAAGGCGATTACACCAGTAAATATAATATGAATGTTTTTAAACCTAATTAATTTTCCCCTATTAAAAGTGTAACGTATAACATGAGCTATCTGTTTCATAGATGAAGAGAAACAGACATTCATTAAGATTTACAATTTTTCTTTAATTAGTCTAGCTTAACAAAAATTAACCTCAATCTATTTAAATCAACTAATACATTACAAAGTCCAGAACAAAAACTTCATAAATATGATATAATATATAATGTCTACAATAACAATAAAAACAATTACCAAAGTTAAAACAATAAAACAGTTCTTATTCCTTCTTTTATTAACACCTCCAGAACTTAAAACAGTAATTCTAATTTAACTCGTGAAAATAGCAATTTTAACTACATCCATTTGTCTAGGCGGCCTAATTATACTTACGTAATTAGTGCCGGCTATCTAAATCGTTTTAATAGCCAACACAACATTTTAAGAGCCAATATTTAAACATAATCTACAATATTAGATATATATATAATATAATCTATAATTAGTCCGGTTGTCTGGAAGAAATTGCTACATAGAGATAAGACCGGTAATTTTTTTAATATCCAATTTGAAAAATTATTTCACTGTTAGATAGTCCATTTATCTAGAAAGGATATGTGCTATATATCATCACGCTAAGACCAATAGGAGCGGAGCAATGCGAGTAAAACGCCGCGGCATAGCTAGTAATAACATAAAATATATTAAATAATTTTTGTCTATTACGTTTTCAGGGCTAAACTACCGATTTAAAAGAAGTATGGAATGAAAATAGTCTAAGACTTAGTGTCGCACAAAATCTAATGTTTTATCAAACATTAACAACCAATTTTGACGTGACGACGTCTTATACTTCGATAGACCCGGCTGCACGCACGAAAAACATGACTCATGCGGCGTTACCTCGCTCTGAGGCGTTCCATGTAAGGCTTGAAGTGCAAGCGAGAGCGCGGAACGAGCGACAAAGAAGCACAATCGGACGTTGTCACGTTCAACTATCGTCAGTAAACCGACTTTACAGACAATCAATTTTTTTTTATATACATAGAATCCTTCTCTAATCACCAATGGGCAGAATATTATAAACCAGTATTTAAATATGCCGTTTAACAACACACGAAATATCGTTAAAACATATTCAAATTCACAGAACCAATATAAACTGTTACTAAATTCACGTCATGCAAAACTCTATTTCAAAACTCAAGCAAAACTCTCAAAAAAAAGAAATATTATAAACCAGTATTTAAATATGCCGTTTAACAACACACGAAATATCGTTAAAACATATTCAAATTCACAGAACCAATATAAACTGTTACTAAATTCACGTCATGCAAAACTCTATTTCAATTTTAGCAAAAAATCCTACGCAACAATTAAATAAACATCAGTTATTGATACATCAACGGTTATTTTTGACACCAGCAGATGAAATATCTATATTATTTTGCGCGGCATAATAAATTGTTTTTGTTGATTTTGGTGTAAGTTATAAGCGATTTGTTGCAGAAAAATAGATGTGAAAATCTATATTTTTTACTTTTTCCATGAATGTTACCTGAGCAAATAAATCAAGTGAAGATAGCGTAATTTAAAGCTTTTTGTTGAAGATAATTTGAAAAGACTTGAAAAACGATGTTGCAGTGAAGCATGGATAGTTGTAAACATATTATTAATTTTAGATGCATTTCTCATTTTTTTACAAAGCTTTGAAAAAGGTAATAAATTATGCAAGATCTGTCATACTGAAGCGGAATGCTGATAAATAACAGCCATCCTATATTTTCAACTAGTTGTTACCCGTGGACACGCTCGCGAAGCTCAAGAAATTTTAAATTAACATTTGTCATTTGTTATAATTATAGAGTAACTGTTTAAGGACAAGCAGACAAACATACGTTCGCATTTATAATGTCTTAAGAATTTATTTCACAAATACATTGTTCAAAAGTCTTTACACCCAGATTTATTTTTATTATTTTCTTAAAGCGTGTGCTTTACTATCTGGAAGTATTTTCACTTTCATCAGATCTACAGAACATTTCTCGACGCAAACTATCCCAACCAGAGCTCTAACCTAGCAGCTTATAACTTGAGCAATCATTAAATTTGAAGCAGAACGCACTCTCAACGGCCCAGGCAATAATCATTTATCATTTGGCCAACACACGGCTGTACCTTTATTTTTTCGTTAAACTCGGCTGCGGAAACTATGCTTGAGGGAAAAACTACATTACCATTTGTACCTTTGATGGGAAAATTATTGTTTACAATCTTGTTACGAGCTTTATTTGTGTGTTTGAATGTGAAGTTGGTGAGAACTTTTATTTATGACTAGCTGCGCCCCGCGGCTTTATTCGCATTGCTCCGCTCCTGTTGGTCTTAGCGTGATGATATATAGCCTATAGCGGATAGCCTTCCTCAATAAACGGGTTATCTAACACCGAAAGAACTTTTCAAATCGGACCAGTAGTTCCTGAGATTAACGCGTTCAAACAAATAAACAAACAAACTCTTCAGCTTTATAATATTAGTATAGATTCTGTAATAAAATTATAGTCCTTATAGACTGATTACTTCTGTCACCATTTATGTAGAACGAACATTTAAAACTTCACCAAATGTATGCACCATTAAATAACTTATGTTATAATAGCTAAATCGAAGCAGATAGAACAGCTTGAGCTTTTTTGCAAAGCTTTCTGTATTAGGAATTAATCTGGGTCAAAAAAATGTACACGGAACGGCTATCGAGTATGTAAACTTCCCAATTTCAACCAAAAATCAAATCAAGTCCAGTTCCAACAGCTAGAGAGCTGTCCATCAATACAGAGATATCTTCATACAATTCTAACAATTCCATTACAATTCGAACAAAACACGATCAAAGCATCAATCACACGGACGGTAACAAAGTTCATATTAAATTCAAGAAGCAAGAATTACAATATTGAATGCGCGAAAGAGTATTTCGGGAAAAACTGGAGGGCCCGGTGAATAATTCACCAGCAATCACTGGAAGACTCATTTATTCATAAAACAACGCTCCACGCGGCTCTATTTACATTTTTCGTACTTTTTATTGGATTAACGTTAGGTTTACTGTCTGGTATTGTTTCGTTTGCTTATAATGACGTATTAGCATTGGATAATTGGACAATGGTATCAATTTATTATTTTAAAGAATCGTTGTTTGAGATTATTGACGTGAATATATTATGGAAATTTTGTAAGTGTTGTAAATTTAGCTACCAATGTTATTATGACTGTATAATAAGTGAATAGAAACATACTATGTATACTATGTATCATCATCACTACATAGTATAAAACAAAGTCGCTTTCCCTGTCCCTATGTCCCTTTGTACGCTTAAATCTTTGAAACTACGCAACGGATTTTGATGCGGTTTTTTTAGGGTTCCGTAGCCAAAATGGCAAAAACGGAACCCTTATAGTTTCGTCATGTCCGTCTGTCCGTCTGTCCGTCTGTCCGTCTGTCACAGCCGATTTACTCGGAAACTATAAGTACTACAGTGATGAAATTTGATGGGAATATGTGTTGTATGAACCGCTACAAAAATATGACACTAAATAGTAAAAAAAAGAATTGGGGGTGGGGCCCCCCATACATGTAACTGAGGGATGAAATTTTTTTTTTCGATGTACATACCCGTGTGGGGTATCAATGGAAAGGTCTTTTAAAATGATATAAAGTTTTCTAAAAAACATTTTTCTTAAAGTGAACGGTTTTTGAGATATCAGCTCTCAAAGTCGTAAAAAGTATGTCCCCCCCCCTCTATTTTTATAACTACGGGGTATAAAATTCTAAAAAAAATAGAGGTGATGCATGCTAATTAACTCTTTCAACGATTTTTGGTTTGATCAAAGTATCTCTTATAGTTTTTGAGATAGGTTGATTTAACTGTAATTTATTATATTTGCTGCTACGGAACCCTTTGTGCGCGAGCCCGACTCGCACTTGGCCGGTTTTTTATTTAATAGATAGAGTGGTTCAAGAGGAAGGTATGTATAATAACATCCATTAAATAGTGGAGAAGTACTGTTATTTTTGAGGTTTCTAATGTGATGTCTTAAAAAATTACATTTTTTCCGCTTACATTGCAAACGCAGGCTGAACCCTACGAGTTTTATCAAAATTATGTACTAAGTATTATACACATTGAAAAGGTCTATGATCCATTGAAATGTTACATTTTCTAGGCCTGACCTTGAGTTTTTTAGAGGACGCAATTTTATTTTTTTGATGTGTAGGGGGGGTCAATGTGAAGCTATCACCAAGTTTGTGGGGTCGCCACCCTTGTCCCACGGCCGCCATCTTGAAAATAGCGGTTGAAATGGTTTTTACGATATATCTCTTAAACTATTTATCTGATAATAAAACAATGTTAACATTATTCGTTGCAAATTAAATTCTCTACAACTTAGGTTCAGTAACTTTTTGTCGTAGAACTATAAACAAAAAAGTTATAAGTGAAAATGTTCAGAAATTAGAGATGTTTATATTTTTCAATAAAACTTTTTTTTATAAGTTTACGAAGAAATTATATCAGACCATTTTTGTAGATTGTTTTTGACCCCAAATGTAACTTTTCAATTTCACTACAGAAAAGTCCGCGATGGTATATGTCTATCTCTTATGGATAACCCACAATAACTTTTTTTGTCATTTACTTTTTACGATAAATAATGGCTAATTTTCTATGCGATTTTAACCGATACAGCATTAATCCTTTACCAATTAAATACCTCGAATACATTGTTCATTTAATATAGATCTATATGGCCCTTTACACCGTATGATTTAAGTGAATATTTTCGAAGATATTACAGATTTAAAAATTGCGGGACGTAGCGTTTGGGGCGGTACCGGCCGGCCGCCCGGCTATCTATTTTATACCCGTGCGAAGCCGGAGCGGGCCGCTATGTTTTTATATACAACGACGTTCACAGTTTTTCTGTAGTGTATTTAGTATCAGCATTGCACCCGTGCGAAGCCGGGGCGGGTCGCTAGTTATAAATATTTTTCTATTCACTTATTATACACTTATTATACAACTTTATAAATATAAAGGTTACAAAACTTAATAATACTACACAAAATACAGTAGATGATAACGTTGTGAGAAACTGGCTATTTGCTATGTGTTATCAAAAATAACAATAAATAAATAAAACATTTGTTGATATTATATCCGGATTCCAACTGTCCACAGTTCTTTTGTTGTTTTATTGTATCTTCACTTAGGAAACAGATCGAGTTTCATGACTGTCGTCAACTTTATTGGATCAGAAAGATACTTATTTGATAAAATATAATTTTCTACCGGAAAGAAGATGAGTTGACATTACATGAGATATTAAGCTTGTATTTTTCCTGCGGTTTCACTCGCATTTTTTTTTTTTGAAGATAAAACACACATACAACAGAACTCATTTTTTATATTTTATGATCGCAGCATGATGTTATATACAGCTTACAGCTGCTTTCCTCCATATATCGACTATCCAACAAAGATTTTTACATTTGAATTAGTAGTTCCTGAGATTAGCCAAACAAACAAACTCTTTTATAATACTTGTAAAGATAATGTAGTGGTAAATATGTAAGTTATAACAGTAATGTTTTCAGAGACTTTATGTGTTAGTGGGTTGAGTGCGTAAAGTACGTGGGCCGTGGGGTTCGAATCCGGGTCAAGCACGTTCCGCACTAAATAGATGTTTAAACTTTGAACATTAAAAGCCCTCTGCTATTCATATAAAATGTTTTATAATAATTCATTAATAATTTAATAAGTTCTTATATACTTAATATTAAAGTTTGCAATATTAATTAGGTATGCTACTACAATATACTTGACTCATGAAAAAAAAAAGTGTGTGCGTGTAACCTTTACGCGCGATTGAAGTAAAACTTCTTCGGCGTTGACGACATATATCACTGAAATGATTAAATATTAACTTAAATAAATAAATATTATATTATAATTTAATTATATTTATTATTCATGTGCTTTACAAAGATTATTTAAATGTTATATTAATATTATTCATTCGAAACAGGTAAGTAATTGAATGTCATCATAATTTCTTACGTACGAAATTATAGGTTTGTGGTAACTATAATGTGAAACATAAATTTTACTCTCTAAATTTGCTACTTTTCTTGAAAATACAGCATCTATCGTTGTACCGAAACGCGTTGTTGAATGAAGTCGAGAAGTATTCATAGATAAATCAAATTTTTCTTCTAAAAAATCAATTAACGGCTGAGATTCCTGAGAGCGAAAATTAACATTAAAATCTCCAGTTAGAATCATCGGTAATTCATGATAATTACTATTTAAAAGTCGAGAACCTTCAATTGTGAAGTGAAGTAATTGCTGATGAATAAATTTTATGATATTTGTCAGGCTAGTATTTGTAGAAATATAAATAACAACGATAATCACAGGTTGGTCATTCGTATTAACACATCGAACCAAGGCGATGTCACCAATTTGTGAAACCTCATCGGAAATTTGTGATAATATAGTTGGTGAAATATTTTGAATTGGTGTTACATTGTTCAGTGTATCTGTAGATGAATGATATACAGCTACTCCACCAGCAGTTGAGTTGGGTCGTTTGTATTGGGTAACGCAATAAAAATTTTCAATAAGAATTTGTTCGTCATTTTTCATCCAAGTTTCGGAAAATAACAGCAATGTGGACCTTTTTAATACTTTATCATTCAGATCAGAAACATGAGCACGTAAACTTTGGCAGTTGAAGGAAAATAGTGTAATGTTACTCTCATTTACAAGGTTATATAATTCTTCCTGTTGTGTTATTAGGCGAGAATTTGAAAGTCTTTCAAATTCACACTGTAAATCAACTATTCCCCCTGGACGCTTTCTTCCATGATAAAATTTGTTGTCATCGGTGTTTGAGACAATGAACAATCCATTTATATCAGTTAATCGTGATAATGCTACATATAACAGCTGCTGACTGTGACTTTTATTGTATTCATAAACGATTTGATCAAAAGTACCACCTTGAGACTTATGTATTGTAAGCGCACAAGCAGATACTAATGGAAAGTGATTTCTCTTTGCAAATATTGTCTTATCTCTATTCATTGGTACAGATGACGATCTTCGTAAAATTGGGACTGCTGTTCTACTAATGTTTAGAGTTTGAATATGATGGGCAGCTTTTTTCCTAATTTTCTCTCCTATTTTACCAGGAAACTCAAGCCATAAGCGTATGATGTTATCACTGTCATCACGTTCAATATACACTAACTTTCCAACACAACCGTTGGCTAAGCCATCAGATACATCAATATTGGTTGTAATAATGTAAAATTTGTTAAGAACTAATATGATTTCATAAGGCGATCCTCCTGTATCAATAACTGACATTTTATGAAATTGTTGGCGTACATATGCTTCTTGTTCAACTGAATGACAACCTATATACATATCTGTTGCTATGGATACTACTTTGTCTTCAACAATATTTAAAATAGATTGATTATAATCCGCAACATGTTTATTTTTATTTTTAATTTACTTATTTTAAAAGTAATAAATAAACAAGTATATTTAGAGATTTTCAAAAAATTTTGCAATTTAAAATAATGTTTTTAAAACTGTTGAATTTTTCATTCACTTTGCTATTCACAATTGATCCGTTTGAAAATTTGAAAATAAATAATCCTAATTGATTATGATATTTGCCACTAGCTGGCGTATAAGTCAAGAAGCGTGTAGTATATGACATATACTTACAACCAATCAGAATTATTATTTTTAAATGGCGGAAACTACACAGACAATAGTAAGCGTTACTTCCGTCAGAAAAAAAATCTGAGTTACTCCCTAGTCGCGCCTAAAGAAGTTTTACTTCAAAAATAATATTTATTTAGACTCAAACATTTATTTTTTCAATTAGTCTTCTTTTAGACGCACTTTTGAATCGTCATAACATAGTTTTACCTTTTACGACCGGTCCGGAAAGCATTTTCTACAGAGAATATTTATGCATCTATTTTTTAAAACGATATAAAAATTGTCATAGCATAATTCCACTAGTCCTATAATAACCCCATTCAAAAATTATCTTTAATCAAAGTAAATATTTATTGACTGCCTCCTTGGTACAGTGGTTGACGCGTGAGCCTAACACCGAGGGGTCCTGGGTTCGATTCCCGGTGGAGGCGAAGAAAAAAAAATGTCTCGGTCTGGTAGAACACAGAAGGCTGATCACCTACTTGTGATTTCACTTTAAGTAAATACTAGCTTACCGCCCGCGGCTTCGCCCGCTTTGTCTAAAACCTAATAAATTATATACTAAAACCTTCCTCTTGAATCACTCTATCTATTAAAAAAATCCGCATCAAAATCCGTTGCGTAGTTTTAAAGATTTAAGCATACAAAGGGACATAGGGACAGAGAAAGCGACTTTGTTTTATACTATGTAGTGATTAGTAGGAATATTTTAAAGTATAAATTTATAAAGAATAGAAAAAATTCGATCACGAGGCGGGACTCGAACCCGCATCCTTCGCGCCATTCCGGGGCGGATGCCTGACCAACTCAGTATATTTTAAAGTAGATAATATGTAAATCCTACATCTTGCAATCACATAAACATAAGCAAATGCGAGATTGCTTTCACAGTAAATTCCCTTATCAAGGTACGTAATATAGTATTCATCCATTTGTGCATAAATTAATTAAACAAACATACTAATCCTCAATCAAGATAAGATTCAAAATGCATGTAATATTCAGTGTGTTTATACCTACATATTATACATTATAATATTAGCAAGGCTTAGATGTTAATTGAATTAAATGATGTATGTATTCATTTAGAGGTCATTATAGTCAACTAGCTGACGAGACAGTTTTTCGAAGTATCCTATCCTACTAATATTATAAATGCGAAAGTTTGTGAGGATAGATGTATGTGTATTTGTAGGTATGTATGTTTGTAACTCTTTCACGCAAATACTACTGAACCGATTACAATGAAATTTAGCACACATATATAGGGTAGGTAACACAAAGGATAGGTTTTATACCGGAAAACCCACGGGAACGGGAACTATGCGGGTTTTTCTTTGAAAACGCGGGCGAAAAGCTAGTTTACATGTATATATAAAAATACCGAAAATACTTACACAAAAAAATTCATAAGAGCCTATGTAACGGGGTGATTTTTAAAACATAGTAACAATAGAATTATATCTATGTACATATAGATTGTATATTCACTGGTGTATTTTAAAATGCCTGGGTCTGCTAAGAATGTAAACATAGTTATATTGCCAGAAAAATCGATCTATGACAGATACTAAACGAATTCAAGATAGAGTTAACAAGTAAATAATATTTTTTTTTCTTTGCATGCATGCAAACAATTTGTTTTTAATAATTATTTTTTGTGTCTGTTTTTAAAATAATTTATAATACACTTCAAGGTAAAATGTACTAAGATAACTTCTAAATTTCAACCCATTAACTCATTAGAAGTACTTTTCAAGCCATCTTGTTCAATTTACCGGATCAAAGTGGATAAACGAAGACGTTTCAAATATTCTACGAAATAAGTTATACAAGTCTTTTATTTTTAATTTTATTCGATTTGGTTTTAATGCTTCAGTTGATCCGTGTTACTTTTTGACGTGTCAACGTCTTATAATTCGATATAGCCGGCTGCACGCACGAAAAAAACATGACTCATGCGGCGTTACCTTGCTCTGAGGCGTTCCATAGGCTTGAAGTGCAAGCGAGAGCGCGGAACAAGCGACAAAGAAGCACAATCGGACGTTGTCACGTTCAACCATCGTCAGTAAACCAACTTTACCAACCAATTTTTTAAGCAGTTATGTTGCAGATAATTATTGTAGAGATCTGAGTCTATTTTATACCTTTAGCTAATATGTTTTAAATACGTCATTCTTCAAGCCGATTTCCTCAGAGCGGCCGTAAACGAAACTCGCATCTCGAAGCTTGAAGCGGCTTGAAGTGGTCGCGACGGCTCGAGCACTCCGTGTACGGCAATGAATAGTTAGAATAGGTATAGTTAAATAGATAATAATAATAATACAATGTCTAGGTATCGTCGGTCTCAACTGCTTGAAGCGGTCCATGTACGGCCGCCCTTAGTTGTAATACCTACATGTAGGTATTACTACACAGGTCTTTTTTGTATAAATAAACTTAATATCGCGATACATACCTACCTATATCGTGATTTTCGTATCATAATATAGCATCAAATTCTTGGTCTAATCGTGGTAGAGGTATGCAGGAGACAGTCAAAAGCAAGGGCATTGAAATCATACTATGCAATGTACAAAAATATTTAGTAAAGTTAAAAATACAAATAAAATAAAACTTATAATTATTCGGTAGATGATTTATGAACTTATGATAGAATGAACCCCATAGAACTGCCTGCAAAATATACCCATGAATGAAGCAAAATATAAGCTGCACTGTACTTTCCGTTCTCTGTGCGAATTTAATAATATTCGCTTGTTTATTATATTATACCTCGACATTTATGTAAGCGTTAAACTGCCTGTTTAATAAGGCAAACCGTTGATTAAACTTCGTCGTAAGGGTCGTCGTTCATATGAACGGAATTTAATTTCAACCTCTCGAATTGGATTTGGTAACGTGATTTCTTGTAAATTGCATGGAATATATTTTGTAGAAGTGATATTTTCTGGGTTTCGTAAAGACAACTGCTTTATTTTGATTATAAGAATGGAATATATATCGATAGAAAAGCAAAAATTTCGATTCGATTTGTATAACATTCGTTTCAAAAATGTATGTTATTTTTATTTTAGGCTTACATACTATTTTAATTGCATATTCAGTTAATTGTGCATAATAATAATCCCTAAGTTTAACAAACACTCCTAAATATGTTTATATATGTAATGTGAACATGGCTTAAATAGTGATTTCGACCAATATAATTATTATTGGAGGGATTTTCTCAACCGAAGCTTTTTTCTAAAAACTGCTTTAAAAATATAAAAATAGTGATACAATAATAATAATTTAAACCTGCATTTCTCAAAAAAATCAGTACTTCTCAATACATATTACTTTTGATTAAGCTCATATTATTCACTCACAGTTTCACCTTGACGCAGTGTGCGCTGATCATAGAACATAAGCGTAAACCCGGATAGCATTAAACACACTTTGGCGCCATTACCCGGTTACCGTTATCCGGGATTACCCGGATCAACTTGTGAGCCATGCTTATTGGTGTTACATATTAAAAATAGTGGTCAAATGGTCTTAATCCTAAGTCTATTTCTGATTTCGAATTGTTAGATAAAGGATTAGATTGTCGCATAAAACTTTTCAGGGGTGTATTTAAACAAATTAATTTAAAATAGACTGAGCCATATTGCCTTGTTAATTAAGACGCGACTAAAGTGAAGGGAGAAGCAAATACTCTCAAATACTTATTAATTTTCAAAATGTTTATATTATTTGTCTAGAGTGAAAATGCATCCCTATTAACATCATCTGAGATGGCAGTTCACTTTCTGTCTATTTTAAGGAAAAAAAATTTAAATCCACATTATAATAAGTGTATTATAATGCAGCTAGTGAGCTGCGCCCCGCGGTTTCATCCTCGTGGCTCCGCTCCTATTTGCGTGATGATAATATATAATATAGCCTTTCTCGATACATGGGCTATCTAACACTGAAAGAATTTTTCAAATTGGACCAGTAGTTCCTGATATTAGCGCGTTCAAACAAACAAACAAAAAAAACTTTTCATCTTTATAATATTAAGTATAGATAGACATTAGATCTTTTTTTAAAGTAGATCTAAACGGTGTTGTGAAATATACAGGGGTAAAACTTCGAAAAGCAATCTTTGTAGTAAGATGTCTTGTTATGGATATCCACCACGACATCTACACCCATAAACTGGTCATATTTGTTACATGTAAGCATCACGTATGACATCCTAACATGATCGTACACAGAACAAGATCCAAATAGTTGAGCGTTAAGTTAACAAATGGGATTGGCCGTGTTTGCTCTGCATTTTGGATGCGAATGAATTCATGAGAGAATTGTTCGGATGTTTTATGATGCGTTTTTGAAGTGAAAACTTCTTTAGCGGCGTTGAGCACTTTTTCTGTAATGGGTATAAAATCTTAAACTCGCGTCAGGACACGTGACCTGATCGAAAAAGCGTAAGACGGATGGAGAGTAGACAGCTATCCCCTCTCTACTACGCGCGTTTTCACTTCTGCCGGCACTCCCGGAATGCAACCCGTCTTTTTTTTATTATTCTTCACGTAGTATGGAAGTGAGGTGAAAAGATTTTACAAAATTTGGTTTATTCTTAGCTAATATGAATAGTAGTAATTTGCAGTGCGTTCATTGTAGGTATTATGGCAGTATGGTAGGGGCTGGTAAAATTATAAAATCATTGCTAATATTCGATTTATTGCTGGATGATCTATTTAACGAAAATTGTCACTTAAATATAAAAATATAATCCATCTCGAAAGGTGAAAGAAGACATCCTGGGGAAACTGACATGTCGAAGACGACATGTGACAGCCCGCCCTTGGCCAGAGTTGTGAATTATGACCTGAACCCGCATAGGAGGCCCGTGTCCTAGCAGTGGGAACATCTTATATTGGCTGATGATGATGATGAAGAAATTATGGGGAAGTATTTGCTTTTTTTAACTGAAGCATATTTTGGGTACCTATATTTATACAATCGCTGCAGTGTCACTAACATGAGCAACATCTAAACCACCAGCTCTTTGGCTATATCCTCAAGATTCCAAGAAAGTTGAACCAACCCGCTCCCGCCTGCAGCTTGTAAATTTAAAACAGACTCCGCTTTTCACGCACATTCAACAATTCAAGTGATTTATCCGAGCTGTAAACTAAACCGGAGCGTCGCTACGCCACCACACCGTTATTCCAAATGTGCTGGCTAAAGCATCGTTGACGTTGGCAAAGTATGCCCAATAAATGGGGACATTAACATATTGGAACGATAATTTTTCTTTTGTTGGCAAGTCCCGGGTTGCTACTGTAAATGTATGCATGTAAATAGTGGGAAGTTTATGGAAGTTTTTAAAGTTTTAGATTAGATGTGAGGCAGATGTGAGAGTGTATTAAAGTTTTGTAGGTGGTTGAGTGTTTTGGCGTTGATGAGTGCATATTTAATAGCTACTAACTAATTGATTGAGCAACTAAACAAACTTGACACTAAATTCCTAACTATTATGACAAAAAACACGAGACTGTTGTGTATGAATTTAATTTTTTGTTTTTATACACATCGTGTGATGTCAGTCAAGTGATAGTCGCGTTCTCTTTGACGTTTTATAAAATAAAACAAAGCTCTTTTATCTAAAAACAAAACGTGCTAAACCACTTTTTCATTGTAAATGTACATATAAATCAGGACGCCACTTTACCGGCTGTACTGGCAGATTGAAATACGAGATGCCCCTATTGAATTTTTACCTTTGCAATGTCGGCTGTTGAAATTGGTACAAGAGATATGGAAAGGAATCTATAATGTACGAATTCGTACGTGCCGTTGGTTGTATTGGAAATGGCGATTTTTGCTCGCGAGGAATAGAAAAATTAATCATTCTTGATAAAACGTGTTGGGTTATGAATAGTGTGTCTGGGTTAGTGGTCCTTAAAATTTTGTTTTTGCAACGCTCTAAAGCTTGTATATGCATCTTGGGTATTATCTATCTCTCTTTATTAAAATGTAACAATCAGACTTTCGCAATTATAATATGAATACGATGGTAACAATATCCAAGAAATTGACAGTAGGCATGAGCAGCATGGCAATGAGTATTCTCACAAGAAATTGACAACATGCATAATCAGTATCCTCAACAGAAATAAGCAATAGTTAATAATTTCATACAACATACTAAAGTACAATGTAACATAAATAAATGCAAATATATGTCGATTCATATCGCAAATTTAGATCAACCTAAAAAACCAACAGGTCAGCTAAATCCCAGATAAAAAAGTAATTTCCAAGTATTGCAACCACGGATCGGAGGAGCCTAAAATATTCTGAAACTCGTTGACCCGAAAATGGAGTAACATGAATGTAAATAGTAAAAAGGAAATAAAACTGACGGCCGGCCTGAATCCAGAACGTTTTAATGTTACAGAACAATAACCAAAAGTACTAGGTATTCATGACATGACGAGGTCAGCTTGCGAAGCTGGAAAAACTGTTATAATTTCAGCTTGAGCGGAATAATTAATTAGAGTACAAATACTAAGGACTGATCCTTCGATAAGAAAGTAACCTTAGTCCAACGCGATATGAACGTTGTTAATACGTAGGAAGGTTCTCGAAAATAAAATAATGTGCGCACATATTTTTTTCCTTCTCGATCTTATACAATAGATTCTATTAATAGCGATCTCTCTGGTCAAATTATGAGAGCGGTGGTATAGGAAGTACACAGGTGTTTGCGAGCATACTTATGCATTATAATAATAATATATTGCATAGACATAGACATCATATCAGATCATCTAGATTATCTGCTCAGTTGACTAGTCTTTATCGATCAAAGAGGCTTATCAGGATCAAAGCTGTCTTGGCTTTATCGCGGGAAAGTTAGTACGGTTTAATTATTAATAAAACACTTTAAACCCAAATAAAAACGATCCATCCACTTCAATTAAATTTATGCGAACCGTCTCAGGTCGATAAATAATTTACAAACTTTGACTTTAGTGTTGATAATAAAACCCTCACTTTAACGAGTGAAATAAAAAGCATTATAAAGCTCACTTAAGCAGTTCCAACAAAAATCGTCTAGTCCATCCCAGCATAACTAACATCGAATGAAGTCCGTCCAGTCTTCGTTGACCCGTCATACCGTCCGTTAATTTGGAGGGGCCTTAGAAATTACAAAGCGAGCGTCTGTCGTAGGGATCAACGTATGATGGTCGTTAGACCTTTGGGGCAGTGATATAAAACTAAGATTTTTCAGTGTTCAAAGTGAATGTAGGCCTTAGGGATTGAGTTGTGAGCTAAAACTACATAGGCCAGTGGAAATTAACATTAAATTCGCAAAGCACGATGTAGATTTGAATTTTTGGTATGTTGTTTGGATCAGTTAGGGTGATGTAAATCCCAATTTGCAACTTCGAAAAAGTTGTGCTCGCTGCGCACCACGTGATAAACTGCGAAAATTTTGGACTTTTTTCACTTTTTGCTCTAAAAGTCATAAACTATGCGTTTCCGACAAGTATGATTCAGTACATAAATTAAGGTTATTAAATTTGCCACAATTTAAGCCTAACCGCAGCTCTCTAAACCTTATAACGACTTAACTGTGGCCATTCGAAGATGGTTCATTTTTCCGGAAATATTGAAATTTTTAGTTTTGCTCCCGTTTGAAGCAAAATATTGGCAAAAACCGCTCGTTCTATGAGAAGTTCGTATAATAAAGTTGTAGTGCATTTAATTTTCTTTCATAAGAGCATAGAACAAAGTCTGTGAGACAAATATTTCACACACAATATCTGAAAAACAAAAAGAAGGTAGAAATAGATTTTTAAAGAATTGAAACTGAGAGCATATAAAATCATAAAAAGAATAATACTTTTTCATTTGCAGGATAGGTAATTAACAAAATTACAAAATTTGGGAAAGTAGGAAAAAAGATTATACGCAAATAATAAACTGCGAAAATTTTGGACTTTTTTCACTTTTTGCTCTAAAAGTCATAAACTATGCGTTTCCGACAAGTATCATTCAGTACATAAATTAAGGTTATTAAATTTGCAACAATTTAAGCCTAATTAAAGCTCTCTAAATCTTATAGCGACTAAACTGTGGCCATTCGAAGATGGTTCATTTTTCCCGAAATATTGAAATTTTTAGTTTTGCTCCCGTTTGAAGCAAAATATTGGCAAAAACCGCTCGTTCTATGAGAAGGTCGTATAATAAAGTTGTAGTGCATTTAATTTTCTTTCATTAGAGCATAGAACAAAGTCTGTGAGACAAATAGTTCACTCACAATATCTGAAAAACAAAAAAAAGGTAGAAATAGATTTTTAAAGAATTGAAACTGAGGGCATATAAAATCATAAAAAGGATAATACTTTTTCATTTGCAGTATAGGTAATTAACAAAATTACAAAGCTAATTAAATTTGCAACAATTTAAGCCAAACCCCAGCTCTCTAAACCTTATAACAACTAAGCTGTGGCCTTTCAAAGATAGTCAGTTTTCCCGAAAATTTCAAATTTTTAGTTTTGCTCCCGTTTGAACCAAAATATTGGCAAAAACCGCTCGTTCTATGAGAAAGTCGTATAATAAAGTTGTAGTGCATTTAATTTTCTTTCATTAGAGCATAGAACAAAGTCTGTGAGACAAATAGTTCACTCACAATATCTGAAAAACAAAAAGAAGGTAGAAATAGATTTTTAAAGAATTGAAACTGATGGCATATAAAATCATAAAAAGGATAATACTTTTTCATTTGCAGGATAGGTAATTAACAAAATTAAATTTTCTACAACTTTATTTTATGACCTTCTCATAGAACGAGCGGTTTTGCCAATATTTTGGTTCAAACGGGAGCAAAACTAAAAATTTGAAAATTTCGGGAAAAACTGACTATCTTTGAAAGGCCACAGCTTAGTTGTTATAAGGTTTAGAGAGCTGCGGTTAGGCTTAAATTGTTGCAAATTTAATTATCTTTGTAATTTTGTTAATTACCTATCCTGTAAATGAAAAAGTATTATCCTTTTTATGATTTTATATGCCCTCAGTTTCAATTCATTAAAAATCTATTTCTACCTTCTTTTTGTTTTTCAGATATTGTGAGTGAACTATTTGTCTCACAGACTTTGTTCTATGCTCTTATGAAAGAAAATTAAATGCACTACAACTTTATTATACGAACTTCTCATAGAACGAGCGGTTTTTGCCAATATTTTGCTTCAAACGGGAGCAAAACTAAAAATTTCAATATTTCCGGAAAAATGAACCATCTTCGAATGGCCACAGTTTAGTCGTTATAAGGTTTAGAGAGCTGCGGTTAGGCTTAAATTGTTGCAAATTTAATAACCTTAATTTATGTACTGAATCATACTTGTCGGAAACGCATAGTTTATGACTTTTAGAGCAAAAAGTGAAAAAAGTCCAAAATTTTCGCAGTTTATCACGTGGTGCGCAGCGAGCACAACTTTTTCGAAGTTGCAAATTGGGATTTACATCACCCTAACTGATCCAAACAACATACCAAAAATTCAAATCTACATCGTGCTTTGCGAATTTAGGGTTTTTTAGTGTCGATTTCTACTGGCCTATACAGTGCTGTGATTTTATTCATGGAGTGCTTGCTTTGTTTCGTCATTGCGGTTTCATTGTGGAAGTACGGAGATGAAGCATTTTAGTAGTCACTAACTTTTGGGAATAAAATTGTGAATAAAGCCTAGATTTGTAAACGTGCTTAACGAGTACTACTGTAAATCTATTTTTAAATTCCGGTCATTCCTCCACGTAATAGAATCAAATTGATCGTACTTTTGAAGTGAAACTTCTTTATCGGGGTTGGAATAAAATTTAGTGTAACATTTTTTCGTTACGCGTGACATTTTTCCGTTACGCGCCATCGTTTCCTTATCCCTACCATGCGTATTTCTGTAAAGTTGCATATAGAAAATATTTTTTTGAAAAATAAGGTCATAAAGAAGTTTCACTTCTTACGTGTGTACACGCACACATTTTTTTTTATTTATTCGTGAACGTTTGTATATTATGTGTATTAAATGCAATTATTTTTTAAGTTAAATTACCTAATGTAATAGCATAGACTAATCACAATAAATACAATATTTATTCATACCTTCTACAACTACATACACAATACACATGTACAATTAAAAACCGTGATAAAAATAAATAATAAATATTAAAAAATGTTCAGTTTCTCTATTTAATTAAAACTTCTAAATACACTACATACTCTCGTCCGGTTTCATTTTACATCTTGTTAATTTATCTAAAACTATGGTTAGCTCAACAATTAGTAGAAGATACGAAACTAACAATGTAGCAAGTTAACCCAAGACTTGAAACTTGTAAATTTACGATAGAGACAGCAAATTAAACATTTATATGAAGTACCGATAGAATGATATTATTTCGCATGTACTTTCGATGTTTGTTAAAAAAAATCTATTTAAGCTAAGCTAATATTAGCTAAGTTTAATATTTATTAGTAACTAGCGGTGCGCCCCGGCTTCGCCCGTGGTACACCCACGGCTACCTATCTCGCAGAACTCAATATCCCTTCCCTCCTCACCTTCACCCCGTCCCGCACTACGCCTGCTCATTGTATTAAACAGTATTTTTTGAAAATGCAATATAGCCTTTGTTGCTCAGTGAAGATGCCGCTTTCTAATGGTGAAAGAATTTTTGAAATCGGTCCAGTAGTTTATGCGTGAAAACCATACATACATAATTACAAACCTTTCCTCTTTATAATATTAGTATAAATATAGATAGTATAGACAAAGAGATTTCAATGCAAAGTGACGGACTATCACTATTATTATCAAAACAAAATGGTTTTACATACCCAGTACATATTTTTGATAATAATAAACAGTCTTAATAAGGTTGTTCTGCAATAGTTTCCTCGTTTCCATTTTCTTAAAAACATGAATTTTTTATAACGATATTTTTGGCATTAATGTTTCTTTTCTTTTAAATAATTAAATAGAGCTTTAAGTCATTTTTCCATGGCTTCTTCTTTGAGCTAACATATTTTATAAATTATTCTCTAACCAGACATTCACTTTATATTCCATTTTTGTACCAAAACAACCACATCTACGCCAACTTTCTAAATTATTAAAGTACGAAAACGTACAAATATTTCTCCTCTGACGCTACAAGACTTATACAAGCATATTTTCAATTAAGGGCATCTAATTAAATCTCGAAAGGAGTTGTTTTCCCCTTGTACAACTTTAGTACATCGTAACATATCGTGTGACCAGTATAACAAGACCTCCCGCCCCTTCTAAAATGGTACTTAACTGGCAAATAATGCGAGCAATGAGAGATCAAATGTCTGGTTATGTAGACCGTTTCGGAATACAAACGATCTCACTTAGAAGTTTGATGTGTTCAGAATAAATTTCATTAGCATTTTATGGTTTTACATTTTAAACAGATGTTTGGGAAATCTGCGGATCGAATTCGGTTATCTGTTATGGACTTGATAACTGCTGTGATTCTATGAGCATTTGGTAATTATTTGTTCCTGTTAATTTAATACAGGAATATTTACTGGCTTTTCCAGGTTAAAATAATGTTTTAGGACTATTCAATTTTGGTATTTACTGTGATGAAAATAAAGGGGTGCTTCAATAAGTAGTATGTATGTTTATCGTGCGTGTCTGTTGTAAAAAAAACTAAATGTTTTATTTTCGTAGTAAAACAATGAGTTTGAGTTTCAGGATGTAATTAATTGAAATAAATAAACAAAACCAAAGAAACTCAAGAATAAAAAGATCTTAAAAGATTTAGGGCCGATTTTTCAATGCCCAGATAAACAGCTAGATAGACTTTATTCTTCAGTTAACAAAATATTCAATTTTTCAATAGACGAATAGGCCTTATCTATCGAATAACTACGTTATTTGAGAAATAAATCTATTTGCCGCTCCAACGGCCAGATAGCGCGCTATTCGGCGGTTAGGCGTTTGAGTTGACAACTGACGCGTCAAATTTGGGATATTTTCGTATGTCATAACATAGAGCGTAGAATTATTAACAATTAAACCTCTTTCTATATAATTATTATCAATTAAAATCATATTGAAATTGATGTTTTTGATAGTACTGATGACCATGCCATTGAAAATTTGCCCAACGCTGCCTTTAAGTATGTCGTTTCTATCGTAAAATATATAAATTGAAACACAAATTTAACCAAACTCTTTACTCGAATCAAAACAACAATCAACAATCATAGAAGACGAGACAAACTAAAATGCACTCCTGACGTGAGTCATAATGACGGTTGTTGACAAATTGCAAGAGTTGACTCTATCCCGCTCTAACCTGACTAATTTAATATTTTTGTTTCGCCACTCCGAGAGCAGAGCTGCCAATATGGAAATATATGGTCAGATAGTTATTCATCAAATAAATCGCGATTGAAAAATAGGCGAGCCGTTATGAGTTAGATAAATAATTGAATAAATCTATTCGAGGGGTAGTTATTAGACTGTTTATCTCGCGATTGAAAAATCGGCCCTTACTAAATAAAACCTTAATAAACTCGAGAATAAAACCTGCTAAGACGTTCCCGAACTCGCCAAGAGCGTTTTCGTGTTACAAGTTTTATCTCAAAGCAAACAAAACCACGTGTTTTGTTCACACGCTGTAAAAGCTTAAACTTTTTGCGAACTTTTTGTGTTTTTGTCGAATTTGAGAATGTCTCCTTTTTGTAGGTGTGGATGTTGGTTTGGGAATTGATTTTGAAGTGAAACTTCTTTAGGCGCTTTGAGAGCAAAATTTCAAGGTTGCGTCATGGCAATACCGTCATGTCGTGGAATAAGGCGTCGAATTTGGTATCTTTGAATATTGCCAAAGAAGTTTCACTTCTGACACTAGTGCACGGGCAAGCACGATCTTATATATTATTTATTTGAAAATCATTTTCAATCGACTTCAAAAAAGAAGAGGATTCTAATTCAAGGTTTTTTTTTTGGATTATTTTACCATGATAATTTTGTCCTTAAATGTACTTATATGTTTAAAAAGTTTTTATGTGTGTGTGCCTAAAATAATAGTAAATCCTAAAATAAGCATACAATATTTTAAATCAATTATTACTATCAGCAAATAATATTATTTCAGATATAATATTACAAATTGAATGAAAAATTCAACCACAAACTATTAGTAGAGCAAATAATATTACAATATGAAATTGAAACTAGAATTTCAATTATTTAAATAGCAAAGTATGCTATTGGCTTTTAATTAATATGTTAATTGAACTATGTATGAATTTAAAACATATTTAGTAATGTTTTGAAATAAATGCAACGTAGAACAATAAAACAGTGGAGCTGCTTGATATAACAAAAACGTAATTTCTTTTTTATATGTTACTAGCTTACTACCCACGGCTTCGCCCGCTGTATCTAAAACCTAATAAATTAAACATATAAATCTTCTTCTTCAATCACTCTATCTATTAAAAAACCGCTTCAAAATCCGTTGTGTACTTTTAAAGATTTAAGCATAGTACATAGGGACAGAAAAGGCGACAGTGATATTACAATATTATGTTTTAAGAACAATTAGTCTATGTTTTAAAAATATCCTTTAAAAAAACCTTTGAGACAAATAGCAAAAAGGGGGAAAACAGCATAAAATTTAACCGTATATAAAATGAAAAATGTTGCTTGTTTATTTTGAAAAATATACACAAGCAAACAGACATCACAGCAATAGTTATTTATTCCTCGATCTTTTCTCAAAATCACATGTATTGTCTTCCATTGTTTGAATTTGTTTCAACAACAAACAATTCTTGATTCCATCTTGCAGCGAACATTGTCATTTAAAACTTGCGAGCGATGGAGGGAACATATTGGCTCATTTCTTTCTTATTGTTAACTCCAATTATAGTGGTAAGTTTTTATTAAATTAAAGGAATTGTTTTTTGCCTTTTTACTGTGCATTTATATCAAACGAACGATTCTAAACCCACTATGTCAAATTCTTTTAGTGTAAACAGGCGTAGAGCATTATTTCGTTGTTCTTAGTGCATTCGAAAAGATTGTCTATATATTATAATGTTCAATTACTGAACAATACTGAATACGAGTTTTCGTTTATACTAAAATATCACGAAAGAATGCTCTTGCTCTGTGTTCGTTTGATGTAAATGCACCATTACAGTATCCACAGATATCTTACGTTAAGTAAGTTCACGTGTGATTGTTATATTTTGAGAGTTCTTATAATTTATTTTAAATCTATATAGATAACTTGAGCCAAGAAATAAATGATTATGATATTGTAGATGCTTCTGTTCCTGGTTTAATAGTCTTAGAGCGTATACGCACTATGCGGGTAGCCGCATTTCGGGTAGCCGTCCGGCTGACCGCAAGCACAATTATGTACGTAATATTCATTTCTATGCGCACTGTGCGGTCTGCGGTAGCCGCATCGCAGTGCGCATAGAAATGAATATTACGTACATGTGCTTGCGGTCAGCCGGACGGCTACCCGCAATGCGGCTACCCGCATAGTGCGTATACGCTCTTAGGTACTGATCTTAATTTAGGAAGCTCCATTTACGTGTTTCATTTTTTCTCTATATATATTGTACGTACTATACAGCGAGTATAAAACCCGCTCTATTAAAGCTACTTTGCCGAATTATCATTAATGTTGTTATTTATACTAGCTACCCATCCCGGTTTCACTCGGGTTGATTCTGGAATTAATTATTTTTTGCTAGTAAAATAATTATTGAAATCGATTCCGTCGTTTTTAGATACATCGTATATAACAATCAAATCTCTCCGTTTATAACATTAAAGTATAGATTATTGCGTATATTTTCAGGAAGCCTGGCACACCCATGAGTACAGGCGGCACCCTCGAGGTCTGAAAAGCGACGTCCACTATCAGTCCAAACGTCACATGCTTCCCCGCGAGATTGAAGCAAGGAAGCGGTTTAGTACTCAGACTCCGAAGGAAGGGAGGAAGAAGGTTAGTCTTTTTAGTTTAATGTATTTGGACATATTATAGAATTTAAAATTACTTAACATAACTTACTAACAGAATTCCTGGATCTTCGATCGATCTTTGTATTCGTGAAAAATGTTCACGTTTTGATTTAAAATTAACACGGAATTACAACTGTTCGTCTATTTTCTTATATTTTTTCAATCTAAAATTTGAATTATCGTTATGAGGCGTGCACTTTTAAGTTTTAATTTTTTTTTTAATATGAATATTTATCAAGTATCGATATCATTAAACGTTTAAAATATCATTACAGTAGAGCTTTTGCAATACGTTTTTAAGAATTTTCTACGTAGTTTTTGGGCGTAAATAAGTGCTCCGATTTTATTGTTCTATGTATAACAAAATATTTTTTTTCTATACCTATGCATGTTTTTTTAATCTATAATATATTATAAAGTTTACTAAACATTATAATATTTATTAAATAGCTAATCTCGTCAATACGTTTTTCTAATCAATCTCAATTGCAGCCTTCAGGCCACCTCAAACCATTGAACGAAGATGACATGGAAAATGACGAAGTAATATCAGTAGCTGTGGGCCCTCCAGCGATCCGACCCCAATACGAGAAAACAATAAAACACCCCAGAACAACCCCGTCACAAATCAATGCAGGAACGAACATAGTAAAAGACGTACTAACACAACTAGGAAGAGAATTCCTAACCCATCAAGTAACAGAAGACTTTGTTTTCGGACAATATATAGGTAACTCCATGAAGAACCTAACCAGCGATTTGAAACTCAAAATGCAACACGAGATTTTGGAACTTATTGTCAAGTACCAGAAGGCTCAGAATGGCGAAACTGTTCAAACAACAACTGTACAACCGGAAGAGAATATCACTAACAGCATTTTGAAGGAAATTAAAGATATTAGGGACAGGAGAAATGAGACTGACGAAGGGTGGCCCGATTTCAGTAATTTGGCTAAGATCGTTGGTTAAATAAATTGTATGTTAAATTTTTTGTTGTCTTTTATTTAAATGAACACAGGTATTCGATAAAATACTACCTATAATAAATGATATGTTCAGTAAACAGCTTACATTAATTACTCTAAAAAGACGTGTGGCACTCGGGGACTGCCGCGGTAAAGCTATTGCATGCTATGCCTTTAAGCCACACCTCCGCGCCCGTCGGAGTGGGGAGCGTGAGGTTTTTTCGTTACGGAATTTCTGGATTCGGTCCCTGGATTCTGGATTCTGGATTTTAAAGCTATGCAATAGCTTTAAATGTAACGAACATACAACAAAACATACTTCTATAATAAATAAATACAATCTATTTTTACATAATATTATTCACAAACTTTTAAAGGTAGTAGACCTAATTCACAAACCGTTATCATTTGCTCAGTTTCACAAACCGAATACACTATTCATAGAATTCAAAGAACTATTTACGGGATAAATGCTACCGTCCCCTCATCCACAAATCTACTGAACCGATTAAACGTTCACAAACACTCCAATTTGTTAGAATTGGACCCTAAACCGTTTACTGCGTTCGGCGTTCCCGCTGCTAAAATTCGACCTTTTTATGGTATGTTTTGGGGCTGAAAAATGTACATAAGTTACTATAAATAGAGTCGTAGGTACTAAAAACATCAGATAATTATTATATGAAACAAATATGTAAAAGTGAAAGCAAAAGCGAGTACATTGACATAATAAACAAAATAAAACTAGGTACATGGAACTTAAACGACTTCAGAAAACATTCAAAGGCAATGAACATAATTTATATATTATTTACAAGAATATTTTTAACATTCATTCGCTGGAAGTTATCCCTAAAACTGCTGAATAAATATTATAAAAAAAACGTTCACCTGTCGAAATCTATTACAATATATCTCAGGCCTATTTCTTACCTAAACAACGTAATGGTAACCAACATAATCCAATAGGCTATTTCTTAAACATCCACAACCACAATTCAGAATTGGTTGACAACGATCAACGTTTACCATCGTTAGCGCAAATTGCGAAAATTGCAAGTGTGCACTTTTATGTTTGTCTCGCATCTTGGTTCATTACCGGGAACTGCTAATACAGTGTTTATTCAGCAATTGTGGAAACGTCTAACCTCGTATTTGAGCTGCTTAATGAGGCTTTATCTCGCATTTAATATTAAACGAATTGGTTCTATATTACGAGGAAATTCCTTACGTAGTGAATGTTTGAGAGTGAATTTGAACGGTTTGTGTATGTGTAACATTAAACACTAGCTGTGCCCTGCGGTTTTACCCGCATTGCTCCGCTACTGTTGGTCTTAGCGTGATGATATATAGCCTATAGCCTTCCTCGATAAATTGGCTATCTAACACCGAAAGAATTTTTCAAATCGGACCAGTAGTTCCTGAGATTAGCACGTTCAAACAAACAAACAATATAGTTTATGATGAAACAACGTTATTAAACATATTTTTATTTTAAAGTAATTGAGGCACATTGACTGTCTTAAAAAAAGTTTACACTTATTTTAAATATGAGTTATTAATTGTATGAATACATCATCTATTCTGTAATATTGAAAAGATCAATAATAATATGTGAAACATAAGCCCCTATGATATTTTAATCTACCATGCGAGTGTGAACCATCACAAACTTTATGTCAAACTTTTTCGCTCGAAAACGCACCGTAACAAGATTTTCCTTGAACGAAATGAGCAGCGAGCAGAGAAATTGTAAAATCATAAAAAAAATATCATCATACCCTCTCCACATATTCGAAAAGAGCTGAATTAAATCACGTTTAAAACATAAAGAAATCCGAGTTGTAAGGATCTATTTAATTAAAAATTTCTTATGAGCCAGCGACATAATCACTCTTTTATGTAAGCCCCGCCATCTTTTTTCCGTTTCACTAATTTGAAAGCAATTACAGTGAAGTACCAACGTCTGAATATCAAGCATTTCTAATTAGGAGTAGCTCACAAAGTTTTTTAATTGGACTCCTGGTTTGACCCCAACCTCGTTAAAGTTGGGGACACATTGAACTTTTAACAACTGTTTTTTTATTGGCGCTTAACGCTTCGTCGGGACGGCAAATTTTTGTACAAATTTCATTAATTTCGCGTATGTAAGGCGCTAAATTTTTTAACAGACTTTGTTTCGATTGTGAGGGAATGAGTACTGAATGATAATGTAGGTATATTTTAAATAGGCGTTGAATTTTACAGCGATCTTAGTTAATTTTAAGCCAGTAGTAAAATATGAATTCTTTATACAAATATTTATTTTCATAATCATTTATATGATCTCAAGTTACAACAAAAAAATACATTCCTAAAATTTAAAAAACAAGAGTAAATTGATATTATGCATCAAACCTATAATAACTAAATTTTTATTTACAAAATTCTGTATTAGGCTAACAATAAAATTATTAATAAATAAACGATTCGGCCTATTGTATCTCTGGCCTACACAAAAAATCAGTATGAAATCTGATTTATTAAAATGAATTTCTTTCCTAATTGAAGTTTCACATTGTTTCAACATTCTTTTACTTAAGTTATTTGCAATTTGTTTAAACTAATTAATGTGCGAAGTTGTTAAATATGATTGAATTCTTCTGAACAATATTTATTTTATACCTTATACGATATTGTATAAAGGAGATTGCCCAAGTGACTATGGCACTTGGTATCGCAATCAAACTTATTGTGTCAAGATGAAATATAGCTCAATTTAAAGCTTGATGTTAGTACTTTTAGATATGATTAAAGTTTTTATGTAAATAAGCCGCAGTTCGCGACAATAAAAATTAAACAATAGTTTTATTCAACACTTCAAAAAACTACTTAATCGAGTTTAAACTAACGATGAACGTTAAGTTTTACATTTATTACATAGGTAATATTTTAATTTACAAGACAAATGTGAAAAGTAAATCGTAATTTAAACATTATTTCAAAATAACATCGAACAATGCGTCGAACACATTCATTTGACATTTCAAATAGAAACTATGACATATGACGTTTGCAAGAGAGATAGATATATGTGTCAAAACCAAAACTTTTACTTTTATTTCTATTTATTCGGTATAATTACGACTTAATAGTGATAAATATGATCATTATAAATACAAATAGGAATTAACAATATCACGAACACGTGACACAACCATGACACAACTAGTATTTTACCGATTCCATACGTAGTCATACATGTTTCAAAAGAAAAACTCTTACTATTATTTCAATTTATCCGGTTTAATTAAGACTTAATATTGATACATATGATCATTATAAATACAAATAGGAATTAACAATATAACGAATACGTGGCACAACTAAAATTTTACCGATACCACCCGTGGTCATTCTCCTTTTATTATTCACAACTCTATTACAATAACGATTTTCAATTATCTATGACTAACTCTGCCCCGCGATTTTACCCGCATTGCTCTGCTCTTGTTTGTCTTATCGTGATGACTTCTCAACCATCTATGTATTTAAATACCTGTCAAGTCAGCTAAACAGTTGTCTAACTCATCACTCTACTAAAGAACACAAACACATAAATAACTAGTGCCCTGCGGTTTTACCCACAGTGCTCCGCTCCTGTTGGTCTTAGCGTGATGCTATAATATAGCCTATAGCCTTCCTCGATAAATGGGCTATCTAACACCGAAATAATTTTTCAAATCGGACGTTGGTCTTGAGATAAGCGCGTTCAAACAAACAAACTCTTCAGCTTTATAATATTAAGTATATATTGAAAATCGATTAAAAATAAATCATACGATAATTGTCCGTATTTAAGCAAAAAGGAACCACCCAGCAAAAACGCACTTCTGAGATATTAAAGGATTTACAAAAACATTTGCAGCTCTGTCAGATGAAGTAAAATTAAAATTTATTTTATTTAAATTCATTGATAAATTACTTATTTAAGTATGTGTATATAAATTTGCTCTGAATATTCTTAAACTTTCTAGATAATTAAGAAAATGTGCATGTGGTTCCTTTTAACATTTATCAATTGATAGGTTTTCTCTTATACAAAAAGGAACCACATCCCAGGGATTTAATGATATAAATGAAACTATGTATTTATAATATCGTAATTAAAGCTTTAATTAATAAAATATATAAAATAATACTTATATAGGACGTTTATTCGACGTTATCATCAAATTGGATTTCGAAATCCACCATGTCTAGTCCATCTATGTGGTCTTCTATTGCATCATCACTAATGAGACCGTTATAAAAACTGTGCATCTTGTGGAATGAGATGTAATATGGACTGAATATCGCTAGAAGGTGAAGAAAGCTTCTCCAGAGGCAGCGACGTATAAGGTTCTTCGTTATCTTCTGTAATATAAAGAAAAAAAGCTTTAAATCAAAACAATAAAGCCGCGTGGCTTTTATACGTAGGTATATGGCGACAGCAAAATATTATTAGTTCTTATAAAGCCGTGTCCCTACTAGACGACTAAGTATGTTGTATGTACATGCGCCATGTACAAAAAACTGGCTAAGTGGGAGTCGGACTCGCGCAACGAAGAGTTCCGTACCATTATCTATAAAAACGGCAAAAAAATCACGGCTTATTGTATGGGAGTTTCTTAAATATTTATTAAGCTATTGCATAGCTTCTATCGCGGGCCTTGAGCGCGGGGACTGAATCGAGAAATTCCGTAACGAAAAAACCTCACTCCGACGGGCTCGGAGGTGTGGCTTGAAGGCATGCTATGCAATAGCTTTACCGCGGCAGTCCCCGAGTGCCACACGTCTTTTTTTATTCTGTTTTTTAGTATTTGTTGTTACAGCGGCATCAGAAATACATCTAAACGTATTTTACCAAAATAGTAGGTAGGTACCTAGATCATCGACAGTTATTTTTAAAACAGGGTTTAGACTTTAGTAGTTTCATCTCACAATGACAGATGAATCGTAACAAAATGATCTCTTAATTCGACTCGCCGCGCCTTCGTGAACAACGACATTGTCGTTAAAATACGTAAATCCACAGAGGATTCCTCTTGTACTTACTTAATGAACTATCTTCTTAAAATCACACCACAATCGGGAATGAATCAAAAGTGGATAAAGCGTACCTGCATCTCAGATTTAATAAGTACTTAAATGCATTAAATAAAACTACTTACCCGTTGTATCTTCATTATTATCTTCGGTGTTCGTCTCCAATGCTTTTCTTACCCATTGCTTGCTTATTTATTTATTACTAAACATTTTCACATTTAATTTTAAAGGTAATTAACAAAAACAATAGAACTTACTTCGCGGAGGAAAAAAACACCGTCACGTATTCGAACTACTTCGCTGAATGTCACCTATATTGACAGATGTTCGACGTTTTACTTTAAAAATTGGAGTTTTGCACTTTGAGCTATTTAAGTAATGAAATACGTTGTTTAAAGATGAGAAGCATTGTAACAAGTCAAGGCATTTGGTTCCATATAGCGATGATGGGTTTCAGAATGTTTTACAATATTTATTTATGCATAATAGAACCGAATGCTTGTGGTTTTATTTTGCAATAAAAAAATTACAATTAAATTATGTATTTATTTTACGCATAACCATACCACAGAAACCTGGTTCCATTTTGTGTATTAAAAATAATTGTTATTAATAGAAATATGTGTAATGTATAATGGTACCAAGTAGGTGTGGATCTGTTTTGTATAAAATGACATGATAGTAATATCGTTTATTTGTTTGAACAAAGCAGTCCCGTGGTGCTGTGGTTCGGTTTTGCTTAATATGGTATTATTCGTTGTTGCTGGTGGTTCCTTTCTGCTTTTAGTATACCTTGTTTCCAACGTAAAAATCATGTGGTTCTTGTTTGTATAAGAATTTAGACCACTTTTGGATGAGTATTCTTCAATAAAAGCAAAAAACGAAATTTGTCGAGTGGTTCCATTTTGCATAAATACGGACAATTGTTCCTATCAGAATACTATTCAATTAAATAATTACGTGTATACAACGGCGACGGTCTGGTAATAATTATGGAACACAACAATTTACTTAAATAGCTAAAGAACGCGGTTCTATTATATATAATATGTATATGTTCGTTGTTCGTTGTTCGGTGTTCGTTGTTCGGTGTTCGGTGTTCGGTGTTCGGTGTTCGGTGTTCGGTGTTCGGTGTTCGGTGTTCGGTGTTCGGTGTTCGGTGTTCGGTGTTCGGTGTTCGGTGTTCGTTGTTCGTTGTTCGTTGTTCGTTGTTCGTTGTTCGGTGTTCGTTGTTCGTTGTTCGTTGTTCGTTGTTCGTTGTTCGTTGTTCGGTGTTCGTTGTTCGTTGTTCGTTGTTCGTTGTTCGTTGTTCGTTGTTCGTTGTTCGTTGTTCGTTATTCGTTATTCGTTGTTTGGTGTTTGGTGTTTGAATAGAATAGAATAGAATAGAATAGAAAAACATTTATTCCCAAAAAATGATACAGTTCGGTGTTCGTTGTTCGGTGTTCGGTGTTCGGTGTTCGGTGTTCGGTGTTCAGTGTTCGTTGTTCGTTGTTCGGTGTTCGGTGTTCGTTGTTCGTTGTTCGTTGTTCGTTGTTCGGTGTTCGGTGTTCGGTGTTCGTTGTTCGTTGTTCGTTAATCGTTGTTCGTTGTTCGTTGTTCGTTGTTCGTTGTTCGTTGTTCGTTGTTCGTTGTTCGTTGTTCGTTGTTCGTTGTTCGTTGTTCGTTGTTCGTTGTTCGTTGTTCGTTGTTCGTTGTTCGTTGTTCGTTGTTCGTTGTTCGTTGTTCGTTGTTCGTTGTTCGTTGTTCGTTGTTCGTTGTTCGTTGTTCGTTGTTCGTTGTTCGTTGTTCGTTGTTCGTTGTTCGTTGTTCGTTGTTCGTTGTTCGTTGTTCGTTGTTCGTTGTTCGTTGTTCGTTGTTCGTTGTTCGTTGTTCGTTGTTCGTTGTTCGTTGTTCGTTGTTCGTTGTTCGTTGTTCGGTGTTCGTTGTTCGTTGTTCGTTGTTCGTTGTTCGTTGTTCGTTGTTCGTTGTTCGTTGTTCGTTGTTCGTTGTTCGTTGTTCGTTGTTCGTTGTTCGTTGTTCGTTGTTCGTTGTTCGTTGTTCGGTGTTCGGTGTTCGGTGTTCAGTGTTCGGTGTTCGGTGTTCGTTGTTCGTTGTTCGTTGTTCGTTGTTCGTTGTTCGTTGTTCGTTGTTTGGTGTTTGGTGTTTGGTGTTTGAATAGAATAGAATAGAATAGAATAGAATAGAAAAACATTTATTCCCAAAAAATGATACAGTTCGGTGTTCGTTGTTCGGTGTTCGGTGTTCGGTGTTCGTTGTTCGGTGTTCGGTGTTCGTTGTTCGTTGTTCGTTGTTCGTTGTTCGTTGTTCGGTGTTCGGTGTTCGTTGTTCGTTGTTCGTTGTTCGTTGTTCGTTGTTCGTTGTTCGTTGTTCGTTGTTCGTTGTTCGTTGTTCGTTGTTCGTTGTTCGTTGTTCGTTGTTCGTTGTTCGTTGTTCGTTGTTCGTTGTTCGTTGTTCGTTGTTCGTTGTTCGTTGTTCGTTGTTCGTTGTTCGTTGTTCGTTGTTCGTTGTTCGTTGTTCGTTGTTCGTTGTTCGTTGTTCGTTGTTCGTTGTTCGTTGTTCGTTGTTCGTTGTTCGTTGTTCGTTGTTCGTTGTTCGTTGTTCGTTGTTCGTTGTTCGTTGTTCGTTGTTCGTTGTTCGTTGTTCGTTGTTCGTTGTTCGTTGTTCGTTGTTCGTTGTTCGTTGTTCGTTGTTCGTTGTTCGTTGTTCGTTGTTCGTTGTTCGTTGTTCCGTGTTCGGTGTTCCGTGTTGGGTGTTCGGTGTTCGGTGTTCGTTGTTCGGTGTTCGGTGTTCGTTGTTCAAACAAACAAACTCTTCAGCTTTATAATAATAAGTATATATTGAAAATCGATTAAAAATAAATCATACGATAATTATTCCTATCAGAATACTATTCAATTAAATAATTACGTGTATTGTATACAACGGCGACGGTCTGGTAATAATTATGGAACACAACAATTTACTTAAATAGCTAAAGAACGCGGTTCTATTATATATAATATGTATATGTTCGTTGTTCGTTGTTCGGTGTTCGGTGTTCGGTGTTCGTTGTTCGGTGTTCGGTGTTCGGTGTTCGATGTTCGGTGTTCGGTGTTCGGTGTTCGGTGTTCGGTGTTCGGTATTCGGTGTTCGTTGTTCGTTGTTCGTTGTTCGGTGTTCGTTGTTCGTTGTTCGTTGTTCGTTGTTCGTTGTTCGTTGTTCGTTGTTCGTTGTTCGTTGTTCGTTGTTCGTAGGGCATGCACCCGGGTTTACCCGGTTCCGAAAAACCCGGGTAAACCCGGGTTTTTTGATGATCTTGAGAACCGGGTCTGAATAGTATGAAACCCGGTTCTCCCGGTTCCGACCAAAATATTAAAATATAAAGTATTATTTATATTTTGCTGCATTATTTTAACAAATTTATTGTATCTGGCAACGCCAGACTCACGTGCATCGCGAATTTTCGTGCCACGCCTCAAACGTGGCTCCGATTGGTTGTCTAACCTTAGATGCTATAAGTTTCCTACGGTTGCATTACCAAAAAAAATTAGGCTTCGAAAATGACAAAAATTAGGCTACAGAAATATTTTTATTAGATTTCTCGTGAATTTGAAAAGCTGTTAATTTTACTGATTCATATTTAATGATCCAGTCATGTTTTTGTTTTTGGTATCAAGCTGAAATTTATATCGAATACTCAAGTCTTCGGTCCCTTTTATGTGAAAAAGTCGAACTCACCAGCCAACGCATCAAAAGATACAGCCGTAAATGCTGAAAATTTTCGAAAATTTCGACATTCGCATGGGACTCAAAACCTACAGCTGGGTACTTTTCATGTTTTTATATGATATTATAACAAGAGCGCCGAGACAACCGTCAAAACGCTAAGGAATAGAATACGCTATCGATACACATTGACATAAGCCTATGATGTTTTGCCTAAGGATTCGGTCACACTACCAACGACGACGACGACCACGAACAAAGTTTTCATCCAGTCGAAATTAAATAAATTGTGCAAAACACAATTAAAAAAATGTTTTCGAGATCAATGGATAAAATATAGGTTTTTCGTAGAAACGGTAGCTCCTAGGAAAAAATATATTTAACCTTTTTTATAGATAATTTTATGATGTACAATTTTGGTTCCAGGTGATTGTATGATAAACTTACCGTCTCGGCGAAAATCGCAAAAAAAACTATTTTTTTATTAATTGACCTCGAATTAATTTTTTTCCGAGTACCGTAATGACGGGAGATTTAAATATTTTATTTTGAATAAATTTTGGCAAGATTTGAATTTTGGTCGTGGTCGTCATCGTCGTTGGTAGTGTGACCGAACCATTACCAAAATATCATGAGCTTATGTCAATAATTAGCGTTATCAATTTCTATTCCTCGGCGATACTGACGTTTGACTAAGGGCCAAGGTACTTTTATAAGACTGATAAATAAAGAGAAGTATTGAAATTTTGTTTCTTTATTAATTTAATAAAATATGACACAAGCCGCGTAAAATAAAATACTTTTACAGTTACTTTTGTTTAATTTCGTATTTTTTCCGAAGTATTATAAAAGAACCGGGTAACCCGGTTCTACCCGGTTCTGAGCTCGATTTGGAACCGGGTTTCAGAAACTTGGAACCGGATCCGGTTCTGCATGCCCTAGTTGTTCGTTGTTCGTTGTTCGTTGTTCGTTGTTCGGTGTTCGGTGTTCGGTGTTCAGTGTTCGGTGTTCGGTGTTCGTTGTTCGTTGTTCGTTGTTCGTTGTTCGTTGTTCGTTGTTTGGTGTTTGGTGTTTGGTGTTTGAATAGAATAGAATAGAATAGAATAGAATAGAAAAACATTTATTCCCAAAAAATGATACAGTTCGGTGTTCGTTGTTCGGTGTTCGGTGTTCGGTGTTCGTTGTTCGTTGTTCGGTGTTCGGTGTTCGTTGTTCGTTGTTCGTTGTTCGTTGTTCGTTGTTCGGTGTTCGGTGTTCGTTGTTCGTTGTTCGTTGTTCGTTGTTCGTTGTTCGTTGTTCGTTGTTCGTTGTTCGCTGTTCGCTGTTCGCTGTTCGCTGTTCGCTGTTCGCTGTTCGCTGTTCGCTGTTCGCTGTTCGCTGTTCGCTGTTCGCTGTTCGCTGTTCGCTGTTCGCTGTTCGCTGTTCGCTGTTCGCTGTTCGCTGTTCGCTGTTCGCTGTTCGCTGTTCGCTGTTCGCTGTTCGCTGTTCGCTGTTCGCTGTTCGCTGTTCGCTGTTCGCTGTTCGCTGTTCGCTGTTCGCTGTTCGCTGTTCGCTGTTCGCTGTTCGCTGTTCGCTGTTCGCTGTTCGCTGTTCGCTGTTCGCTGTTCGCTGTTCGCTGTTCGCTGTTCGCTGTTCGCTGTTCGCTGTTCGCTGTTCGCTGTTCGCTGTTCGCTGTTCGCTGTTCGCTGTTCGCTGTTCGCTGTTCGCTGTTCGCTGTTCGCTGTTCGCTGTTCGCTGTTCGCTGTTCGCTGTTCGCTGTTCGCTGTTCGCTGTTCGCTGTTCGCTGTTCGCTGTTCGCTGTTCGCTGTTCGCTGTTCGCTGTTCGCTGTTCGCTGTTCGCTGTTCGCTGTTCGCTGTTCGCTGTTCGCTGTTCGCTGTTCGCTGTTCGCTGTTCGCTGTTCGCTGTTCGCTGTTCGCTGTTCGCTGTTCGCTGTTCGCTGTTCGCTGTTCGCTGTTCGCTGTTCGCTGTTCGCTGTTCGCTGTTCGCTGTTCGCTGTTCGCTGTTCGCTGTTCGCTGTTCGCTGTTCGCTGTTCGCTGTTCGCTGTTCGCTGTTCGCTGTTCGCTGTTCGCTGTTCGCTGTTCGCTGTTCGCTGTTCGCTGTTCGCTGTTCGCTGTTCGCTGTTCGCTGTTCGCTGTTCGCTGTTCGCTGTTCGCTGTTCGCTGTTCGCTGTTCGCTGTTCGCTGTTCGCTGTTCGCTGTTCGCTGTTCGCTGTTCGCTGTTCGCTGTTCGCTGTTCGCTGTTCGCTGTTCGCTGTTCGCTGTTCGCTGTTCGCTGTTCGCTGTTCGCTGTTCGCTGTTCGCTGTTCGCTGTTCGCTGTTCGCTGTTCGCTGTTCGCTGTTCGCTGTTCGCTGTTCGCTGTTCGGTGTTCGCTGTTCGCTGTTCGGTGTTCGGTGTTCGGTGTTCGGTGTTCGGTGTTCGGTGTTCGGTGTTCGGTGTTCGGTGTTCGGTGTTCGTTGTTCGTTGTTCGTTGTTCGTTGTTCGTTGTTTGGTGTTTGAATAGAATAGAATAGAATAGAATAGAATAGAATAGAAAAACATTTATTCCCAAAAAATGATACAGTTCGGTGTTCGGTGTTCGTTGTTCGGTGTTCGGTGTTCGTTGTTCGTTGTTCGTTGTTCGTTGTTCGTTGTTCGCTGTTCGCTGTTCGCTGTTCGCTGTTCGCTGTTCGCTGTTCGCTGTTCGCTGTTCGCTGTTCGCTGTTCGCTGTTCGCTGTTCGCTGTTCGCTGTTCGCTGTTCGCTGTTCGCTGTTCGCTGTTCGCTGTTCGCTGTTCGCTGTTCGCTGTTCGCTGTTCGCTGTTCGCTGTTCGCTGTTCGCTGTTCGCTGTTCGCTGTTCGCTGTTCGCTGTTCGCTGTTCGCTGTTCGCTGTTCGCTGTTCGCTGTTCGCTGTTCGGTGTTCGGTGTTCGGTGTTCGGTGTTCGGTGTTCGGTGTTCGGTGTTCGGTGTTCGTTGTTCGTTGTTCGTTGTTCGTTGTTCGTTGTTTGGTGTTTGAATAGAATAGAATAGAATAGAATAGAATAGAATAGAAAAACATTTATTCCCAAAAAATGATACAGTTCGGTGTTCGGTGTTCGTTGTTCGGTGTTCGGTGTTCGTTGTTCGTTGTTCGTTGTTCGTTGTTCGTTGTTCGTTGTTCGCTGTTCGCTGTTCGCTGTTCGCTGTTCGCTGTTCGCTGTTCGCTGTTCGCTGTTCGCTGTTCGCTGTTCGCTGTTCGCTGTTCGCTGTTCGCTGTTCGCTGTTCGCTGTTCGCTGTTCGCTGTTCGCTGTTCGCTGTTCGCTGTTCGCTGTTCGCTGTTCGCTGTTCGCTGTTCGCTGTTCGCTGTTCGCTGTTCGCTGTTCGCTGTTCGCTGTTCGCTGTTCGCTGTTCGCTGTTCGCTGTTCGCTGTTCGCTGTTCGCTGTTCGCTGTTCGCTGTTCGCTGTTCGCTGTTCGCTGTTCGCTGTTCGCTGTTCGCTGTTCGCTGTTCGCTGTTCGCTGTTCGCTGTTCGCTGTTCGCTGTTCGCTGTTCGCTGTTCGCTGTTCGCTGTTCGCTGTTCGCTGTTCGCTGTTCGCTGTTCGCTGTTCGCTGTTCGCTGTTCGCTGTTCGCTGTTCGCTGTTCGCTGTTCGCTGTTCGCTGTTCGCTGTTCGCTGTTCGCTGTTCGCTGTTCGCTGTTCGCTGTTCGCTGTTCGCTGTTCGCTGTTCGCTGTTCGCTGTTCGCTGTTCGCTGTTCGCTGTTCGCTGTTCGCTGTTCGCTGTTCGCTGTTCGCTGTTCGCTGTTCGCTGTTCGCTGTTCGCTGTTCGCTGTTCGCTGTTCGCTGTTCGCTGTTCGCTGTTCGCTGTTCGCTGTTCGCTGTTCGCTGTTCGCTGTTCGCTGTTCGCTGTTCGCTGTTCGCTGTTCGCTGTTCGCTGTTCGCTGTTCGCTGTTCGCTGTTCGCTGTTCGCTGTTCGCTGTTCGCTGTTCGCTGTTCGCTGTTCGCTGTTCGCTGTTCGCTGTTCGCTGTTCGCTGTTCGCTGTTCGCTGTTCGCTGTTCGCTGTTCGCTGTTCGCTGTTCGCTGTTCGCTGTTCGCTGTTCGCTGTTCGCTGTTCGCTGTTCGCTGTTCGCTGTTCGCTGTTCGCTGTTCGCTGTTCGCTGTTCGCTGTTCGCTGTTCGCTGTTCGCTGTTCGCTGTTCGCTGTTCGCTGTTCGCTGTTCGCTGTTCGCTGTTCGCTGTTCGCTGTTCGCTGTTCGCTGTTCGCTGTTCGCTGTTCGCTGTTCGCTGTTCGCTGTTCGCTGTTCGCTGTTCGCTGTTCGCTGTTCGCTGTTCGCTGTTCGCTGTTCGCTGTTCGGTGTTCGGTGTTCGGTGTTCGGTGTTCGGTGTTCGTTGTTCGTTGTTCGTTGTTCGTTGTTCGTTGTTCGTTGTTTGGTGTTTGAATAGAATAGAATAGAATAGAATAGAATAGAAAAACATTTATTCCCAAAAAATGATACAGTTCGGTGTTCGGTGTTCGTTGTTCGGTGTTCGGTGTTCGTTGTTCGTTGTTCGTTGTTCGTTGTTTGGTGTTTGAATAGAATAGAATAGAATAGAATAGAATAGAAAAACATTTATTCCCAAAAAATGATACAGTTCGGTGTTCGGTGTTCGTTGTTCGTTGTTCGGTGTTCGTTGTTCGTTGTTCGTTGTTCGTTGTTCGTTGTTCGTTGTTCGTTGTTCGTTGTTCGTTGTTCGTTGTTCGTTGTTCGTTGTTCGTTGTTCGTTGTTCGTTGTTCGTTGTTCGTTGTTCGTTGTTCGTTGTTCGTTGTTCGTTGTTCGTTGTTCGTTGTTCGTTGTTCGTTGTTCGTTGTTCGTTTTTCGTTTTTCGTTGTTCGTTGTTCGTTGTTCGTTGTTCGTTGTTCGTTGTTCGTTGTTCGTTGTTCGTTGTTCGTTGTTCGTTGTTCGTTGTTCGTTGTTCGTTGTTCGTTGTTCGTTGTTCGTTGTTCGTTGTTCGTTGTTCGTTGTTCGTTGTTCGTTGTTCGTTGTTCGTTGTTCGTTGTTCGTTGTTCGTTGTTCGTTGTTCGTTGTTCGTTGTTCGTTGTTCGTTGTTCGTTGTTCGTTGTTCGTTGTTCGTTGTTCGTTGTTCGTTGTTCGTTGTTCGTTGTTCGTTGTTCGTTGTTCGTTGTTCGTTGTTCGTTGTTCGTTGTTCGTTGTTCGTTGTTCGTTGTTCGTTGTTCGTTGTTCGTTGTTCGTTGTTCGTTGTTCGTTGTTCGTTGTTCGTTGTTCGTTGTTCGTTGTTCGTTGTTCGTTGTTCGTTGTTCGTTGTTCGGTGTTCGGTGTTCGGTGTTCGGTGTTCGGTGTTCGGTGTTCGGTGTTCGGTGTTCGGTGTTCGGTGTTCGGTGTTCGGTGTTCGGTGTTCGGTGTTCGGTGTTCGGTGTTCGGTGTTCGGTGTTCGGTGTTCGGTGTTCGGTGTTCGGTGTTCGGTGTTCGGTGTTCGGTGTTCGGTGTTCGGTGTTCGGTGTTCGGTGTTCGGTGTTCGGTGTTCGGTGTTCGGTGTTCGGTGTTCGGTGTTCGGTGTTCGGTGTTCGGTGTTCGGTGTTCGGTGTTCGGTGTTGTTCTTTTCTTTCCTTTTAACAAGTCTACCCAATTCTTTCAAAGCATTTCTCCACTTGTTTTACCAAAAACCTTTTTTTTACCCCTTTATAGCCAAAGAAAAGTTACTCTACCTTTCAGAAGTTTCAGTACATACTACACATTACTGCAAACCCTTTAAAGCCTTCCGATTTCCCGAGAAGCCTACTAAGCTGGTATGGTAATTGCTGAGCCAGTAAGGTTAAAAGCAAACAACGATAAAAAGAAGAAAAACTTGGTTAGAAGTGCGAATTAGAGAGATGGGGTGGTAGTGACAGCGGTGTATAAGGCAACTTCTTATAGGGATAGAATACTAAATAATTCGAGAGTACTAAATACTGTTGTTGTTGTTCAAGAAAAACTAAAAAGTGTTTTAAAGTTTAGAACAAGCAAATTGTTTTTCAGTGTTCCGGGAATTTAAATTTTATAACAAAAGTAATATTCTGTGTGAATTTATTTTATTATTGTTAAGAAACTTGTCCATTACTCAGAAATGGATAGAATAAATCAATAAACCCATTCCAATTCTGGGATAAACCTATCCTATGTGTTAATCCAAGTTGCCCTCTATATTATGTGTGCTAAATTTCATTGTAATCAGTTCAATAGTATTTGCGTAAAAGACTAACAAACATCATACACATACATCCATCCTCACAAACTATCACATTTTTAATAATAGCAGGATAGGCAAATCGCGAAATACTTAGATAAGATTTATTCAAATCGCGGTAAATCGAACCGAACCCGAGAGATAACCATGTAATGGTGCAACGGTAAATTAATTTTTACCCGCACCCTCAACGGCATGAAAATCCACAATTTTCTTTTATTTGTTCGTTTGTTGAAAGTAAATTTTAATATAGAACGGCTCAGTCAATTAGGCTTATACAACCCGCATCAAAAGTAATTGTTTTTATGTAAATTATAAATTGGTTTATGCTAGCTATTGCCCGTGACATCGTCCGCTCAATATGGAATATTGTTCAAGGTATGTAATTTGTTAATTTATGATGTCCCGTAAAAACTGTTAGTATTTATGATCCCATCGTTATATAATTTTTCCCAAAAATTTATATAAATTCTGTTAAAATAAAATTGTGTTCACATAACTTTTTAAAATCTATCTGCTTAACAATTTGGTAAGTTTATTCTATGACATTATACTTATCATTAGTTTTGGTTATACATGCTAGATTACATCGCCAAATTAGTTCGAGTATAATTTTGAACAGTTGATGAAAAAGTTTTGAATCTCATTTATATTATAGGCGAAATATTAACAGCAATTAAAGGCACATAAAACCTCGTCTGCACTATCGACAGGTTCGCTTTTGAAAGAGGAAGCAGCCAATATTGATGGCACAATGTTCCTGCTCCCTAACTAGATACACTTAGGATGTTTCCATTCAACACCATTTAACATTGACCTCTCCCGATCCGTCACTCCCCCCCCTGTTTTGAGGAAACATGTTACAAATGCTGGGGTTCTATACAAACTGGACGTGATGCACGCTCCCGACTTTAATCCTGCGTTTTCTATGAACTTTAAGTGGACGTAATAAGGTTGGTTTTGGCTTGTTTATAGTACAGTTTGGTTTCCACGCTATTATTTCGTGAATGTAGAGAATAAGCTGTCGTAGGTGACGAATTGTAGGCTTTTCACTGTGCAGTACAAATTGCATGTTCTGGATACGGATTCGGAATCGGTGATTTTAGCTGGCTGCTGATATAAGCAATATTGAAGCGCTTTTCAAATGTCGCTAGGCAATGTGGTAGTGATGGTTTTGTATTTATAAATGACAGCTAGTACAGTTTTTGAAGTCGTATTGAATGGACGCAATAAAAAGAGATTACGGTCTATCTATAAGATTTCGTTTTCAGGTATTTTCGAATTTAGGAATACGTTTGCCTTGTTAGACACAACCTTGCTTGTTTTTATGGAACCTCTTATTTATTATTTAAGCTGATTAAATAACAAAACCTTTCACACGTTGTTCACATGTACGTGTTCTTTGTTCTTAAGCATTAACACAGATTATAATTGATGTTAAAGAAATATTTCAAAATCAGAAACTCAATTGAAGCATGAGCATGTCTTTTTTCGCGACTAATAACTAAAAATAAACTCGAAGCATTTTCTTTCCAATATCTTGTTTCTAAATGCACTTTTTAATTGACAAACTGTTATATTCTACACTAAAAAGTGAAAGTGAAGTCCCATGTCCCCTAGTGGGGTAAGGGGCAGATTATACATCTGTTTCACTGATCGATTTTCTTTAGGGACAAGTAGGTGATCAGCCTTCTGTGTCCTGCTAGACCGAGACATTTTTTTTGTTCGTCTCCACCGGGAATCGAACCCCGGGACCCCTCGGTGTTACGCTCACGCGTCAACCACTGTACCGAGGAGGCGGTCATATTCTACACTACATGACTGAATAATTTTCTCCTCTAATAATCTGGTCCTCCTCAGTCCTCTTATATAATAATTAATAGCGAATTGTCTGACTATCTCCTTCAATCGCCTCTACAATCTATCCAAGATTGGCACAGTACGAACACAAATATGTTTGACAAGTTGGCAAGTAAGATTACACTGTAAACTGTAAAGCATAACATCTCCGAGATGAAATACGATACTAATTAAAAGTTTCACGGGCCTGTCGGCAGTGGCAATGGGTTTGACGTTGTTTTAGAGATAGACTGATAGTGTAGTGTGGGTGGTAATAACTATAATACATAATTAAACATTAACAGAATACATTAGTAAAAGTAATATAAAAGCCAACCAGCAAGGAAAGTATTATCAATTCTACAATCATAATAATCAAAGTGTTCTTATATTGTGAATGCAAAATAATGTCTGTTTTGTGTTCACCGTTGATTACTGGTTAAAAGTTTGCATGACAAAACACTTTGCATGATAAAACACTGCTTTTAAAAACCAAAGTGTTCAATCCTGAATGCAGAAAAAATTAAAACATCTTATTAGACGTTTTTTTTATTGTTTTATTATCTAGAATGAACAATGAATGATATCGTAATTTACTTATAAAAGAATGAATTTTTTTTTTCTTCACAAGAAACAAAAATATTAATTCAAAATATCGATATCGCAATCGAACATCACTAGCAATAGTGTCGTCCACAGCTCTCAACGCAACCCGATAGTAGATCGTTATAACTCCGCAACTTATAACTTTATAGTAACTATCCTCAATCGACTTCAAAGGCTGTGTTAACGAACAAAATCTATGATAAAATTTTATCGATATCTCTTTATATCATTTTCTCGAAGCGCCTCACTTGTAAACTTGTATAATGAATATTAATATCGTCTTCACTGTTTTGTTTTTCTTTCCTTAGATCAAATAACTTGAATAATAAATTATTGAGTAAATAAGTTCTACGATTTCGAGTGGGTGTGTGATCTAGAAAAATATTAAGACAAAAATATTATTACATTACATATTCAATATCTTTAATTTTAAATTACAAAAGAGCCTTCATAAATTTAAGAATACAACAGCAATGCAATTATTATAGTCGCTGCAGACTACAGTAAAAATTTACTTTTTCATAGGTCTATCCTTCTCTCGCATCTAGAAAGCATCTAGTAACATAATATTATATTATACTAGCGGTCCGCCCCGGCTTCGCCCGTGGTAGATATTTACGTTTTCTCTACATAAGAACCATCCTCGTACTTCAAGGAATATAATAAAAAAAGAATTATCGAAATCGATTCAGCCGTTCTCAAGTTATGCTCTTACCAACACATTTTGGGATTCATTTTTATATTATAGATTACAATTATATGACATTTCGTTAAAAATACTTCCATTGTTCAGATTTCCCGCCACTATTTGAGCGCTTTTAATTAAGAATGCAATTTACTTAATTGTTAAATAATTCATTAATAGTCACCAAATATAGTCATTAATTAAAAACAGATGATCACTTGATTGCTCGTGAATCATTTACGAACAGACAAAAACCCAATTATGTCGCGCTGTTTACAGAGTAATTAATGGCCGCCATTTTGAGATGCACATTTGGCGCGAATTTGCGCTAGACGTTTTATAATCTGTATTTGTTTTGTTATTATTAATGCTACTTTGTTCGCTCTTTTTGAAAAATGTGTGTTTTTTAAGCTTTTATTGTTACGGTATAAAATAATGTTTTAACTTTATATTATTTACTAGCGACCCGCCCCGGCTTCGCACGGGTGCAATGCTGATACTAAATACACTACAGAAAAACTGTGAACGTTGTATATAAAAACATAGCGGCCCGCTCCGACTTCGTATCTAGATAGCCTGGCGGCCAGCCGGTACCGCCGCAAACGCTACGTCCCGCAATTTTTAAATCTGTAATATCTTCGAAAATATTCACTTAAATCATACGGTGTAAAGGGCCATATAGATCTATATTAAACGAACAATGTATTCAAGGTATTTAATTGGTTAAGGATTAATGCTGTATTGGTTAAAATCGCATCGAAAATTAGCCATTATTTTTCGTAAAAAGTAAATGACAAAAAAATGTTATTGTGGGTTATCCATAAGAGATAGACATATACCATCGCGGACTTTTCTATAGACCTTTTCAATGTGTATAATACTTAGTACATTATTTTGATAAAACTCGTAGGGTTCAGCCTGCGTTTGCAATGTAAGCGGAAAAAATGTAATTTTTTACGACATCACTTTAGAAACCTCAAAAATAACAGTACTTTTCCACTATTTAATGGATGTTATTATACGTATAAACCTTCCTCTTGAATCACTCTATCTATTAAAAAAAACCGCATCAAAATCCGTTGCGTAGTTTCAAAGATTTAAGCGTACAAAGGGACATAGGGACATTAGGGACATAGGGACAGGGAAATCGACTTTGTTTTATACTATGTAGTGATTTAAGTATTTGTATTTCTTACTCTTCACTTATTTTATTGTTTTTAATGTAGTAGGCATGGACGTATAAAAAAAGACGGACGGTATATCGCCTAAACATTGAGTGAAGCCTAGTAATGGCGGCGAAACATCCATGTGTGTGTGCCATGTTGCCATGGCAACAGCTGTCCTGATGACAATGGCGGCTGTATTTTTTTCTATAAATTTTGCCGTAATAATTTTGTCATTAAAACCTAAAATAAATAACTTGCTTCCCTGTGGAATGTAATCCCTTGTGTTTTGTTATTTAAAATTGTACTGTTGCGACACCATTTAACCACGCAAGACGGCATTTTAAATTTTTTTGTGAAACAGTGACGCAGTTAATCAGTCGGTAGATCACGACGTAATGGCGGCCGGCTAGCTTACTATGGTGAGAGTGTGTGCGTGTTTATTGTCTTTACACGATCGCTAGCTTACTATGGTGGCTTCACGTTGTTTGTTCGTAATACGGTGTCCGTCTTTTTTTATACGTCCATGGTAGTAGGTAGTAAAAGTAGCTGTAGTACAAAGGAAAATTATCTTAAATTTTCGTATGTATTTAAACAAAAGCAACAATCTTATCTTGTTAAATATTTAAATTGTATGTATTTTAGGCAGATTCTTTAATAGATGTATTTACTATACCTACAGTAGTGTTAAAAAACAATTCTATTACAATTTTTTGTATGTATTTTTTATACAAATCCTAAGCAAAATTGTTTACCAACTAATCCGTTGAAATATAAATATTCTCACGCGAGGTCCTTGACCGTAACTCGCAATACGGATTTGTTATACTTTGAATGTATTAACCTAATTTTCAAAATAATAACTAATTATTTCTTATTAAATGTTTCCGTGTGAGTTGTTTCCTTATTTTTGCATTTTGAAGTAAAACTTCTTTAGGCGCGTTGAGAGTAAAATTTTAAAGATGACGATTTTGGTATCTATGAATCAGGGATGTAACGGAGGTAGTTTTATCGGAACCGAAATCGGAATCGGAGTTTTCAAATTTGGTTTATCGGAATCGGAATCGAAATCGGAATCGAAATCGGAGGCAGGGTCAGTTTGTTTAAGGACAAATAAAACATGATTTATAGTCAATTCTTTTCATTTTTATTTTTTATTATAAAATAAAAAACAACTGTGAAAAAAAAATTGGCATAATTCCAAATGAACAAAAGATAAAATTAATGAATCTGTCAATTTCCTTAGATTTAGCATGAGAAGTGCACCATTTTGTATTCTTCAGCAAAGTTTCTTTTAAAGTCATTTGTTTTTTATCATCCTGAAGGGGCGTCGAAGTCGAAGGCTGTACAGTATCTTTTTTTTCAGTTTCTGACTTAATGAATTCTTCATATTCAGTGGCATGGACAGACTTCAAATGACTTTTTAAGGACGTTGTCGTACCTCCCTTTCTTGAATACGTCTTCATACACAGTTTACACTTTGCCGAATCTGAATTAACTTCATTGAAGTAGTTCCAAATACAACTGGACTTAGGTTTCATTATCCCACACAAAAACAGATCACTTTCATTGATAATAAGCCGCAAAAATCAAAACAATTATCTATAACCTATAAACGTGTCTTGGGCGTAACAAATAATAACAACTAACAAGTGAAAAAATAATTGATGATAGAGTGCACGTAGTGGGGGTCGGGGGATTCCCCGCGCGACATGTATGAACCTGTTCGGCACAGGCCGTCGCGCGCCGCGGCCGCCCGCTTTGTTTCGTTCGACCTCCGATTAACATCCGATACAAAAGTATCGGAACCGAAGTCGGAACCGAAAGTGAAATAATAATCGGAAGTTCCGACTTAACGGAACCGGAATCGAAGCTCCGTTACATCTCTGCTATGAATCTTGCCAAAAGCGTTTCACTTCTGAAACAATATGTGCACGGCACACACACTCTTTTTTATTCTATTATTTTATAAATAGTATATAATACCAATGAATCCACAATTTTTATGACATTAATGGTATTCATGTAGCATTTCTTTTAATTTTAATTAGATTCTGCGGAGGAAGCTCTGAAAACTCGCCATTATAAGTAAAACAAAGCGCAAATTAATCAATTATTGGATATTTTAATTTAAGAAACAGAACGAAGAAGAAATAAAATTATGACTATAGCAATTCCACTAGTAGTTACTTATGTTTTCACTATAATAAGAGTTGCTGTTTGATGAAATACAAAACAGCTTTACATATAGGTATGTAGCATGAATACATATTCATGTGAAATTACGTAGTTGATAAAATTAAATTATATTATTTGTACATAATATATAATTTGTCACCTAACACCTACAAATTCAAAATAGATCTAAAATTATGTTACTATCACTTAGTGACACTTATTACATATTGAATAATCTGTGTACCATTTAATAAATCATCGATTTAACTTAAAGAAACAGACAAAACAAGTTTACATCACTAGTACATAAACACAATATTATCAGATATGTAATGATGCTGACGTCACAGACTACATACACCCAGTATGATTACAGCATCAATCAATCAACTTACAAAATTAACATTTGCGACGTGGCTACTCTATGTAACGAGTTTTGACCGAAATAACTAGTTAAACAATGACTGACAACTTGCTAAATGGCATTAATAGTGTACTTGATATTGTAGAATATTATGCATACATATAGAGACTTAACGTGATTTTTTCGTTGTTTCGTTGAATTCAATTTTATTATGCTGTGCTGACGTGTTTTTTATGTCTAAATGTTTATTATAAAATGACTCCTCTCTAATATAAGTACTTAAATTATATAATATTTCTTTCTTTGTGAAATATTGGACCACTGTTTGATATTAACTGCTTTATATATTACTTACTTATATACAATGACGTTACTACTATGTGACTTAATTTTTCCTCGTATCGGGGAGATCCCAGGTTCTTTCCCGTAAGAAATTTGATCAAATATAAGTGAATGGCTCTAAAGATAACTCAATAACATCAATTATTTCTTAATTTAATGAGTATGTTTGTTAATATAGGAATACCCGCATAATTACTTTTTAATTATAATTTAAGTAGCTTCTATCTATAGGTAGCTATCGTACCGCCAGTAATATAGGGGTTTTCTATTCATCATTCAATTATCCATACTAATGCATATTGTAATTACATACAAAGTTCGTTAATATAATATTGTATGAAAGTACAATTTAGAAAGAAAAGAAAGAAACATTTATTTGACTCCTCAAGATATTTACATCATATTATTTCATAAACCTTCAGTTTTTTCAGAGACTACTAATAATAATAACTTTATATTATGTATTGTTTTTATCTACTATTATTTCAAAAAAGTTTATTTTTACCTGCAAATGATTTTTTATATATAATTTATTTATAAAACACCATGTGTAGAGTTTTAATGATGGTATTTTTAATCAATTAAACTATATAAATATTTTATGTGACAAATCAGATATTTATCTGAAGTTTACTCCTTACTCCTCTGAATACCTAAATAGAAAAGTTTACAACCGAAAAGTTAATAAATTAAATACATATTAATATCAAAAGGAGTGCGTTTGATCGTATACCCATACGCTAAATGAAGTATGAACTCAGGTTAAGTATAGATAACACATAAAAGATTTAATTTCCTGCTCGAAGCACATGGTAATAATCTCGTGATCTCACGCCAGTATATATCTGACCTCCGTGGAGTGTAGTTGTGTCATAATGAAATTATTTATCTGTTTTTTGTTTTGTTTATATGCGAAATCGCACGCTTGGGGACGCGGCGATTTGGAAAAGTATGGACCCTTCCAGATGGCGCTGCATTCGAATTTGATTAAATGTAAGTTATATACAGGGTCTATAATTTTAATAAAAATAGGATTTTTGTAATGAAGGTGAAGGTAAAGAATATGGGTAAATATTACATTTTTCTTTATAGTAGTATGAATCAAGTACTTATTGGTAAATAACTCATAAGTCATAACCTATGACAAATGCAATAAAATCGGAACAACAATGAACACATAAGATACAGTTAATTAACAAATAAATTTACCTTCAAGACGGGAAGGAAATTTGAAGTAATTTATTTGCGTAGGTGACCTACTATTTGTATTTCCTCATTCTATGTGTTTGTTTCGATATAGATTAGTAATTTAAGCACGTATTAATAATTGTCTTTTATTTTATTGTGTAAATACCAATGTTCCTAATATTTTTATGTCTGTGGTTTTCTTTAATCTACTATAAGTATAATACCAAATATCTAAATAACATATACCTAGTTAAGTTATTTATAAATCTATAACAGTATTGATAGTAACCTTGTTTAAATCTCATTAACCTTGTCACACTAAGAGCCTTACAATCCGTACTAATATTATAAATGCGAAAGTAACTCTGTCTGTCTGTCTGTTACTCAATCACGCCTAAACTACTGAACCAATTTGCATGAAAATTGGTATGGAGATATTTTGATACCCGAGAAAGGACATAGGCTACCTTCTATTGCGAAATATGTACCACGGGCGAAGCCGGGGCGGACCTCTAGTATTATATAAAATTAATAAAATCCATACAAATTTTGCCACGTAAGTATATAAGTTTTATATGATCAGGATAGCTAGTAGAAGAAGAAGGGTGCTTTTTTGGCATAATTTTCAGGCATCCCCAATATCTTAACTACTGACCACTTAAAAAATAAAGCCTAATTCTATAATTAGTAATATTTAAATGTTAAAACTCCGAAACATCGCTTAACTTTTTTTAAGTGGGGAAATCTTGCATAGATTAATATCTATGCAAGATTTCCCATACACACGGCCTCCGGGGAAAGAGCCGTGGGTTATGTCGGATTCCTACCGACTAAAACTCAACTGTGTTCCGTCCAGCCACTTCATTGATGGGACCACGGGTATTGGTAGCTAGCTACTAGTTATTATTCTGTGGTATTGGTAGAATTCGTGTCTGACGGCTGCAACTTCTCTAAAGCCTAAGAGTTTTCTAAAAGACACATGATAAAAAATATTCGCTCAAAGTAATATTATTATAAAATGTAGTAGACAAAATTGAGATTCTCTTAAATTCTTTCAACGGTTTTTTTCTACGATATTATTTCCAGGGATGTTTATTTTTATTCATCCTGTTGAAATTATCAGATATCAGTCACTGATATTTCACCATTGCAAATATAATAAGATAACAGCCTACATTATAAGAAAACAATGACTCTTTTCTTATCAACAAATCAGCAATGACTAATCTATCACTTAGATATTTTAGATCAACAAACGTTTAAAAAAAGAGCGTGTGTGCCAAGCACACGTGTCAAAAAATGTCAAAAAATGATATGGGAAGATATCGTCTTTTTCTGATGAAATTGCGTGTATCAGCCAGTACTTACATATAAATATAGACTTTGAATTCAGTCCGTGCGTCAATCCTTTATTCAGTAATGTTACGCCTCAATAGTTCTACTGTATTTTATCTTATATATAAAATTCTCGTGTCACAATGTTAGTCTGCATACTCCTCCGAAACGGGTGGACCGATTCTCATGAAATTTTCTGTGCATATCGGGTAAGTCTGAGAATCGGCCAACATCTATTTTTCATATGTACCACGGGCGAAGCCGGGGCGGACCGCTAGTAAGTACATAATTTCATCAGTTTCAGCAAATGATGTTTAGCCATTTTCGACTTAAAGAATAACAAACATACATACTTACTTTGTTTTTATACCAGTCTACAACTTAATGAATTTGTAAGGTACCTATAGAATTTGATGTTAAAGGGTAAATATTAATGTATTTTTTGTATCCATTCAAAACCACTTCAAAAAGAAGACTACTTAAGACAATAATATCGTGTTTCAGTATAAGTTTGTCTTTTCAGCGAAAAGATGCAATATGACAAAGACCTTTATTAAATAGGTACTGCATATTGCAATAATCGAAATACTGCATTGCAAATGATATAATTTCCATATTGAAATGCTATTGTATCAGACAGGCTGGTGTCACGATTCATGACCTAGCACTTATGTTATTATTATGCAGGTTTCAAGTGGAATATCACTACATAGCACCTATAAAACAAAGTCGCTTTCTCTGTCCCTATGTATCTTTAAAACTACGTAACGGATTTTGATGCGGTTTTTTTTATAGAAAGAGTGATTCAAGAGGAACGTTTTAGTATATAATTTGTTAGGCTTTAGACAAAACAGACGAAGCCGCGGGAGGAAGGCTAGTCTTTAAATAAATAATGACTTTTGCGATCACCTTGTAATTATTCGAGCATACCCACGGGCATAGCTTGTTGGAAAAATTCTCGGAGAAAATAGAAACATGGAAGGAATATTATGTTGAGATGAATATCAATTCAAGAATAGTTTGATTTATATGTATTACTTATTCATAGCATATTTTTTATTATAAAAATGATAAAGTACAACAAAAAAAATCTTTAAATAATATATAGATTCTTACATGACAGAAATCAAAAAGGTAATCTAATTGTCTTTAATTGATTGACACGTGCTTAGGATTTTCGTTGTTTTGTTAATCTCAAATAATAAAATTGGTCAAAAATTAACTAGATTAGATGTTTATCTTTAAAAGATAATCTTGTTTCCTTAAAATACCTTATAAACTAATTGAAACATGATTTTCATCTCAAGTGCCTATTGACCATTATGTAATCAATGCCCTTACAATTATAATCCCTATCCCGCCGTAACAAGACGCTCATTACCTCATTGTATCTCATTGAACTCAATTACCATTGTTACAGGTGACCACGACAGAACGCTCAACCTTGACGTCAGCGAAATTGACGTCTACTTCTACGACTTTCCTCGCAATGACGTCGAAACTTTCCACATCAATGACGCAGCGAAAGGCATCCTGGCTCTCAAAGAACTGGACAAAACAAGGAAGTTCATCATCTTCGTACCTGGTTACAAGTCGAACATAAACAAGAAGACAGAAGAACGAATGAGGGATACATTTAGAAACTATCCAAATAGCTATTTGATAATCCTGGACCATTCTCCATACACAAATAACAGGCAGGGCAACGTAAAGAGTTACGAACGTTCTGTCAGATATATACATTACATCGGCAAAGCATTAGGGAACATGCTTTCCGAATTAGCAAATGGAGGGATATCACCGAAAAATATTCATTGTATTGGCCACAGTTTGGGCTCACAAATGTTGGCGCATACTGGTGAAACATTCTATGAAAATACGGGTAACAAGATTTCAAGAATCACTGCGTTAGACCCAGCTGGTCCTTGTTTCTCAAACAGCTTAATACAAGAACAGATTAGAGCTGGAGTAGCGGATTACGTCGAAGTGTACCATTGTAACGCTGGTGGTCTCGGAACAACGAGCGTTTTAGGTGACATAGACTTCTTTATAAATAAGAAAGGTGCCGCCCAGCCCAAATGTGGGACACCATTAATTCCTGGTATATTCGATTCGTCCAAAGCCGCTAAATGCAATCATAGAGCCTGTATTGATATTTGGACGTCTACGGTCAGTAATCCAAATTGGTTCTTGGCGTGGAAATGCGACTCGTATAAATTGTTTAAGAACGGCGCGTGTGCTGCCAACGAAGTTACTATCGCTGGCTTCTGGAACCCTGGTAATGCGACCGGAGTTTTCTACTTCTCGACTGATGGTTATGATGTACAATAAATTATTTATTTTTAATGATATTTTCTTTTATTGTCAAAATAGAGCAATACTTTTATTACACTTGAATCCTTTTGTAAATAACAGTACCTATGTGCCATGAAACAAGGCCTCATAATGAGATCTTTAAGTGAATTAGTAACACCAAACTTTTTGAAAAGCTTTTTTAATTTTAATTTTATAAAATAGTAGCTTTCCGCCCGCGGCTTCGCCCGCGTTTTCAGAGAAAAAACCGTTCCCGTAGGATTTCCGGGATAAAACCTATCCTATGTCGTTTCTCGGGTATCAAAATATATCTATACCAAATTTCATGCAAATTGGTTCAGTAGTTTAGGCGTGATTGAGTAACAGACAGACAGACAGAGTTACTTTCGCATTTATAATATAAGTATGGATTCGATAAAAAGGCGCTCTACAAAGGAATACAAAAATATGACAATATTACAAAACATAATATCTTTTTTTTTTATGCAATATTTTTTACATAACTTTCATGTTAGGTATTATGTATGTAAATACCATAATATTGTGGTTGCTAAACGAACTTTTTTGAATATATAACATAAGTAAATAGGATTTCCTTTGTATTATATGAAGCATTAGGGAAAAAATTATTTACATCCAAACAGGAATAAAAAGAATTTATAAAAGAGTAAGCCTCTTATATTTTTCCTTGTTTTTCGCGTTATTATACTCTTGAAGGAAAATCAAAGGAAAGAATTTTCTTCATATGAGTACAGGTAAATGTGGATTAAGTGGTGTTATTAAAAGATAATTGTTATATCGATTTATTTTAAAATCACATTTTATAACGTTTCGCTCAGGCCTCAGATGGTATATATAAGCGAAGCGACATTCAAAATCTTTGCATATAATTATACTAGCGGTCCGCCCCGGTTTCGCCCGTGGTACATGTTTACGTTTTCTCTCCATAAGAATCATCCTCGTACTTCAAGGAATATTATAAAAAGAGAATTATCGAAATCGGTCCACCCGTTCACGCGTGATGCCGTGACCAAGGAAAACGGATTTTAGTAAAGAATGTCTGTGACGATTTACGTAGATATAGTTTTATGTTTAAAGGAGAGACATTTTGATGATAATTTTTCCAAAGCTACTGGATACCTATGAAGGACAATCTTATACATAAAATTCTCGTGTCACAATGTTAGTCTGCATACTCCTCCGAAACGGGTGGACCGATTCTCATGAAATTTTCTGTGCATATCGGGTAAGTCTGAGAATCGGCCAACATCTATTTTTCATATGTACCACGGGCGAAGCCGGGGCGGACCGCTAGTATGTAGATATGAAAGGATTTCTATATTGTTAAGTGAATGATAAAGTTTTAAGTAACGATTCAAACTATACCTACTTAAATCACAATAGTCTTTTAAATAAATCTAAAAACTAAAGAACATTTTTTTTTAATTCTTTCAAAATTAGAATAGCAAAACTAATATTTATTTTTCGAAATCATTTCAGTTAGTTGTGTTATGTTATTTTAAAAACACGTTGGTGCATTATTTTTTAACGAGCAGATATTTCTACATACATAATTGCTAATATTCATTCATTATTATACAGGGTGTCCCACCGTGGGTATTCTAAGCTCAATGGACGTTATAGTTTTGCATACGCCGAGTATGTAAAAATACTTATAAAAACCCAGATGTATTTTTTTTTTTCAAATATGATGAATTCTTAAAACTCTTTGTGTACACCCCTAACAAGCAACCCGCCCAGCTTTGCCACCCGCACGTGAGCTAACGTTTAAGATTATGTTTTCATAGACAAAATGCTCACATTAGCGAAGCGTTATATGCCGGCTCCTCGAAGCTAGAGAAGAAAACATGAATTTTGAGGAAAAATTTAGCAAAAAATTTTTGGCGTAATTTTGTTGTTAAAGTATTTTTTACGTGATCAGTGTATGCAAGACTACAAGTTCCTTCGCGCTTAGTATACCGATAGTGAGACACCCTGTATAACTGATATGATTTCCATTTCATTCCCTTACACTTGCAAACAATAAGATTTTCGATTAACATTTCAATAAAGTATTCAAAGTATGGAATGAAACTTTCACCAATTTTAGTTGATTTATAGCTTCATTTGTCCACGAACATTTTAACAGGAGCGGAGCACTACAGGTAAAGCCGCGGAGCACAGCTAGTGTAAATATACATTTACAATAAGCACTAAACAAGGAATAGGTACGAAAAACATTTCATAGAAAACATAAAATATTATATATTTTCTTAACGTTATTCCACAAACAAGCTAAATCATAATAATTGCGGTTTCAACGTGAGTCGGAAGCACAGCCTCTTTGAGGAAATTTAAGAAAATTTATGATCTTTGAAACACAAATGCTGAAGTGTATTTGTAAACAAAAATGTTTGCGGTATTTTTTGTATTTATTTCTCTTGGAGTTTAAATTAAAATTCATATTTTTATTTAGTAAGAGGTCGCTTTTTATTAAATAAGTGGATACTGAAGTTTTTGGCTTGGATAAAATGGAAGTGTAAAAAACAATTATTAATTAAAATTACAATTACTTAGCGTTTGCTTTTACAAAATTACTTTTTAAATATTCAGGAAATATTACCAGCGTAATTTACAATATTGTTTTCATTGATAATGAACTATAATGGTTCCGCTAGAAAAGACTTAGGTAATATTATGAAACATTTCCCTTAGTTATTGTCGAACTACGAACTACGAATAAAATTGAAGTACATATTTGTAATTTGGAATATCAAAATATAGATAGATAAGTTTTTATCGAAATTGACCTTCTATCGGAAATGTCAAAATTAAATGGACTTTAGTTTGAGTTTTTTTTAAGCTATTGCATAGCTTCTATCGCGGGCCTTGAGCGCGGGGACCGAATCGAGAAATTCCGTAACGAAAAAACCTCACGCTCCCCACTCCGACGGACACGGAGGTGTGGCTTGAAGGCATGCTATGCAATAGCTTTACCGCGGCAGTCCCCGAGTGCCACACGTCTTTTTTTAGGTACTAAATTTGACGAATTTAAATTTAATAACGGAGTACTTGTAATTATAAAATGAAATCACAAAAATTATAACGTAAGTACTTGATTTCCATTCGTTTTGATCCTCGAAGGACCAAATCGACATAAATTACCATAATTTAACATTTTTAAGATTTCCTAATAATGAATCAAAGGGATTGTGACGTCACCTTCTTGTCATCCGTTACAAGAGATGGCAAAGGGAAAAAATGCAGGTTTCAGGGGATGAAGACCCACTTTGAGAATTACGTGATCAAGCGGTTGATGTTTGAAAATGTTTGCTAGGAGTGGTGTGAGGGAGGAGCGTTTAAGAGTAACGTAGTATATTATTATTAGTCTGTGGTAATAGTATTGAATTTAAAAAATCTTAATTTATGTTGCTAAAATATGTTTTGCCCTTCTAAAGGCTTAAAATCATTTAAAATACCTACAGGTGTTTAGCTAAGGTAAAGGTATAATAAAGTCATAAAGAAAAATAGAACTAAAAAAGTACTTTTAGAATCTCAACTTTAAAGCCAAAAGTTCGCTATAATTTAAATTGGAAATCTTAATTGAACAAACTAAAACATTAGTTATTTTTGTGACTTGCTAACAAACATATAATTAACCACTTGCCCTACTAGACCCGGATAAAAGAGCCTATGTTACTCAGTTAAGATGCATTTTAATGATAAAATGTTTAAGTTGATCTAGCAGTTTTTGATTAAAATCATAACAAACCAGCACACAAAAATTCTAATCTTTCCTCTACAGAATACCACTTTTGATTATATAATATTTGATATAGATAATATCAACTGAAACATAACTTAAACCACAACCAACTAGGTTACCGTCAAAAGGCACTTCAGCCAGCGACTTAGAGATTTTGGAAGCGCGTGATAAAAATTCTTATATCACGACAGCGTGCGGTAGTTTTGAAAATTTTTAAAATGCAAAAGCGTCGCGTTCTCCACTTTTATAATACGTGCATTTTATGTTTTGAATATAATATGTTACGGTTTATGCACGTATATTCGTCACGTTGTTAGATTTTAAACACGAGCTTTTCGAATGAATCCGTATTATGCATTTTTAGAGTTCCGCACCCAAAGGGTAAAACGGGACCCTATTACTAAGACTTCGCTGTCTGTCTGTCTGTCTCCAGGCTGTATCTCATAAACCGTGATAGCTAGAATTCTGAAAAAGCGGCTTTACGTTGCCGTTATAACAACGAATACTAAAAATAAAAAATATTAAACGGGGTCTTCATAGTACGGAACCGCATCTTGCGCGAGTCCGACTCACACTTGGCTTGTTTTTTATAATGCTGTTGAAATGCACTTATTTCATACGAGAGCAATGTATGAATTATATAGGAATATAATTCATACAAATACTGAAACTGTAACAAGGTCGAATGCATTGAATTTGAGTTATGAAAAGCGATTTGATAAAAGATACGCCTTTTTAATTATATCTTTTATAAGCCTACATTGCAGATCGCATTTAATTATTAATAAAGTGAAAAAAAAAACATTATGCTTTGCTGTTTGTTTCATCGTGAAGTGAATGAAAATAATTATGGAAATGTTGGCGGATAGATTAAGAAATAAATAAATTTGTTGTTAACCTATTAATTAAAACAAAATCTACCGAATTCAATTCTAAACTGTCTAAGTGTTTTTATACAATTCAGGAAATAACTGTCTTGAATTACTGACTGCAAAAATATGTCCTATTACTAAGTTTATGTCCTACTAGCTGCTCCGCGCAGTTTTACCCCCGTGGCTCCACTCCTGTTGGTCGTAGCGTGATGATGGGATATCTAACACCGAAAGAATTTTTCAAATCAGACCAGTAGTTCCCGAGATTAGCGCGTTCAAACAAACAAACTCTTCAGCTTTATAATATTAGTATAGATTTAAGTAATGAGTTTTCTTTCACATTACTTAAATTAATATCAATACATGCTCTGTTATTTACTCATATTAAATGAAGTTATAATAAAAGGGAAGTAGGTTAAGTAGTACTTTGGTGACCACAATTTCGTGCGTGGGTATTTTCCATCATTAGACATTCATTATTAAACTTACTGTAGTTATTAAAGTAGTCACTAGCCCCGACTCTGTCCGGTAATAAAGAAAATATACATAACTAGGTGTGCTCCGCGGTTTTACCCGCAGTGCTCCGCTCCTGTTGGTCTTAGCGAGATTATATAATATAACCAATAGCCTTTCTCGATACATGCGCTATCCAACACTGAAAGATTTTTTCTAATCGGACCAGTAGTTCCTGAGATTAGCGCGTTCAAACAAACAAACTCTCAGCTTTTCATTTTGATTTTGAGAATTAGTATACCTAGATTTAATTTTCAAACTTGGTCACTTACCTATTTTCTGACTCGTGAACAAAAATGTAAAATTTTCTTTATTTCCCTCGATCATAAATAAATTTTAAAATATTTATGATAAACTCTCATTTCGAATGATCACTAGAAATATTTTATCTCTTTTTCATATTTTAAGATTGATAAATCAATGATTTTTATTTGAATACTAGCGGTCCGCCCCGGCTTCGCCCGTGGTACATATTTACGTTTTCTCTACATAGAAACCATCCTCGTAATTCAAGGAATATAATAAAAAAAGAATTATCGAAATCGGTTCAGCCGTTCTCGAGTTATGCGCTTACCAACACATTTTGCGATTCATTTTTATATATAAGAAGATGTAGACAGGAAACATGGCCAAAACATTTAAAATCGCATAAAAACATAGGGAAGTATTGGACAAAGTTGTTAATTCCACGTAAAGGTAAAAACAATAAGTGTTCGCTACGGGGTTGGTTTTATCGTTCAAATAAAGCTTTTTATACTATTGCGACTAATGGTATATTCTGTTGCAACTTGTGTCTTAACATTTTAAACATATTTTTAAAAACCATCAAAAAAATTACATCGTTAACACGTTCGCTGCGGCACAGATATATCTGTACTTTCCATTACTGCGTTACGGGTCGTTTTAAACCTTGTCCTATACCAGAGATTGTGGCGGCACGAGGCATATTAAACCCCACCGCCCGTAGGAGACCAAAATCCTTTTTTTGGCGCCAAATAAGACAAAGTGTGCGGCTTTTGTCGTGATTATTATTAACAATGAGTTAATTAACCTAAATCTACCGCCGCCCGTGGTTAGATTAGTTAGTTTAGATTCTATGGGTAAAATAAAATGTGGGGTCTGATGTACCCCATACCGCACTGAACAATAGCAGTTTTTCATATAATTTAGTGATGGGAAAAGAAATATCGATTTTATTTCATTGTATTTATTTATCAAAACTTATGGATGTTTTTTATTAAAACAGGCCAAACCAGAATATTGTTTGCAACCAGTGCATTCTGTTAGAATTTCCTTTACTTTTTTTGTCGGCCTCACGACTTGTTAATCCGTCAGTCCTCGGATCACAGACACAATAGAAAATCTATTGTGTCTCGGCCCGATCGGGCCGCTCGGTGGTCAATGGGTTAAGAAGATGCGGAGTTTTTCGTAACATCCTACAAATCTCCTCTTCTTTGATCCCATTAAAAGATGATGTGCCTTGTTTGTTGGCTTGTTGACTTGGGCAAGAGTTAAATTTTGATGAGCCATACACCGATTGCCGGGTTTTTTGGATTTGCCGCTAGTTGATTCAATGAACAAACACACTAATAGTAATCATGATTATCAACCTATTTGAAGAAAGTTACTCAACATGTCACATTCACGTTTCTATTAACGATATTTATTATAACGAGTAGTTTGAAAATTAGGTACCTGTATCCACATTCAAGTCCTTCTTTGTAAAAGCTTCAATAAGTTGTTCCACAAATAGTCTCGAATGCGTTGCACAACACTAACCGCGTGAAGCTAGCTTAGGGTGCGGTACGAGGTGCGCGGTGGTACGAGGTGTTCGCAACCTCGTTCCGCACTGTGTTAGAATTTTTATTTGTTCAGTGCGGCACGAGGTCTAAGAAACCCGGTATTAAGGTCGGTATACCATTGAACTAGGAATCAATAGCACATCTCAGATATATAGATATCACTTTCCTACACTGAACCAGATGGAAGTTATGCCTCCCGCACGACAGAGAAGTTTAAGTTTTTTCCTACCGCTATAACGACGAGACACGGACAGGGTGTTTCAAGCCCTGTTTCGCAGCGAACGTGTTAACGAGTAGCTGACTATGTTTTTGAATTTAAAACTACTACAGGCGCGATGTTCACTTTTTGGTATCGCTAAATCTGGGTTCCCATCACCAGCATGGCCATGTAATCCCTTATCCCAAATATTTAATTAATTACAATTTGCAAGCCATGTGATAGCAGTAAATGTCAACGTTTACATATTGTTATACATAAAGAAAATTTTGTCCTTGTTTTGTAATAATAATAGTCATTTTTAATTTTACCTTTAGTCGAGGCTAAATATACATTACGATTACTAAGTATTTAGATTTCGTTAGCATCTATAAAATCTATCATTTATCTAGTGTGAAAGAGCTGCTGATTTAAATCTGAAATTTTATGGGCGCAATTTATCTGCATTGCGAATACATCAAATATTTTGACAGAAAATTGATCAGATGATAAGTTAATACATAAATTTCTTGATTCATAACTATTATTCATATAGCTTTATGTCTTACCACTGATCTACCCCTAAAGCTTATAGTCGTACTATATTCGTTAGTCGTTCGTGTATACCACGCCTTACCGGGTACCATTTGCACACGCGTCGCTGGCAACGTTCAATTTACCGCTCCAGTGTCCGCCATCATAGCGTGGAAAATATTTCGCGCCGAATGAATTAAATCTACCGTGAGACGTTATGAAAAACGACGCTTCTGCGACCTTTTATCAGTGGCATATTTAGATTGAAAGTTAGGTTGATTGATAATAATTGTGATTAATAGTTTGGTAATAGATATTCCAATTTAGATTCAGTAGATATAGAAGTAGGTGGGATGGTAATTCGTAATGTATACAGTGCTTTCAGACTGCGTTGTTTATCTACATTTTATGCGCTACTATTGTTGTATCTGCTCTTAATGTAATATTGTTATACATATTGATTAATTTAAAAAACAGCTGAATAATAATTCACTCCTAAAGAAATATTTTATACAAAAACTTTGGGGTTTTTGATGAACTGCAAAATATTATAACACTAGATTTCCGCCCGCGGCTTCGCCCGCGTTTTCAAAGGAAAACCCGCATAGTTCCCGTTCCCGTGGGATTTCCGGGATAAAACCTATCCTATGTATTAATCCAAGTTACCCTCTATATGTGTGCTAAATTTCATTGTAATCGGTTCAGTAGTTTTTACGTGAAAGAGTAACAAACATCCATACATCCATACATCCATACATCCATACATCCATACAAACTTTCGCCTTTATAATAGTATTAAGATTAAGAAGATTTTATTAATACTTAGAATCCGTATTTCTATCAAACAAACAAAAAATCACCCTAGATTCATCATATTAATTACCACTGATTGAAGCAAAATCAAGATTACTATAGCAAAGCCAACTTACACTGCAGTAAAAACCGCAGTCGTATCGGATCCGGGCCAGATAATGACCGAGGACCGCAAATCGATTAGTTGTTTCTGTTTATCGAGTGTGAGCCGATCTGTGGTTTACTCATTATGGCGGGAATTAAGGACAATCTTTGTAATTTAAATGTTTTCTTTTAACTATATGGCTTATATTGCGAAGATTTTACAAGAATGTAAATATTTAAACTTCACTCAATGTAAATATTTAAACAACTTAAAAAATTGACTGCCTCCTCGGTACTGCGCGTAACACTGAGGGGTCCTGGGTTCGATTCCCGGTGGAGACGAAGAAAAAAAAATGTCTTGGTCTGGTAGGACACAGAAGGCTGATCATCTACTTGTCCCTAAAGAAAATCGATCAGCATGCCATATTTGCAGCACTTTCAATATTAATTATTAGATTGGTTATTGAGAGAGAAATCAAGATAACAATAATTATTACAGAATTACGAAAGCTCGACATACTAATAAATATCTATCTAGTTATCTAATGTCTTGTGATCAGATTACACTTCAATAACTTTTACTGTAATAAGTAGCAGTATAATTATTTAGAAAGCCTATTTAGATACAATTCAAAATTGCTATAAAATTTCTTAAGGAGTAACAATTTGATATCTTATAATATGTAACTAAGTATCCTATTGTTATTTGTCAATGTTTTTTTTTTGTTTTAATGTGTATATTGTTGAGACACTTTTCATATGCTGGCCTTATATTGTATTTATATTTTTTTACCCAATAAACACAGTACTGAAGACGCTATCTCCATCCAGCCTTACAAATAATATAACAGAACAATTAGATGCAAAGCGCAAAGTTTTATGCATATTCTTGGATTTAAAAAAAGCTTTCGATACCGTCTCTGTCTCCACTCTTCTAGAAAAGTTAAATAAAATGGGCGTTAGGGGTACTTTTCATTCATTAATAACGGATTACCTCTATAACAGAACTCAAAGGGTAAAGCTGAACAATGACATCATAAGTGATGATGAAAATTGTTCCAACTTCGGCGTACCCCAAGGAAGCGTCCTTGGACCCACATTATTTTTAGCATATATTAACGACTTAACAAATATTAAAATTAAAAACGGAAAAATTTTTTCATATGCCGACGATACCGCTATTTTCATCCACGGCTCTAACTGGATCGAAGTATTTAATCTAGCAAATTCTGCGTTATTTAAGATATCGAACTGGTTAAATATGAATCTGCTCACACTTAACACGTCAAAAACACATTACATTACATTTTCAATAAGAGACAATATGCAACCAGATCCTAATTTAACATTAACTCTTCACCACTGTACCGATTATACCTAAATCTTGCTCATCAAATTGCCCCCCTCTTAAACGAGTAAATACAATCAAATACTTAGGTATCATCTTGGACAAAAATTTAAGTTGGCAACCGCAAATAAATCTTGTCACTGTACGCGCCAGAAAACTAATTGGGGTCTTTATAAAATTACGTGATATTGCAGATAAGGAACTAATTATGTACATATATAGAACGTTAGTCGAATCTCTTTTACTTTACTGCATTACGATTTGGGGTGGCACTTTTAAATCAAAATTCATTAGTATAGAACGGGCACAAAGATCTATTATTAAAATTGCGCTATTTAAGAAAAAGAGATATAGAACCGATACCCTATATAAAGAAGCAAATGTCCTTACGGTAAGAAAACTATATATTCAGCAATGTATACTTAAAACTCATAAAAACATAAAAGTCGACCCAAACATTCTAAAAAAAAGAATACCATTCTCCGTTCTACCACAAATAAATAATAAAACACTATTTGCCTCCAGACAATTTTATTCGCAATCAATTAAATTATATAACAAAATGAATAGAGCTCTAAATATATACACAATGTCCTTTGCAGACTGTAAAAAAACAGTGCATAAATGGCTCAAAACCATCACTTATGATGATGCGGAAGATTTGCTATTGTAAAAAAATAATAATAATAATAAAATTAACATGATTTTGTTTATATAAATTATTCTATTTTATTTATATATATGTATGTATATTGTATATCTTAATATAAAATATTCTGATTTTATTTATTGTATTTATTTACTTATTACTTATATAATATATTTATATATTTATTATTACTTAGTACCATATAAATTAAATAATTTTTGTGTTGTATTGTTAGCATGTAGCTATATTTCAGTAAGGAAGAGGGAACTTCCCTACTACAGGTCTATATGACTTAAAAGGGAAGTTCCAAATGATTGTGACCACACCGCCATGCAGAACAATAAATAAATTGTTTAATTGTTTAATAAACGTTTCAATTTTGCAATTTAACACAGCAAAACAATAGAAAGTGTCGATTTGTCCTAGTCAATATGAATTAATGATTGTTTGTCGATATGCAGCAATATATTATGATAATGTCAAACTCGACGTTCAAACTCATTTGTATTGAAAACTACATGAATGAGAACGCTTGAAACACAATTACTCAATACCCGATAGATGGAATTTTCAAATGTAATATGACGCGTTGAAGGAACTACATTTCTACATGATTTCTACATATTATAAATTGTATTTCTATAAACGATATTATAGTCAGATTCATGAAAATTATGAAAAAAAATGAGTGAAGAAAAATACGCGAATAAAAGTATTGTATTGTCACCGATTATCAAAAAAAGTTCGAATTAAATCTGGCCATATAAAGTGGGCCAAAATCAAGCCTTCTGGAGTCGATTTCATACAAATTTTCAGTTTATTTTGAAATGTATTCTACGTCTACACTGCTATTAGATATATACTAGATATATAGGTAAGTCGGTAAAATAACATTACAAAAAGATTTCTCGCTGTCGACTGTCGTATTTTTTATCATACATAAACAACATAGCTTTACACACTTTTAGTAGAATTTATGTCTTCATTAGAAGATACAGAATATTATACAATAAAAAGATGAAATGTAAAATGCATGAAAAAGTAAAAAACAGCAAATTACCCATTGGTAAACTTGTATCAGTAAAAATAGCAAAATACTTGTAAACTCGTAACATTTAACTAGGTTCCGGTTACAAAAACGCACTTAACAATGAGCAAAAGCATCAGTAGCCTCATATTATTAAGAAAGCCATTAAAGCACTCGTTAATTTTTAGTAGCACTAAGCGGGAACATTAATTGTTTAGCAGCAACACTGGGAGCTTGTGTCATTAGCGCTAGGCGTTCAAAACTGCACTTTGTTATTGCATAGACGTTAATGGCAAGGGATGTGTTTGTGTCGATTAAAATACCATTTATTTTTCACAAACGATATTTTATTTTAAATATTCGAGCTTATAGTGGGCAAAGATATGTTTATTGTTTGTTGTGGTCTGTGGATGAGCTCGAAACTACCAAACTGGTTGAGGAAATTTTTCAGCACCATTTTAAGAGTATTAAAAAGTTAAAAAGAGTCCGTTTTTTGTTTTAATTGGTTACCCTGAGCGATTGCCTAGTTTTGTAATGTGGTATTAATGAATTAGAAGCTTAATTTAAAAAAGTCTGCTTTCCGGGATGACTCAATAGCTCTCATGATAATTACATAATAACATGATAATTTTTTTGTACTTTGACGCTTCAAAAGCGCTAAATAATGTCTAGTTTAATAAATAAATGTATTATTATTAATAATTTTTGTTTGAGTTATAAATCTGTGATGAGGATTACAGCATGCTCAAGACAAAATAAAACGTAATAAAAATGTCAATGGCCTTTATCTGTCAACTGTCACGTAAAAAGTGTTGGTTTTTTTACAGAAAATATAGAAAGATTCGGCGACACGTGAAATCAATTTTTGCACGTGACGTCGTCTATAATTTGGTTAGGCGCGGATTTCCAGAGGTTGAATTTTATTTCTGACTTTCAACTTGAAAATTACTGTCCTATGTGAATAAAATACTATATTCATTTTTATTTACAAACACTGCGATGAAATAAATACCTCTAGAATAATATTCAACCTATACGATAATAATATGGAATTTATTTTTGTTCGTTTGTCAATCAGCTTTCCCATAGCTATTTTATAGAGTGACATAAGCTACTTTTTACCGCTGTAAAACATCTTATTAAAATGGGAATTTCCTTTGAATAGGTGGTCCTAGCCGCGGGCGAAAAAATAGTAGCTTATAAACTGTATCAATACTACTAGAAAAGTTAGTAGTACAATTATAAGCTCTAACAATAGTTTTCAATTTTTTAGTAAAACTAAAAACCTGGGGCCATCCCTAGTTCCACGATTTACAGCATGTCTCGTAGCGGGGGTGTGCACCCCTATCGAGGAAGCAATATCAACAAAATACACTCATTACGTCCTCGTGTGTGCAATTGAACAGCGATTAGTATGTACTGTACTTATAGTAGGTACCTACCTATTGTGTATGTGTGATCGTTTTTACTTTGGTTCGAAATTCGAATATTCAGTCGTCGATCCTACAATCCCTACATAGTATAAAACAAAGTCGCTTTCTCTGTCCCTTTGTATGCTTAAATCTTTAAAACTACGCAACGGATTTTGATGCGGTTTTTTTAATAGATTGAGTGATTCAAGAGGAAGGTTTTAGTATAAAATTTATTAGGTTTTAGACAAAGCGGGCGAAGCCGCGGGCGGTAAGCTAGTAAATTATAAACGACGACTCTATTTTGAACTCTCTATTTTGATCTTTGCTCACGTTGACTAAAATTTATTTAATTGGATACTAAAATCATTCTTAAGAACCACGCTATCCATTTGAGAAAACAGAATTAAATCAGTACAATAATTTTTGTATTTATAGCGAATAGACAGACAGACACGACGGAGGACTGACTCATCAGCTGTAAATAGCTACATTAATAATTAACATGTGAGTAGGTATGTGACTATGTTTTTGTTTGGTTATATTATGTATATTTTATCCCTTATAAACCATAGAACCGCTGAATTATTTTTTATGACTTAAGTTAAATAATATTATAATAAATTTTCCTATCAATTAATTATGGCCAATCAATTTTACTTTGGTTACATTCCTAACATTATATTAAACACAAATTAATAACAGCTTCAATATAATAATACTATACCTATCCGATGAACATTAGCCGAAACCATATCTAAGTTCTGCCAATAAAGTCAATCATGATATCAATTTGCCAGTTCACTATTATATTACGAATACACAATGATCAAGCACAATGTAGATTGACAGGGACGGACTTAAGGGAATCGGAACAGGGCTCTCAGAGCCTCATAACATACCTACTTTATTAAAAGTTGGTTAGTTATAGTATTTATAACACGGATTTCAATTATTTTCGGTTAGCTAGATCATCTTCACTTGGAATAGGATAATAAGGGTTTTTTTTATTTTCAAAAATTACAACAAGGTATGGTAATGGTACCTAAGGTATACCGTAGTTGAGGCGAGCATATATAAGGTAAATAAAAAATGTACCTATAAAGAGAGTCAATTGACATCGACAAAATATTTCGCACAAAATATAATATCTGTTATACGAAAAGTGAAAACCTATAATATTGTTGTACAACCAACAAATTATGTTTGACGAGCTTTCCATATATTACAATAATATCTAAAAGTACGAAAATCAACAATATTTTTATAAATAATTGATGTGTTTAAGGTTATAATATTATATTTGCACGGATAAATATCTCAGGCCCTATCTCGCTGTAAGCCGCCTCTGGGCTAAGTAGCTGGAATAATTACCTAAGTGAACATGAGCTATTTTACACACAGTGCAGTACCATAAAGGATAGGTACCTATAGGAAATTATCCTGAAACTATACATTGGTAGGTAGACAAAGCAAAATTCAGAACGAAAATATTTACAAAGTGTACATGTCCATCGTCGCACACAACTTTAGTTTAATTTCTGCCAAACATAAATAAAAACTTTTCAATAAAACAAACTTTCATTTTTCAAATATACGATCTATATACGATCTGCGATGTCACGAACGAACAATTTAAACATTTATTTCTTTAAGCGTTCTTTTATTAATATTAATTTTACAAAAAAATAAAGAATAATTCGAACGTAAAATGTAGGTATCCTGCAATGAAAATACATAATATTAATAGAATTTACCTTACGATAAGTTTAAAGGGTAATAAAGCATGTATGTTACACTGTAAGTATAAATACAACTTCAGTATGTAACTAAAGTCCTGCATTAACTACATGAATGACTTTAATCCAGTCCACGTTAGCATTGTAATTAAATATATCAGTATCAACTGAATAACGAACTCGCCCCTACAGTTTGTGGTTTGAGGTCAGATTTTACAGTACTATAGGTTCTCGAGTTGAAAATTTAACTGTAGGTATAGTACATGAGTGATGAGGGGAATTAAGGATGTAGGGAAAATTGTGAAGTGTTAACTTCAGAGCATCGTTTTATTGTATTAGTATTAGTATTGTGAATGTAATGTAAGAAATTGTACAGGTTTGATAATAAAAACATTTATATTTGTTTAATCAATCACTATTTACGTATTAATTTCATATTATTGTATTAAACCCGTCACTCAGAATTACTCTAATGCACTTTTATTTCTAAATCTTATCTGTGAAATGGAAAATAAGAATCCTTAACCATAATACATTGAATACTTAACCATTATTGCTTTCCAATATGAAAATAAATCAATTTTCAATGTAGTAAAATTGATTATTTTATCAAATTATTCATCCAACTTTTTTACACAAATTATATACCTACGTAGTTATATGTGAGTTTCAAATTGGACAATTTTAAAGTTTAGCTACAATACAATTTTTGGACATAATATAGATAGTTGTTTAGTTTAATGTCATTTAAAAACTCTATTATAGTGAACAGCTAGTAGGGGCATCTTAATATCACATTCCTAGAGCAAGGAGCAACATCATTAGGCAACGTCCGGAACTCAAATTGAATGTATAAATGACGTTTTGGAGGTACAAATATTTCAATGATCCCCCTTAATAGGACCAGGAATAGGGATTGTCTGATTGCGAAACTTTAAAGTGACCCACTAAATAACATGTTAAATTAGAATGGAAATGCCGAGCAAAATGTTTAAATAGTAAAAGGTGTTTAAACTTTAAGGTATACGTGCGTGTTAAATGTTAGAATGAGTTTAATATTTGTTTGCATATTTTGTACAGAGAATTGAGATTAATAATTATTAAATACATACTTAGATAGATTATAGAGTAATCAAAATACACTGTAAACGCTACATACGTCTCAAACTCTACCTCTCAAACTCTACCTATGTGGTAACTCATTAAAAATAATAAATCTTCACTCAATTCTGTTTCATTTCATTTCACTTTATTTTACACAACACTTCAAATATTATTAAATTATAAAACACCGTAAGTCTCAGTGGACGCGTAAAATACACCAGACGTGTTGCCAGGGTTCGTATACCCAGCTATCGCTACTTCATTCCCTGCACATTTACCACTAGCAAAGTCTCTATAAGAATCGCACCTCCACGCCAAAAACGACCCTGGGTTATTTATGCTATAGGTCCAATATCGAACGCAAGACTTGTGGCTGCATCTCGCTGCGTCCGACTCACCATAGCCCGGAATAATTCCAACATGACAATGCGGTTGTACCTTTCCGTCGTTTAAAAAGAAGTCGATATCAGCCAGGACGCTCGTAGTGCCCAAACCACCTGCGTTACAATGGAATACTTCCACGTAATCTGCAGCCCCTGACCGTAGCTGCTCTTCTATCAAGCTATTGGAGAAGCAAGGGCCAGCTGGATCTATACCAGTGATTCTCCACACTTTTTCTGCTGTCAAATCGAAGTAAATGAAACCAGCGTATCCTAGAATTTGACTGCCCAAGCTGTGACCAATACAATGAATGTTTAGGGACGGGAATCCAATATTTCTGAAGTCAGCTAGTACTTTGGCTAGTGCTTTTGCTATGTAGTAAGAATAGAAGACTGATCGCTCATAGCTCTTCCTATTTCCTTCTCTGGATGACGTGTATATAGAATGGTCTATTATAATAAGGTAGGCGTTAGGAATTTGTTTGAAAGATTGTCTGATAAGTTCTGGTGCTTTTCTACTGATATGCGACTTATAGCCCGGTACAAAGAACTTGATTTGTCTTGTTACGTCCAAGTTATAATATCTGGTAATTGAATCAACAGCATTGTTTATTTTGTAACTAACGTTAAAGTTGTTTTGGAAATCATAGAAATAGAGCTCCGTTTCGCTGACGTCTTGGTCAAGCTTCTTGCTGTGGTCACCTGAAAATAGAGGTTTTATTTCGCTTTATTACCACAAATATTCTCTTACCACAGAAAATCTTAACTTAGTATGTAATTAAAATTTTAAATTAAATTAAATTAAATTTATTTATTTTCTCATCACAAATGCACATTGCACAATCAACACATATCTATTAATATTATTATTTATCTTAACCCCCTTAATGAAAATTTGATTTGTAAACTTTATGAAAAGAGAGCTCTAACAATCTCACTTGAAACTACGAAATCTCCATGCAAAATGTCTAAATTATATAAAAAGCCAAAAAATATTTAAGTATTATGAAGAACACAATATAATATACGATTTATTACATAAATTTTATTATCATCTCTGACGTTTCCGGTAAATGTAAACAAACAAAACAATTCCATTCTTATAACACAATTGTTTCAACTGAAATCATTATTACAAAGAATCGAATAAACATTCTAGGAATTTTTCTTCTTTTTAATTATTTAAATTTATGACAGTCACGGTACATACTAAAAAAGCAAAGGACAATTACTTTAACAGTTTTCTTGAAAGAACTATCTATCTATAAAAGCTCTAGATTAGGGAGAGTTTATTATAGACTCTAATACTAATAATATTGTGCTTACTATTTAATATTTTAAGGCTACTTACATGTAATCCACTTTGAATACAGGACGTTCTTGAACGGCCCATAATCGGATTGCCAATTTGCATTCACAATTACAGTAAAGGCACAAATTAAAAATATAAATAATGCCATTGATAGGCGTCCAGTCGTGTCAACGGTCAAGAGATAAATGAAATATGTTATATGCGCTTACGCATCAGGGGGCCTAGTCAAGTGGCATACGCTTCATAGCGTTTCTCTTTCTACAAACGTTGACGTCTTAACGAATACGCTATACGACAGGTAGCCAAGTGGATTACAACTTTGCGAACGCTCATTCTATTGGATCGTACGCTAATGTCTATGGCTTCGAATTCTAACGTCAGTCAGGGTACGTCAAACTGTGAACTGTCATTCAGTTTGACATTAGTAATGTTGAAAAATATTCAAAATAAACTGCCGAACGGAAAAAGTACAAAGTCTAAAATTTTTTGAAGTGAACTAAAAAATACAGGTTGTGCTTTAAATTATAAAAATACAAATAGAGGTAAGTTCATTTTGCATTTGCAATGATGCATAAAAATATATTATGTCTTCAAGGTTTAAATTTAATTTATTAAATATGTGTACTTATTTTTCTAGTTTAGAAATGGAGAGACTGCGCGCCAGCCCGGAGCAATTTTCGTCTCTTATAGAATTTATGGAAAGGTACTATTAAAAAAATACAGTTTTGATTCCAAACTAACTTCAATATTCTTATAATAAACAATGAAATCATTAATACCAAGTTCTTCATTGGTGTGTGTTACCCATAGGTATGGTGACCTCTCTCGACCACAGCGGGGACTTCAGGGTCGAATAAAAGCCGACCAAATGTGGGCAAGGCTCACAGTATTACTTAATTCAGTTGGTGGTGGGGTACATAAATCGCAAGACAAGTGGAAGAAAGTAAGTTTGAACTTGCATCTTGTTAACCTAGCTGTATATTTCAAACTCTCAATTGTTTTGCTATTAACTTGCATCTTGTTAACCTAGCTGTATATTTCAAACTCACGATTGTTTTGCTATTAACTTGCATCTTGTTAACCTAGCTGTATATTTCAAACTCTCGATTGTTTTGCTATTAACTTGCATCTTGTTCACCTAGCTGTATATTTCAAACTCTCAATTGTTTTGCTATTAACTTGCATCTTGTTCACCTAGCTGTATATTTCAAACTCTCAATTGTTTTGCTATTTACTTGCATCTTGTTAACGTAGCTGTATATTTTAATTTATTCATTTATTTTGCTATTGCCCTTTTCATGCACCACTTTAACTCACGGCATGTAAACCTAAAGGTCTGGGCAGATTGGAAGACGAAAACAAAAAAAAAGAAAATGTTGATTTCCAACCACGCAAATGGTACTGGTGGTGGTCCAAGCAGTAAGCTGTCTCTAACAGTTTTGGAAGACCGAGTCTGTGCCATACTGGGAGAGACTGCTGTTCTTGGTCAAGCTGGCATACAAGAGCATGGCTTTAATGTTAGTACTATATTGTAGCAACTTTACCTATCACACCAATTCCTCTGTAACTTGCATGGCCAATAATAGTATTTATATTTATTTTGAAAGAGATTACATATAAGCCTGTTACAACTTGTGTAAAATGAATTGTATTAAATAAATAAAACAAATAAACAGCTTGAAAATCTATACTAATATTATAAAGCTGAAGAGTTTGTTTGTTTGATTGAACGCGCTAATCTCGGGAAATACTGGTCCGATTTGAAAATTTCTTTCGATATAAGATAGCCCACTTATCGAGGAAGGTTATAGGCTATATATCATCTCGCTAAGACCCACAGGAGCGGAGCACTGCAGGTAAAACCACGGAGCACAGCTAGTGTTTGAAAATGTAATCCCATCACAATATAATTAATGGATATTAACTAATGTTGATGAGACCATTAAATATCTTTTAATAATATTTTATTCTTTACAAATCTATATCAATTATTATACAAAATACTTAGCTAACAATTCCTTATTGTAATATTTGTAAGTGTTAAGAGTATATTATAAAAGTTATAAATAATATATTGATAAAAATAAATATTTTTCAGGCACCACCAGTACCAAGGGAAGAACCCATTGATGAAGAGGTGGAAATTGAAATTCCTATACGCTTAGAGAATTTTAATTATAATAGTAAGTTTTATTAAACTCTATTTACATATTAAATTAGCCTTCTTCTAGGAGCTGTTTTCAATCGTCATAATATAGTTTTATAATTTACTGATTGGAGAGCAGATTTTATAGTCTTTGCTTGTCTCCTAGAGAATATTATACTACAGATGGAATAGATGAACATTTCTAATTTATAACATAAGTGGAAGTCAGAATTATATTTGCCTCCTTAACATTATTTTCATTACTCGACAGCAAGTGTTCCAACATTGCCAGCCCCACCGCTACTGCTAGACCTCCCATCACCACCACCAGTACGTCAGCCGCCCCCTCTACCGCGCACTCCTCCGCCCCCTCTACCGCGTACTCCTCCGCGTCCCACTGGTCGACGGTCATCGGCGTCACCACGATCTGCGACTGCCTCGCCGAGACATCGGATGCAGAGAGCTCGCAGGAATCGCGGCTTAACGCCATTTGACCGGGCCGCTACAGAATTTGTGGCGCTAGAACAAAGACGCCTTGCACTGGAGGAGACGCGAGAGAAGCTCTTCCATGAGCGAGAAAAGGAAAGGGAAAAGCTTCTCCATGAACGTGAGAGGGAGCGCGAGGAACTTCTCCATCAAAGAGAAGTGGAGCGACTGCGGCTGGAGTCGCTAAAGATTGAGGCAAATCTCGAGCAAACCCGGGTGATGCAGCAAATAGCTGTTATCGGGCAAAGGTTGCTCGAGATATTGCCTCAAGGGCCCACATCTTAATTTTTTTTTTCATTTTATAGGGTTTTAAGTGTATTATTTAGTGTCTTTCTTTTTATTCTTGATTCTGTTTGTTTTTGATTTTAATAATTTTTTATTAGTTTAAGTACAGTATTTTCTGTCCTCTGTCTTTAGTTGTTTTACTTTTTAATCTTTAAATTTTATAGGATTTATATTTTCTAATTTATTTTAAGTGTTTGTTTTAGTTTTAAGAATATTGAATTTGTTTTTGATTTTAATATTTTAATTTAATAGTTTAAGTACAGTATTTTCTGTCCTCTGTCTTTAGTTGTTTTACTTTTTAATCTTTAAATTTTATAGGATTTATATTTTATATGTACTTACTTAATTTATTTTAAGTGTTTGTTTTAGTTTTAAGAATATTGAATTTGTTTTTGATTTTAACATTTTAATTTAATAGTTTAAGTACAGTATTTTCTGTCCTTTGTCTTTAGTTGTTTTACTTTTTAATCTTTAAATTTTATAGGATTTATATTTTATACTATGTACTTAATTTATTTTAAGTGTTTGTTTTAGATTTAAGAATATTGAATTTGTTTTTGATTTTAATATTATTTTAATTTAATAGTTTAAGTACAGTATTTTCTGTCCTCTAACTTTTTAATCTTTAAATTTTATAGGATTTATATGTACTTTATTTATTTTAAGTGTTTGTTTTAGTTTTAAGAATATTGAATAAAACATGTATACATATTACATAATAATAGTATATTTTATTCCTTAATTAGTAAAGTAGTTTATAATTTAGTACACACTAATTAATTCAGTACACACTTTTATAAATATGTACATACTAACAAAAAATACAATAAAAAATACAAACTTAAAAATATAAAAAAAACAGGTTGAGGCTGTAACGATGATCAATTTTTTCACCTATGACCTGCACTAAAATATGAGCAGTTATCAGAAACTTTAAAAGGATTAATATATACTGTAACTAATGCAGTTTCATTATTTAAATCTGTGAAGTAAACAAAATAATGTTTTAGGAGCGAAAAAATATTATACAAAACTACTTGGTCAGGCACACTGCATTAGGTTTAAAAGTAATACACTTTAAAACTACACACAACACACTTTAAAAAATACATTGTAGGTTTAAAAGTAATACCTACTGCACTTATGTACTTAATTTTAATTAGTCTTTATTTAGTCAGTAATTCACTCTTCTAGCTTTTATAATAATATACTTAATTCAACAATTAATTAAATGACTACTTCAGTCTTTATAACCAAAATTACATACTTTTGTTTTAAAAAATTAAACAATGGTTAATTATCAAACTTATTTGTAATTAATGCTCCAGTGAAACAGGAGTGTGCAGTGCTGCCAGTGCCAGGTGCTGTTCCAGTTAGTCGGACCAGGGAACCACTAGTTCACGCTATATACTACACGCCATTAACATAGAGAGACAAAAATAACCTATTAAATTAACCTATTAACTAAATTATTAAGTATTATTCTGCCACTCATCAGCTCGTCTTGGTTGCTCGAAATGGGTCCAACCGCCACACTCGGTTCATCACCATCCTCGTGTTGCTCAGCTATATTATTAGGGAGAGGTAATTGAGCATCCTGTGCAATATTGTGCAGAACACAACATGCAATAGTTACCTTACTGGCAACACGAGGATGGTAATGGAGTGTACGATGCTTCAGCAAGCATCTCCAACGAGCCTTCAGTATACCAAAACATCGTTCAATACAATTGCGTGCCTGTAAATGGCGTGTAGTGTACAACGCTGCCCGAGAACCTGGTTCGGCATTTAAAATTGGTATCATCAGCCACGCTCTCTGCGGGTATCCAGAATCACCTTAAACAAATAATGTAGTTAAAGAGCTTTATAACTCCAATATTTTTATGATAAATATATAGAAGTAGGTAGGAATTATTTGATTTACCTAATAGCCACGTCAATTCACCATTTTCGTGAAGTCCACGCATGTATGGTTCCACTTCACTGGATGACCATATGAAGGAATCATGCGTGGCTCCACCATATTTTGCATTGACATTGGTAATCTTTAAATTATCATCACATATCTGAAAAAAAAATTTAAGTTATAAAAAATATTCTATTTGCAGTTGCTTTGTTATTTTGTTTTAATGTAACATGTTAAAAACAATGCTTACTAACTAATTATACATATGCAAAGAAATATAGCTTACCATTTGCACATTCAAGGAATGGTATCCTTTTCTGTTAAAATAATTCTGTTCATCAATGTGAGGTTTTATAATAGATATGTGAGTGCAATCTATGCATCCTATTACCCCTGGTAATTGAAATTTCCTTTGAAATCTGTAATTAGGTATATTCACATTTTATAATTAAAGACAATTACCTACATATATTAAAAAATATAATACAATTGTTAAAAAGACTTTCAAATGGATTTGTCATAATATTTTGTAAACCTTTAAAACATTTAGAATTGAACAGAAACAAACATTTTGTGGTATAATAGACAATCAATATGTGGAATAATAGAATTGTTTGTGACTACAATAGCAGCGACCTTCTTCAATGTAATTAGGATTAAGTTATTTATTAAAATTGTATACAACATTGAAAGTTATAAATAAATTAATAAAAACACTTACTCTTGTCGAATTCTTGCTCTTTCTTGGCGTGTTTGAGGGAAAACTATCCATTTTCTAACTATCAGAGGACTGTTGAGTGCCTCCACAACTTGCCTAATGCATCTACTTGTAGTGCGTTGTGGCAAATGTTGTGTGACACCCACAATCCTCTGATAGGATCCCGTTGCCAAGAAACTCAGAGCGCAAAGAACCTACGATAATAAGTAGAATTAGGATATGTAATATAGATATGCACAACACATGCCTTTCATTGGGCATTTAAAATATCGGACATCACTTATAAACAATCGCAGTAAAGAAACTGTGGATTACCTTTACTTCCAAAGGAATTTCCTTAGTACCCCGTATTTTTGTTTGGTTACGTAAGCTGCAGCAAAGCTCGTTGAACGTTTTTTTACTTAACCTAAAACGCTCTTGAAATAATTGTTCGGGCATTTCTTCGATTGTTTCCAAACTCCGTCTGGACGCATTTCTTTTTTGGCGCCTGAGCCAAACTTCTTCATCGTGCGCAGCTTTTAAAAGTCTCAAAGCGTGCATTTTATTAAAAATTTTATAATCACTAAGAAACACAACACGGAACTTCAACAGCTGATTATAAAATCGCCATTTTGTTTCGATTTCTACAAGATGTAAGCGTACGCTAGATAACGAACGCCCACAAAGCGTTTCTCCTGTCAAAAGTGCCACTTGGCTAAGCATTTGTATGGCGCCTGTCGTATGACTTTACGTTCCGTTTAATGGAATAGAAAAACAATGCCACTCGTCTACCAATTTTCGTTTCGTTACGCTCGGTCACGTGACGTATCTCCAGCTTATGTCAATCTCATACATTCGTTTATCGATTCTATTGAACTTTACGCTAATAGAAAGCCACTTGCATAGGGGGGCTGTTTCGTAATAATATCCTAATTATTTTCTTCCTCTATCGATTTTATTGGTATATGAATATGTATGATCTACAAATACGACGTATTGGCTTGTTCGTGAATATAAGAGCCATGAGACTAACGTGTTACGTGAGTAACTTGAGTTCCTTCAACAGCCCAATTTGGAAGTACCTAAAATATACAGAGTGATTCAGACTTTAGTCATATATGTATTTTATAGTAAATAGTGTTTTTAAGAAGATATATATAAACTGGAAACGTTTTGTATTTATTTTTTGTTACATTTAACAGATTCTTGATTATTGGATCGTAGTTTTTATACGTTGTTCTCCAAACACACTAATCACCTCGGAGTATAAAAATAAGATAAATACCAACTGTACAAAAGATTTCATTAAAATCGGTAGAGCAGTTTCAGCGGTTTATGGTTAAAAATATTGTGATACGATAAGAATTTTACATTCATTTAGGTTTATTTACTCTATTAGACTCTGTATTAAAATTAAGAATTACTGATCGATGTGTTACTAATTCATAATCTTTTATATCCATTTCAAGTTTATTATTGAGACATTCTCTCGTAAAATTGCCAGAAATAACATTGAGTTACATACACCCACATTTCCTTTTTACGTAATTCACTTAGCACTTGGACAAAAGAAAATAGTTCTCAGAAAGCTATTATCAGTTTGGGAATAGGGTTGCCCCTTTCGTATTTATAAAGTGGATAATAAGAGTACTATAAATAGATACTAATGTAATCTATATAATATTATTATAAAAAAGATCATTTTATTTGAAATAGATAGGTAGGTATAACTACAGTAGCGTATTAGAAATTTTAATTACTCCTAAAAGACGGCTTAAATTAAAAGAAAATTATGTCATCTGGGAGTTCCTAGAATTGGTTCTTAGAGAAACTTAAGATGCATGCTTTACTAAGAGGGGCTTGTTAAACTTCAAGGCTTTCAAAGATAATCTATTAGTATGATAAATTCGAAAATAACTGAGTCAAGCCGTCTGCCTTTTAACAGTTCATGCGTAGAACCACTAATTAATAAATGTCAACTATTTTCTAAGAACAAGATATATAAAAAATAAACCTTCCAGCCATGCCTTCCAGATAAAAAAGTACGTACAAATATTCCACATTTTATGAAGTCAAAGCGATCTTGTTTGCAAGTCTGGAAAGTGTAAAATTCTTCACGAGCTTTTTACCTTTAGTTAGAAAATAACGGAATTTCCTAACCCTACTCAAATGAAGATTAACGAGAAAGGTGTCGGGGCGCGCGAAAAGTCAATTAAAAACTTTTATCGGCAGTCCGATTAAGCCAGTTAATTACTAGTTGGAAGGCCGATTATCGGACGTTCCTGTTTTATTCTGTTTATCTAAAAAAGGCAAGCGAAGCTTCTAGAACCGTTCCTCCCTTTATCTTAATCCTTGACGCTCTCTTTTATTGTTTTTGCTCTTTATTTGAGTGATTTCGTAATTTATCTTAATTAGGTAATTTATACGCTTAGGTTAGATTGGGTATTGTTTTTATTATAAATGAGATTTTTATATATGTATTTAATAATGCTGGTGATGTAGGCGAATACTTAAAAGGTATTTAAAATTTATAAATAACTAGCTTTCTGCGCGCAGCTTCGCCCGCTTTGTAGGAAATTTCACAAATTAAGTAAAGTATATCCTCAAGAAGTGAACAGTACCTACGTGCCATGAACGTGCGGACTGCCGCCTCCTCGGTACAGTGGTTGACGCGTGAGCGTAACACCGAGGGGTCCTGGGTTCGATTCCCGGTGGAGACGAAGAAAAAAAAATGTCTTGGTCTGGTAGGTAGGACACAGAAGGCTGATCACCTACTTGTCCCTAAAGAAAATCGATCAGTGAAACAGATGTATAATGCATCTGCCCCTTACCCCACTATAGTAGGGGAGGCCAGGATGCTAAATGTGGATTTACTCGAGCGTCACGGGAACCTATTAGAATTGGTAGATTAGACCATAGCGAGAAAAAAAGGTCCTATAATGTTTTCACTTTTAGCGGTGGGGAAGGGTTTTTTGATTTTTTTTAATTTAAAAAAGAAAAAAATTGGCTTGGAAATACTCAAGCGCGTTAGATATTGATATTTTGCATGCTCCAGGACGTCACTGAAAAAAAGTATACGTTAATCTGACGATTTAAGTGGCGATTTAATCGCTATGAAGAAAGGGTAAAAAATTAAAGTAATATTATTCGAGCGCGTCAGATTAATATATGGGGGGGCTAATTACAATATAAGAAGTCCCCATTTCGCTAATCTGACGATTCGAGCTCAACCTTAGGGAATTATGGATTATTCAAATTTTCCAGCGGGGCCCCTGAGCGCACCCACCAACCATAACTGCTCATATTGACTAGAGGTACTAATGAATAGCTAAGGTACCGTCCCTTAAAGTAATCTGACGCGCTCGAGTAAATCCCAAAATCCCCCTCTTGGCCTCCCCTACTACTAGGTGACATGGGACTTCACTTTATCCTCAAGAAGTATGTAGTGATTATGGGTGGGTATGTAGAGCCTTCTTTGGTCGAAATTTATTACCTTTTCAGTCTTACAAAGTTACAATTATTATTCTGTTTATTAAGGTGTCCTATAAGGTCGAAAAGACGACGCGTCCCACGGTTAGGAAGGTAAGTTAAAAAAATAATCGTCACATTCACAACTAATGGTACTATCATACAAATATTATAAACGCGGAAGTTTTTAATTGGATCGATGGGTGTATGGATGGGTGTATGGACGTTTGTTACTCTTTCATGTAATAATAACTATTGGACGGATTTGGATGAAAATTTACATTGATCTTGCAAGCGGGTTCGTGCGCGGTAAAACGTTCTAATTAGATAAACTATCGGTGAAATTTATTTGCCCCATACGCCGTAAGGGGACAAGTCACAAGAGCTTTAGTTTTTAGATGTACTAGCTGATTCCCTTGGCTGCATTCATGTCTTAAAAATCCTTAAGTCTGTAAAACTTTACAGGATTACATCGAAGTAACAATCCTGTAAAGCTTTACAGACTAAAGAATTTTTTGTTGAAGCTTTTAGATTCTACTATTTTATTTGAAATTTTTGACAAATATTTCTTATTCTGCGTCGACTTTTTGGTGATAAACTATGAAATATCTTTATGTAAGTTTTGAAAAAAAAAATTCCCGCGATAAATAAAACAAGTGGTTATATTATTAATATCTTTAAATCAAAATAATCACTACATAGTATAAAACAAAGTCGCTTTCTCTGTCCCTATGTAGGGACATTGTATGCTTAAATCTCTAAAACTACGCGACGGATTTTGATGCTGTTTTTTTTTAATAGATAGAGGGTTTCAAGAGAAAGGTAAAAGTATATAATTTGTTAGGTTTTAGACAAAGCGGGCGAAGCCGCGGTAAGCTAGTATAATATAATTCAATGAAGAATAACTACAAAAGGCTCGTTTAGTACAAAAAAAAAAACAAAATATGTTTAGAACTTTCGATAATTCATTTATTTAGGTTTGCTTGCTTATATACATCTTGTAAACAGTTTACAGATAGTTTTATTGAAAATAAAAAGCTGGTGTTGAACAAAAATCTATTTTCTAGGAACTTTTTTATAAAACAGCGCCATCTGGTGCCATCTAAGTGCTCACATAACATTTTATCCTACCTTGTGTAGTTCTACTGAGCAACTTTTTTATTGATCTAATTCAATATTATTACATATTTATATTGTTATCCATACTAATATTATAAAGCTGAGTTTGTTTCTTTGGACGCGCTAATCTCGGGAACTACTGGTCCGATTTGAAAAAATCTTTCGGTGTTAGAATTAGATAGCCCATTTACTGAGGAAGTTTATAGGCTATAATATATAATCACGCTACGGCTAACAGGAGTGGAGCAACGGGGGTGAAACCGCGCGGAGCAGCTAGTGTTAAATATATTTCGAACTAAACATCAATTTAGAAAGTGCTTTATCTACACGGGTATACTGTTATGTTGTAGAGATTGTCTAATCTAAAAATGAACGCCCCTCCACTGTGTTTACGCTCACATTCAAAGTACGTGTATAGACGCAATACACACAAATTGGTCTGCCTCATTGGTTGTTCAGTCCTCCAGTCCCGTCCATGCCCGAACGACAGGACCAGTTGGCCAACTAGTGCATAAATGACGCGATGCACGACAGAACGGACGTGTCATTCCGTACATAGCGCGCTCTCCCCGCCATACAATGCTAGGCACCTGAACTGATCGCCCGATTAGTTGACAAATCAGTGCGCGAGTGTCAAAGTTTGCAGTAGAATCGACGCGCGCACACATATAAAGTGGTTCAATAATTATTTGTCCTCACACATTGAAACAATTAAGTTTAGTGGAGGGGCGTTCATTTTTAGATTAGACAATCTCTAATAAAATGAATAAAATAAACAATTGTATTGTTTTATAATTTTATTGTTTATTCTTATTCACATTTGGTGCTTAAATTAAAGCTTTACTTTTAGTGCTCTGTTACAACCAAAAATTAGATATTCGGTACTTTCTAAGTGAAGTTCTAAAACACTTTTAAAGAACATAAAAAATCCGAATATTTTGTAACACGAATTTAAGATCTGTAAAATATTAGAATCAAAATTATATTACTAAATATTTTTGCATGTTTGTCTGTCTATATAGCATCATTGTAAGTAGGCATATTTCATAAAAAATCATTTTGTGCATTATTTATAGCTATTGAAACCTTTCATATATGAGGCCGACTCGTACTTAGCCAGATTTTTTATTTTTATTAAAAAACTGCGGTAATCGTTCTTCGTCTACTTAAGAATAAATAAATACATAGTAATTATTATGATACAAATTATTCTCTACTCAATTTCAGACTTGCGCCTATTTATGCAAGAAAATTAATAGATATATTTTCTTTACTATTTTTACTAGCGCCAGTCCCTCTCCTGTCTAATGCAGAATAAATTCATACGCTTTTGGATTTAACATTAAGGATGAAGAATCTATCCATTCTGATGATATGTGCATATTATTGCTAAATTGATCTCTCACTAAAACTACAGCTTTCTTTTTCTATAATCTTATTGTTGACGCATATATTTAATTCTGGGGCTTACAACTATCTATTCGGATAATTCTGATAAAATTCTGTGGAGACTTGCAAGTTTTAAAGTATACGCTAGTTACTGGCGCTTCCACTTGACTCTCACCCAAATCCCACTACGATATAGTTTCATACTGGGGAAAGTATTTTGCCCCATAGTAGGCAATATTCACACTTTTAATTATTTTTATTTATTTTACCAATTCTCAATATTTCGGTTTGGGGTTGTATCCATTTTCAACAGTCTTACTGAACATTTCATAGTATTTTAACGTGATAACGTTTTTAAAATCGTTTTAGTCGTGTGACATGTTCAGAAACTTGTGTCACACCAAAACCTCACGAGCGCGATCGCAGGTATAACGAGAGAGAGACGGACCGATCTCCCGTCTCATCTCGAGCGCTGCCACCAATAAGACGTTATCACGTTAACATCTCGATCGTAAACCTACTTTACAAACAACCATTTTTTTTATTTATTTATTACTCCATCTTATTTCTACTATACACATCACACAAGCTACCTCGCCCGGTAGTTATCTTGAAAAGTGCCATAGCACTAGCGTTACAAAATTTTGTGCTAGCGCCATTGAGATATACATATGGAGACGACACCGCCTACATGACTTATGTTCCGCTCAACATACGCCATATGGCGTAACTGCACGCACATTTGTTTTAAAGTGAAACGCATCAAATATGCCTTCGTGTGTGTTACGATATTGCACAAATAATACAAGTAATACGGAAAAGTGCAAAGGAATAACTTTTATCGGTAAGTACCTAACTAGATAATAATTTTTAAAAACTTAGTTAGAGCAAAAAAATGGCGCACAGATTTTGTTCGTGGTGTCTCCTCCATACGTAGTAATATTATCTCAATGGCTAGCGCTAGTCACTATCTCAATTTTCACAATTCCCACTACAACGGTTTTACACTGGCGCTAGTATCTCGCCTCACAGTGGCCACTCTGTTCAACTCTTCTACTTGTTTTAGTATTGTATCGAAGAAACTACCGATCCACTCTTGCGAACTTCTCGGGCCAGTAACTAGCTCCAGTTGGCGTTTAGTTTCCGTGTGTAGGCCTTTTAAGTCTATGAGTAGGCTGTAAGAAAAAATGTTTGTAAGTAGTGATATTTTAATGGTATGTATAATTTAAAAATGTTATGAATAATGCAGATCTAGTTTCACTATTGTAATAATCATTTGCGTGTTAATTTTATGTCGGATTTGGTACATTTAATTTATATTATACGCATATATCTGTTGAAATACGTGTGATTATTATTCAACAAAACCTATATAAATTTGGCTTAAAAAAACAAGATGTAGTATAAAGACATGACCTAAAGGCCTAAACTTTTATATTAATAAACAGCCTTTATGTAAACAAAGCCACGGCTTCAAGCTAGTCTATTATACTTACGCATGCGAAGCGTTCGCTAAACTCTCCACTTGTACCGGACTGGTGTAGCCGTTTTGTATCTGCCACGGGTTTAACCATGTCGCTACTCTGTAACAATATTTATATTTCCAATTTTATTACTACTAGATTCTCCTTTATTTTACATTACAAACATGAAGAACTATTAATTTATAAAGAAAAGGAAAAATTCGATCACGAGGCGGGACTGTATGTATGTAGAACTATGTTAGGAGCAAAGAATACGATGACATTCGTATTAATTAATATCAATCAAGCAATCCATGAACTAATGGATAAATTAGGAAATAATTCAATGTAATGAATCAACAGATGAACGAATGAATCAGTAATGTAAATAATAAATGAAGGAATCAATAAATAAAAATAAAAGATACAATGAATATAAATGAACGAAATAAATGAATTATTCATTCGAACTAAAGCATGCAAATAAATGAACGAATAATCTATACTAATATTATGATGAAGAGTTTGTTTATTTGTAACGCGCTAATCTCTGGAACTAGTAGTCCGATTTGACAATTTATTTCGGTGTTAGATAGCCCATTTATCGAGGAAGGCTGTAGGCTATATATCATTACGCTCAGACCAACAGGAGCGGAGCACTGCGGGTAAAACCGCGGAACACAGCTAGTTAAATATACAACTAAAATACTAACGCATCTCCGTGCAACAGTTGCCCGCAACGTTCGCGCAACATTACGAACGAGTGAATGCAACGAGCTAATTCGATACCACTCCATTCATTTTCGGATAACACATCGCTTACTGCTTCTGAAAATAAATGTGTAATGTTTATTTAAGTTCTAACAGCATTCAAAAGCGTTTAGAAAATAAATTAAGTTCAATAAACAAATAGCTTGATATGTACTAATAATGTAATAATTTACACACAGGCACAACTCAAAACGTATTTTTTAACAACTTTATTTTTTATATATTTAGTAGCTATAATTTTGAATTTGTACATTTGGTTTTATGCCATACAAATGCGTTATATATCTATAATTTTATCGAACTCGGCGTCTAGCGGATACCTTATACAGAATCACTACATAGTATAAAACAAAGTCGCTTTCCCTGTCCCTATGTCCCTATGTCCCTATGTCCCTTTGTACGCTTAAATCTTTGAAACTACGCAACGGATTTTGATGCGGTTTTTTTTAATAGATAGAGTGATTCAAGAGGAAGGTTTATATGTATAATAAGATCCATTAAGTAGTGGAGAAGTACTGTTATTTTTGAGGTTTCTAATGTGATGTCGTAAAAAATTACATTTATTCCGCTTACATTGCAAACGCAGGCTGAACCCTACGAGTTTTATCAAAATAATGTACTAAGTATTATACACATTGAAAAGGTCTACAGAAAAGTCCGCGATGGTATATGTCTATCTCTTATGGATAACCCACAATAACTTTTTTTTGTCATTTACTTTTTACGACAAATAATGGCTAATTTTCGAAGCGATTTTAACCAATACAGCATTAATCCTTAACCAATTAAATACCATGGATACATTGTTCATTTAATATAGATCTATATGGCCCTTTACACCGTATGATTTAAGTGAATATTTTCGAAGATATTACAGATTTAAAAATTGCAGGACGTAGCGTTTGCGGCCGCCCGGCTATGTATTTTATACCCGTGCGATGCCGGAGGCCGGAGCGGGCCGCTATATTTTTATACCTATACAACGTTCACAATTTTTCTGTAGTGTATTTAGTATCAGCATTGCACCCGTGCGAAGCCGGGGCGGGTCGCTAGTAATGTAATAATTTACACACAGGCACAACTCAAAACGTATTTTTTAACAACTTTATTTTTTATATATTTAGTAGCTATAATTTTGAATTTGTACATTTGGTTTTATGCCATACAAATGCGTTATATATCTATAATTTTATCGAACTCGGCGTCTAGCGGATACCTTATACAGAACGAAGTTTATGGTGTTCTATTCTAACAAGCTTCGGTCATTCTACGCTCTATTTTAACGACAAAATTAATTCTTTGGGCAAGTAACCGAATTAATTGAGATTTTTACGAGGAATGCACAATGCAATCAAGCAAAGCCATGGGTATAATACTAGTTTATATGTACTCAATAATAAATAAATAAATAAATATTTCAGGACAATTTTCACACACGGCACGATCTGATCCCATACTAATCTTTCGCTTGTGTTATGGAAACCAGATGGCTGATAAACATACATAGGTATATAATTTTTAAATAAGTACTTATAATTACTGATAATTAACACCCAGACACAGAACAAACATCTATGTTCATCACACAAATATTTGCCCCGGGTGGGAATCGAACCCACGAACTCTGGCTTGGAAGGCAGGGCCACTACCAACCAAGCCAACCGGTCAGTCAAATAATAATATAATTATAATTAATATATTATTTACCACTTTCAGTATCGTCTGGCCTCATCCACACTTTCAGGCAGCTGAACAAACTTGGCAAAGAGACGGGCAGCAGTTCACACAATGTAGCGTAGTGATCGTATCTGTAATAAGAAATTTATACCATTGCCTTTTATCTAACCTTTTATTCTTTATTTCAGTATTATTATATAATTCAAAAGCGAGCTGTGTGAAGTATTTTTTTTAAATTATAAAAGCTAGTATTTTCTTGTGTGTTTATTTTACGCGAGTATTATACACTTAGAACTTAAAGACTAACGGATTTTAAACGCGTTTTACTCATCAAGTGTACTTATTATTATCCGTCGTTTCGCACACTTTGCACTATAATGTAATGAATAATGTTTAAAATCCGTCAAATTATTTAATCCGTCAGTCCTCGGATCACAGACACAATAGAAAATCTATTGTGTCTCGGCCCGGTCGGGCCGCTCGGTGGTCAATGGGTTAATTTCTAAACAACAAAAAGTAACTTTCAACTGACGACTTCATGAATGATTTACGGCAGAATTAGATTAGTAAAAAGTAGCTTAAAACATAAATCACACTACCTACACACTGCCCATGCGGGCGGAAAACTAGTATTTTATATCAATAAACAGTATTTATTTTAAATATTTCAGGACATTTTTCACACACGATACAATCTGATCCCATACTAAGGTTTTTACTTTTGTTATGGAAACCAAATGGCTGATAAACATAAATATATATATAGATAATAAAAAAGTATAACCTCGACCATCCCGTTAATATAACACCAACAAATCTTATGCTATCTGGTTTTCGTGTAATCGCCCTCCGCCATGCCTCTTGATTGCTCACATATCGACTCACAGGCGATAGCACCTAAAAATATTATATAAACATTATAATCAGAACAAATGAATCATCTCATAAATGCATCAGTGAATCGATGCATCAATGAATAAATAAATGAATGCATCTGTCAACCAATAAAAAAAAACTTATTACTATATCCTTATTTACTTTCAGGTATTTCAGCTAAAAGGATTTAGTTACTTACTATATAATATTTATTTATTGAATTTTAGTAACTATAATGTATATCCTGATACAAGAATGATGAAAATTTGTAGTACATAGTTTTCGAATGGTATTCAATGTTTAATTCAATCTTACATCCAGTAAATCTAATCACACTTTTACTGAATAAATAATTAAAACTATAAATAAATATTTTCACACACGGCACGATCTGATCCCATACTAAGCTTTCGCTTGTGTTATGGAAACCAGATGGCTGATAAACATACATACTTATTTTATTTTAAATAAATACTTATATAGATAATTAACAGACACAGAGCAAACATCTATATTCATCACACAAATATTTGCCCCGGGTGGGGATCGAACCCACGACCTCTGGCTTGGAACGCAGGGCCACTACCAACCAAGCCAACCAGTCAGTCAAAACTATTAAAAACAACACTGATTCCAGTCATATCTTACATCCATTGCTAACCCCAATTTCATTAAAATCAAATTATCCATTTCGGACTGTTACAGGGACAAACATACAAACATACCTGACTACTGCCATTAGCGCCTTTAAAAGCGGAACCTGCCCATACATCAGTGAAAATAGGAACGTATTTGTCCCATAGAGGCTTCTCGATTTGGAAATGTTCCGTAGTGTTATAGTTCCATAGTACTGGTTGTATTAAATCTCGAAGGTTGTATGCTGTAAATATACTGTAGTTGATACTTCAGGTTAAATAATATAGTAAGACTAGCTTCCACCCACGACTTTGTACGTGCATCCCCGTTTTTCCCCGTTCCCGCAAGAACTTTGCGAAATCCTTTCTTAGCGGATGCCTACGTCCTTACATCTACCTGCATGCCAAATTTCAGCCCGACACGTCCAGTGGTTTGGGCTGTGCGTTGATAGATCACTATATCAGTCACCTTTGAGTTTTATAATATAGTAAGACAGTAGAAGAAGAGAGTTGTGCAAAAAGACAAAAATTAAGGTTTTTTGAGATATTAGTTTTTCACTACGTAGTATAAAACAAAGTAGCTTTTGCTGTCCCTATATCTCTATCTAATCTTTAAACTACACAACAGATTTTGATGTTGTTTTTTTTGAAGTGAAAACTTCTTTAGCGGCGTTGAGCACTTTTTCTGTAATGGGTATAAAATCTTAAACTCGCGTCAGGACACGTGACCTGATCAAAAAAGCGTAAGACGGATGGATATCAAACATGCTCAACGTTAATAATCAAGTTTTCACTTCTGCCGGCACTCCCGGAGTGCAACCCGTCTTTTTTTGAAGTAAAACTTCTTTAGGCGCGACTAGGGAGTAACTCAGATTTTTTTTCTGACGGAAGTAACGCTTACTATAGTCTGCGTAGTTTCCGCCATTTAAAAATAATAATTCTGATTGGTTGTAAGTATATGTCATATACTACACGCTTCTTGACTTATACGCCAGCTAGTGGCAAATATCATAATCAATTAGGATTATTTATTTTCAAATTTTCAAACGGATCAATTGTGAATAGTGAAAATAGTGAATGAAAAATTCAACAGTTTTAAAAACATTATTTTAAATTGCAAATTTTTTTGAAAATCTCTAAATATACTTGTTTATTTATTACTTTTAAAATAAGTAAATTAAAAATAAAAATAAACATGTTGCGGATTATAATCAATCTATTTTAAATATTGCTGAAGACAAAGTAGTATCCATAGCAACAGATATGTATATAGGTTGTCATTCAGTTGAACAAGAAGCATATGTACGCCAACAATTTCATAAAATGTCAGTTATTGATACAGGAGGATCGCCTTATGAAATCATATTAGTTCTTAACAAATTTTACATTATTACAACCAATATTGATGTATCTGATGGCTTAGCCAACGGTTGTGTTGGAAAGTTAGTGTATATTGAACGTGATGACAGTGATAACATCATACGCTTATGGCTTGAGTTTCCTGGTAAGATAGGAGGAAAATTAGGAAAAAAGCTGCCCATCATATTCAAACTCTAAATATTAGTAGAACAGCAGTCCCAATTTTACGAAGATCGTCATCTGTACCAATGAATAGAAATAAGACAATATTTGCAAAGAGAAATCACTTTCCATTAGTATCTGCTTGTGCGCTTACAATACATAAGTCTCAAGGTGGTACTTTTGATCAAATCGTTTATGAATACAATAAAAGTCACAGTCAGCAGCTGTTATATGTAGCATTATCACGAGTAATAAATGGATTGTTCATTGTCTCAAACACCGATGACAACAAATTTTATCATGGAAGAAAGCGTCCAGGGGGAATAGTTGATTTACAGTGTGAATTTGAAAGACTTTCAAATTCTCGCCTAATAACACAACAGGAAGAATTATATAACCTTGTAAATGAGAGTAACATTACACTATTTTCCTTCAACTGCCAAAGTTTACGTGCTCATGTTTCTGATCTGAATGATAAAGTATTAAAAAGGTCCACATTGCTGTTATTTTCCGAAACTTGGATGAAAAATGACGAACAAATTCTTATTGAAAATTTTTATTGCGTTACCCAATACAAACGACCCAACTCAACTGCTGGTGGAGTAGCTGTATATCATTCATCTACAGATACACTGAACAATGTAACACCAATTCAAAATATTTCACCAACTATATTATCACAAATTTCCGATGAGGTTTCACAAATTGGTGACATCGCCTTGGTTCGATGTGTTAATACGAATGACCAACCTGTGATTATCGTTGTTATTTATATTTCTACAAATACTAGCCTGACAAATATCATAAAATTTATTCATCAGCAATTACTTCACTTCACAATTGAAGGTTCTCGACTTTTAAATAGTAATTATCATGAATTACCGATGATTCTAACTGGAGATTTTAATGTTAATTTTCGCTCTCAGGAATCTCAGCCGTTAATTGATTTTTTAGAAGAAAAATTTGATTTATCTATGAATACTTCTCGACTTCATTCAACAACGCGTTTCGGTACAACGATAGATGCTGTATTTTCAAGAAAAGTAGCAAATTTAGAGAGTAAAATTTATGTTTCACATTATAGTTACCACAAACCTATAATTTCGTACGTAAGAAATTATGATGACATTCAATTACCTGTTTCGAATGAATAATATTAATATAACATTTAAATAATCTTTGTAAAGCACATGAATAATAAATATAATTAAATTATAATATAATATTTATTTATTTAAGTTAATATTTAATCATTTCAGTGATATATGTCGTCAACGCCAAAGAAGTTTTACTTCAATCGCGCGTAAAGGTTACACGCACACACTTTTTTTTTTAATAGAGTGATTCAAGAGGAAGATTTTAGTATATAATTTATTGGGTTTTAGCCCGGCCGTACACGGACTGCTCGAGCGGTCGGTCGTTGACTGCTCGAGTTGTCGCTACAAACCGCGCAGTTGACGGCTTGAAGCTTTATACATACATATATATTTTTAAATAAATACAGTTGTAATAATAAATAAATAAATATTTCAGGACAATTTTCACACACGGCACAATCTGATCCCATACTAAGCGTTCGCTTGTGTTATGGAAACCAGATGGCTGATAAACATACGTATATAATTTTTAAATAAATACTTATATAGATATGTAATTAACACCCAGACACAGAGCAAACATCTATGTTCATCACACAAATATTTGCCCCAGGTGGGAATCGAACCCACGACCTCTGGCTTGGAAGGCAGGGCCACTACCAACCAAGCCAACCAGTCAGTCGAATAATAATTATGTATTATATATTTATATCTATCTATACTAATATTATAAAGAGGAAAGGTTTGTAATTATGTATGCATGTATGGTTTTCACGCATAAACTACAGGACCGATTTTGATGAAATTTGGCACAGACAATCTTTAGACCCTGAGAAAGAACATAGGCTACCTTCGAAGCCGGGGCGGACCGCTAGTTAATAATAATTTCATACCTTGCAGAGTTTCAACGCTCATCTGTCGTAGCATATCATCCCACATGAGTATAGTTATATTTGGTCTAAACCGTTTAACAAATAACGCCACTTCTCGTATATGGTCGAGATATAAAGCTGCCACTTTGTACTTATGTGTGGACGCTTTTCTTTGACAATCTGGACATACTGCAGAATGCCATACCTGGAACAAATATTTATTTAATATTTTAATATTTCGCGACAATTTTCACACTCGGCACGATCTGATCCCATACTAAGCTTTTGCTAAGACCAATAGGAGCGGAGCAATGCGAGTGAAACCGCGGGGAACAGCTAGTCATATATATTTTCTGTCACTAATTGTATACTTTGCTAAATTTATTATTTTGTTTGTTTGTTAACGGTGAGTAACCAAAAAATTACAATTTTGCAACTGATGAAAACATACCATTTATAAATAAGGATTTGTTTTCACTTGTTCATCTGTGATTTTGTTCAATATAAAACATATCAAAATAATATAATATATTATGCACACATATTATTATTGCTAGCCCATACCTGATTCAAAAACCTTGATGACCCTATGAAAAATAAAGTTTTACATCTAAATTCCGAGTCTATCATAAATTTGCACATTTTTCTATTCCAATATTGGATTGAATGATTTTAAGTATTATCTGTCTTACTAATAAAATGTTACCCATTCGCTATGCAATGGATTAGTTATTGCAATAACCTGTCTCGTTTTTATGATTGATGTTTCATGTGAGCAAGAGCAGGACACAGCTATGGTAGAAAATGGTAGAAATTTATCCATTGTTTAAATTTTTATTAGTAAAGCCTTAAGACACATAAAACTGAAGGAATAGAATAAATTCGATCGCTCTGGCGGGTCACGAGTGGCTGAGTTGGTCAGGCATCCGCCCTGGAATGGCGCGAAAGGATGCGGGTTCGAGTCCCGCCTCGTGATCGAATTTTTTCTATTCTTTATAAATTTATATTTAAGGCCGTCAATGTTTAGAAATTTTGTTGTTATATCATGTTACTAACCTCATCGGCGCCAATATGTATATACTTAGCATCCGGCTGCGCTTCCAAAGTCTGTTGAAGCAGATTACATACAAGCCGTAGAGCTTCTGGTTTTGTGGGGCAGAGCACTGCTGGGGAACGGGGGGACTCCCGAAGGTGGATGCACTGAGGGTGCTTTAGTACAAACTCCATGTGACCGATTGTTTGGATCAGTTGTATCTGTAGAAATTGAACGTTTTGTAATGTTTTTGATTATGTATAGTTAGTGGAATAGGCAATAGAACGTGGCAGATAACAGACGTCGCGCTCTCTTGCTTTTGGACCGTCGGATCAGATGGACATTCACCATTTCGCGTAAATATTTGTTAACATTTAACATCAAATTTTAATCGTTCTTTGGAAGTATTTTGTTTAAAAAAATAAGAAATAATTGTCTAAAAGTCTAATTGTATATATTTATAGTTATTTATATATTTTTAATTAAACATTTATATCTTTGTTGTTTTATTTTGTATAAAATATGAAATATGTAAAAATGGTTTATCACTATTACACAGCTAGGAAGTAGGCCATTGTTATGATGTCAAAGAATCAAATGTTTAGTTTATTCTTTCTTCAATTCAACATTTACTTCAATAAATTCAATGTATATAATATACAAAAAGAACCTAAAAGCTTAGGGTCCTATTTCCAAAAGACTAGTAAATTAAACAGTGAATATGACAAATAGATGTAAAATATCTTCACTGCAAACTCTACAGAGCTCCAATAGACATCAATATTATTACTCCAGTCAGTCTAGACATTCAATTCACAATAATTCCAAAAGTTATCAAACTTCGGTCAAGTGAATGGTACATTGGGACGACAATAAATTCCATTTTGCAACCTTGTCCGCAGTCCGGAACTGCAATTAAATTATTTTTTGCTGTATGGTCCTGAAAAAAATTCCAAAAGTTCTGCAAACTTGGGGAAGTTTTCGATATAATATTTCATATCACGTATTAAATTTGCAACCAATCTCAGTGTACGGAACATCTTTTAATATTGAATATTAATGTTTTTTTTTTTTATTAAACTGAATGAGGTTGCAAATTTGTAAATGCACCAGAATAGATGTTTTCGAAGTTTGCAATCAAGTTCCAAAACTTTTGTAATTATTCCGAGACCACCTTACTCGAAAAAATGACCACGAATTAAAAATAATTATAAATAAACATGTTCCGGTCAACGAAAAAGGTTGCAAATTTATACAACCGTTCGGTATATATTTCCGATATCTGTGTTAAGTTTGCAGAACTTTTGGAATTTTTTTCACGACCATACAGCAAAAAATAATTTAATTGCAATTTTAACAATGTTCCGGACTGCGGACAAGGTTGCAAAATGCAAAATGAGATTTATTGTCGTCCCAATGTACCATTTACTTGACCGAAGTTTGAAAACTTTTGGAATTATTGTTAAATTCTCGATTTTCAATGTCGATTCTGACTGATCTATATCTTTAAATCACATTACAGCTATAATAATCCTACTAAAATTATAAATGCTAAAGTTTGTGAGTATGTATGTTTGTTACCCTTTCACACAAATACTACTGAGCCGATAACAATAACATTTGGCACACATAGAAGTTTAATTTGAAACTTGAATTTAATTTTTTTATCCCAGAAATTCTACAGGAACGGGAATAGTTTTTTTTTAATGCAAGCAAGGCCGCGGGCGGTAAGCTAGTTAATATTTATTAAATATATGTGGGAATAGGATAAGATATTAAGATGTATTTCATAATTAGCTTTATTTTTAGTCTGTGTTTTTCTATTATTTACTCTGTGGATATGTTATCTGTAGATTGATGTTTATCTATGACTTGACTTTGTGGCTCGTAGGGATGGCGATTCTTTACGAAAAAGATCGATTTTTAAATCGATTCGAATCGTAGTCTAATGAATCGATTCACGAAAAATCGAGGCCTACAAAATCGATTCTTAAAAAATCGATCTTTTTTTCAAGTTTGCATTAACAATGTAAATTTGTATCAATTTTACTAAAAACAAGATTAATATTGCAATTAACGATATCTTATCAATAAAATCAGGGAATTCAAAAATAACAATTATTATTTTTATTACCGTATCAAACTATAAGGATATCAAACAATAACAGAACAAACTGAAAATAATAGCGTCAAAGTGAAAAATAAGAAGCGCTTTACTTATTTACTTACCTTACCTACTCTCAATTAGTTATTATTTCGCAACAAACACTACATGAAAATCTGATGAAAATCAATTATCAATCATGCAAAATACTTATATTATGCTAATAACAGTATTCAATAAACGACAACAACAAATGAATAATGCAAATTGCAATATCAATCGTCACACACACAATACATAAAGTCAAAGACTACTAACGTAACTTTTTTATTAAAGAGAGGCGAGTAAAGGATACTAAACATACAGCCATCTCGCGAGTTTATGAGTAGTTAACTCTTTAACCGGCAGCACTCTTATAATTCAGGCACATTCAACTAAATGCAAATAATTGTATGGTTTATACCAAAACAGAAAAAATCGAATGTCGATTTTCAAGGGTGATATATCGATTCAGTGAATCGACACAGTACTTCATATCGATTTAAAAAATCGATATTTTCTGCTCGAAAAATCGATTCTTCGATTAATCGATCTCAGATCGCCATCCCTATGGCTCGATAGTCGATACGAAAAGAAATGGAGGATTGTTAAAAATGTATTTTTGTTCGGTGTCTGGGAATTAAACTGATTGGGCTAATTTGGCGTTTTTATTTACACCATCCCCACATAATTTGGGGGCTCGTCCGGGATGGTGGAATAAAGAAAAACAGCGGAAGATTATGATGCCGCTGATTAAACCAGATTAAGACTTTACGAATTATGAACTAAGAAGACTAAGATTTAAAGAAGCTTATGATTATACGATTACGACTTGAAGACTATATAAAACTTATTATTTACATTATTCAACATGCCGCCGAAACGACTATTAAAGGATGATGATGATTATGGTGAACCATCGCTGCGTATTTCCTTTACTGATTTAGAAAAATCAATGACGCCATTTTCGGGTGATGATGCTTATGGCGTCGAGGCTTTCATAAGAGAATTTGAAGACGTTTCCTCTCTAATGCAATGGGGCGAATTAGAAAAACTCATATTTTCGAAGCGGCTCCTCACGGGGACCGCCAAGCTATTTTTACGTTCACTAAGTGGGATCACCACGTGGGATACACTTAAGTCTGAGCTCCGCGAGGAATTTGGTAAGAAGTTGAACAGTGCAACTGTTCACAAGAGACTTTCAACACGCCGGATGAAGATGAATGAGACTCATCAGCAATATTTTTTACATATGAAGGAACTTGCAGTACTTGGGAATGTTGAAGATGAAGCCCTGATGGAATATGTCATCGACGGTATTAAAGACAGTGAGTCCAACAAAAATATTTTATATGGCGCTTGTAACATTAAAGAATTCAGAAAGAAGTTAGACATTTATTCAGAAATTAAGAAAAAATCATATTATTCACCTAATAAGATTCAAAGTAATTCAGTATCAAAGTCCATTGGCATGAAAATTCAAAAAACATTAAGAGTAAAGAGATGTTTCAATTGTGGAGATTTAGATCATGAGTCGCCTAATTGTACTAAAGGCATTAAATGTTTTAAATGCAACTTGTTTGGCCATAAATCAACTGAATGTTCTAAAAGTATAAAGAAGAGTTTGGAAATTATGTCAACTAAGAATAATATTGATGTGAGACCTTTTAAGAAGCTGAAAATAAACAATATTGTTGTAGAAGCCCTGATTGATACCGGAAGCGATGCTAATTTAATAATTATGTCTTATTTTAGGAAGATTCAAGGTGAAAAATTGTTATCTTATAGTTCAGGAACAACAGAGACTTTAACTGGAATAGCTGAAAAGGAAATTTATACAAAAGGATCTTTCACAGCAAAAATTGAAATTGATGATTGTTATTTTGAAACTTTATTTTATGTTGTTGATGATGGCGCTATCCCTGTCAACATTATATTAGGAAATCCTGTACTGAAAGAAGTAGAAATCAATTTTAAGGCTGGAACTATCACTGCAACAAGAATATTACACCTTACAATGCTAGAGAATGAAAATGAAGATATCACAAATATTGAAAACAAAGAATATAAGAATAAAATACAGAATATTATAAAAGAATATAACCCCAAAAGATGTACTAAAGAATCAAATGTAAAACTTAAAATATTATTAACCGATGATGTACCAGTTTATCAGAATCCACGACGATTGTCACCTTTGGAGCTTAACATTGTTGACAAACAGATTAAAGAATGGCTTGATGAAGGAATAATAAAAACAAGTAAGTCTGATTATGCTAGTCCAATTGTGCTTGCAAAAAAGAAGAATGGAAACTATAGATTGTGCGTTGATTACAGGAAATTGAATAAGAAAATTATTAAAGAAAGATATCCACTACCACTGATTGAAGATCAATTAGACAGATTAACTTATGCTAAAATGTTTACCTCGCTTGATTTAAAAAATGGATTTTTACATGTGAATGTTCATATTAATAGTCAGAAGTATACATCATTTGTGACACCACGAGGTCAATATGAATTTATTAAGATGCCTTTTGGCTTATGCACTGCTCCTTCTGTTTTTCAGAGATTTATTAATGACATTTTTCAGGATCTTATTATGGATGGTATTGTTCTATCATATCTTGACGATCTCATTTTACCATTTCAATCTGCAGAGGAAGGATTTGTTAATTTACAAAGAGTATTTGACAGAGCTGAAGAGTATGGTTTATTATTTAACTGGGATAAATGTTATTTTATGCAAAAAAGTATTAATTACTTGGGTTATATTGTTTCAGAAGGTGAAATTAAACCTTCAGTGGAGAAAATTGCCGCTGTAGAACATTTTCAGACTCCTAACAATATAAAGTCACTTCAAAGTTTCCTCGGACTAACAGGTTATTTTAGAAAATTTATAAAGGATTATTCATTAATAGCAAAACCTCTGACTGATCTACTAAAGAAAGGTACTGTTTTTAATTTTAATTTAGACTGTGAAAAAGCATTTCAGAAATTAAAGTTTATTTTATGTCAATCTCCAGTCTTGAAGATTTATGATCCGAATTTAGAAACAGAACTACACACAGATGCAAGTGCTGAAGGATATGGTGCTGTATTATTGCAAAGGAGTTTAACAGATAATAAGATGCATCCCGTTTATTACATGAGCAAGAAGACATCCGCTACTGAAAAAAAGTATCACAGTTATTATTTAGAAATATTAGCTATTGTTGAAGCTGTTAAAAAGTTCAGAGTATACTTACTAGGTATTAAATTTAAAATTGTTACAGACTGCTCCGCCTTGACTATGACATTGCAGAAAAAGGACTTACCTCCTAGAGTAGCTCGCTGGGCACTCTTACTTGAAGAATATGACTACACGATTGAACATCGGCCTGCAGCAAGGATGAAACATGCAGATGCTCTCAGCCGACAGCCTATAAAGAATTTAATTGTACTTACCGATACCGCAGCACGTTTGCGAAGAGCTCAAGACGATGATCTGCAAATAAAACTAATAAAGAAAGTATTAGAAAAGGAATCTTATGATGACTATGTTTTAGAGAATGGAATGTTATGGAAGATTAAGGATGGAAATAAATTAATGGTTGTACCTAAGAAAATGCAAAATGAAATTATAAGAAAACATCATGAAAACGGACATTTTGGTTGTGTTAAAACTGAGGAATTAATAAATAGAAATTATTATATAGAGAATTTAAAGGAAAAGATTAAAACAAACATTGATAATTGCGTGGAATGTATACTTAATGCAAATAAAAGAGGAAAGAAGGAGGGATTTCTACATGTAATAGATAAAGGTGATTTACCATTGTCTACTTACCATATTGATCATCTAGGACCGTTGACATCCACCAATAAAAATTATAAATACATTCTTACCGTTGTAGATGGATTCACAAAGTTTACATGGATTTATCCGACAAAGACGCTATCCACCAATGAAGTAATAGATAAATTAAACATTCAAAAGCAGACGTTTGGCTCGCCGCAACGAATCATAAGCGACCGCAACACTTCATTTACATCCAACATGTTTAAAGAATACTGCGAAGAAGAAGGAATTATGCATCATACGATCACAACTGGTCAACCGAGAGGAAATGGTCAAGTTGAGAGAATACATAGAATTATTATTGAAGTTTTAAGCAAATTATCATCAGACGACCCTACGAAATGGTATAAACATATTAGTAAATTGCAAAGATGTTTGAATAACACATATCAGAGAAGTATAAAGATGTCACCTTTCCAACTGTTAACAGGAATCAAAATGAATGATAAAGATGATGATATTTACAATAAAATACAGGAAGAGTTTCAGCAACATTTTTACAACGACCGTGAAGAATTAAGAAGGATGGCGAAAGCAAATATTCAGAATATACAAGATGAAAATATTAAAAATTATAATAAAAAGAGGAAGAAGTCGAATAATTACGAAGTAGGTGATTTAGTAGCGATTAAAAGGACACAATTTGTACAAGGTTATAAACTTTATCCAAAATACCTCGGCCCGTATGAAGTTATTGAGAAGAAGAGAAATGAACGTTATAATTTAAGGAAGATAGGTCAGGGTGAAGGACCTCTGAGAACCTCAAGCTCAGCTGATATGATGAAGCCATGGGTAGCGACTGTTGACTCATCTGGGACAGATGATTCTGCAGGATGACCGTGTGGGAATAGGATAAGATATTAAGATGTATTTCATAATTAGCTTTATTTTTAGTCTGTGTTTTTCTATTATTTACTCTGTGGATATGTTATCTGTAGATTGATGTTTATCTATGACTTGACTTTGTGGCTCGATAGTCGATACGAAAAGAAATGGAGGATTGTTAAAAATGTATTTTTGTTCGGTGTCTGGGAATTAAACTGATTGGGCTAATTTGGCGTTTTTATTTACACCATCCCCACATATATATACATACCACTTCTAGGCCATTTGCTTTAGCGCACATCAAGATATTTTGCACATCTTGCTGTGAATACATGCCGTCCCCTCCACAGCCCCTCACACTGCCAAAATCCACCAAATCTTTTGTATATGGAAATGTGTCTTCCCATTCTATTAGAATTCCCGTACCACCCCATGATTTTATGTGATTAAATACCTGAAAATATATATGTATTACATAAAATTTATTAATTCGAATATAATATTCTAAATTAAAAATTAGTATTAAAACTAGCTTTAAAGTAGGGATTAGTTATTGTTCATAAGGTCTTTAATTGGTAAAGGAAACAAGCACACCTTTAATTATTCAAATAATAAAATATCATAATTAAAATTAACAAGTATTTATTATTGTGAATTATTTTTATTGGTAGAAACTATTGAATTAAGCGGTAGGTAGTTTGCAAAAAATATGTACTTCTATACAAATATTATAAAGAGGAAAGGTTTGATTTTTTGTTTGTTTGTTTGTTTGTATGAATTGAATAGGCTCCGAAACTACTTGGCAGATTTGAAAAATTCTTTCACTGTTGGAAAGCTACATCATTTCTGAGTGACATAGGCTAGGTTTTATCCCGGAAATCCCACGGGAACGGGAACTATGCGGGTTTTTTTTGAAAACGCGGGCGAAGCCGCAGGCGGAAAGCTAGTTTTTTATATATTAGAGTGGGCAAATGGGCTTGTGGAGCGCCTGATCGTAAGCGAGTCCACCGCCCATTCAACTACAGGTGTTTCTGCAGATGCGTTGCCGACTTTTTGAGATGGAGGTACACTCTCTTCTTCTCGTCTTACTATTAAAATTCAAGTAAAAGTTATTCTAGTACAAAAGTTGTAAGATGGAGAATATGAACTATCTAGTAGTATTACTTACATAAAAGAAATGTATATAAAATAAAATTAAACTGAAACTTACCTTTTCTAAATACGACACTTTCAAAGGTGCTCCTTTGAAGTCAAAATGCACTATTCTAAAACAAATAGATTTATTTTTAAGTGTATTGCAATTGTTATTTAAATTTTAAAATAAGAGCAATACCAACCTCTCCATTGTTAGTTATAGATTAATTAAGGAACTGGATATCTTTAGAAAAATACTTGATATTTAATAAGAATATATTTTTACAGTACTTAGTGTTGTTCAGTGATATTAAAATCATAAGTGCTGTACAATAAATTTTAAACCATTCGTCTAAGTTTAATACATTTATTTAAATGATAATTTTTATAGTAATATTATTATTAGACTTAAAAATTTAAATATTTTTGTCAGACAAGTATTAAATTGTCAACATTTCAATTTCAAATTGATTTCAAAAAGATTTCAAAGATAGAGGCTGGCACTTGCTGTCACTCACTGTCATTTGCTAATTTTTGTCTATGGGATAATGCTAGTGCTACACGTACTTTTAAAATAAAAAGAAGATGAAAAGAATAAAAATAAGAACGTTGAAGATACAAACACAACAAACGCGTCACTAATACTAGATTTTAACACGGATACTCACTTGCACTCACTTATTAGTACAATGTAACTTCTGTAGTAAGTACAAATGTTTACGCCACGTACGCTGTGTTTACGCTAGAGATGAAACGGATATCCGGTAACTATCCGGTATCCGGCCTATCCGGCCGCCATAATACTATCCGGCCGAATACCGGATAGCTACTATTCGGCCGGATATACATCCGGCCGATTAAAAAAAAATAGCTGGATAAAAGAAACATATTTTTGAGTAATTAATTGCTTTATTCAGCAAGAATCACATTTCCCCGAAATCAATAATTATGTTACGAAACTTGCAAGATATAATTTTACTTGATAGGTATTAAAATTATTGCAATTAGATTATTTATTATTAGATACATTACCTGCTTTTTTCGCTTCGCCGCCACGAGAAATATTAACATTGCTGTAGAGCTAACTTTTTATTTTCACTGCTTATGTCAAAGTATTCCCATAAAGACGATCTTTTGTTCACCGATGCCATTTCTCGTTGCTAAATCTTTTAGACCTATGTATATACTATATATGTATGTACTTAAAATAATAAGAGCACAAATAAAATTATAACCTAAAAACGATCACGCACGTGTCTGCCCTGCATGCAATCGACACAATAATAAAATTGTACAATTGTTAACTTCACTCATCAACGAAAAGAATCGAACCGAGTCCATCCTATCGTTCGCGCGACGCCTACGCAAACGGCTAAGTTTCGCCGGATATTCGGCGGCCGGATATTCGGCTATCCGGCCACTTGGTCGGCCGAATATCCGGTATCCGGTATCCGGCCAAACTGCTATCCGTTTCATCTCTAGTTTACGCCTTAGGTTTACGCTCATGTGCAACAAATATTTGCAAATGTCATCATACCCATAACTATTATAACGGCCTCATATGGGTTTTCGAATGCATGCGAATGTGAGTGACTGGCATAACAAATAAACCAATACAACGTATAAATTTATATCCGGATAAGGGTACTTTTCCACCAATAATGTGTGAGGATGTGTAGCGAGGAGCCGAGGAATGTGTTTGCCAAGAACTTAGGTCAAGAATAATTATTAACAATCATGTCGCTTCATAGTTGGTGAAAAGCACACTGGCGAATGACGTATATTTCGAAAATGTATATTTTAATTAGATACCTATGTAATATTTTTTTACGGTTTTGTTTCATGATTGAGCAACAAAATAATCATATTTGTAGGACATTTTCACATCAAATACCATAGCACCGTGTACTTCATAATATATTCTTAAATTATATTATAATTTTAAGTCCATACGGTATTAAAATAGAATGAACCCATAAAAAATAGGAATGATGTTAAAATAAAACAAAGTAATTGTTCTGAATAAAATATTTATTAAAATATTCATAATCAATACCTATCGAAAATACTTGAAACTAAGAAGAATCAAAAACACAATCTCGCCTTATTATTCTAAACTAAGTAGTTATGTGGGTATAGAAAATTTTGGCAGTTTATGCTTTAATCGTTTTTTTTTTTTTATGTATCAATCATACTAGTTTAAAACACGCAAATTCTTCGCAAATTGAAACGCTCAGTAAGTACATTTAATACCAAAAATAAAACCATACTTGATTTAAGGTATATCAGAATAATAATATAAATAGCTATTATAAAACTTGTACTGTCGATTACAAACATTCTAAACTAAAAAACATTTTGCTAGAAAACCCTCACAAATTACGTCCTGAATACCACACATCATATTCTAATCCTACCGTAAAACTTATTTATTTAATATAAAATACATAATTATAGTAATTAAAATATTATAGATCGACGCCCCCCGCGAATAATCCGGTAATCGTAAAAGTGAAAATGTTCAGGAAAAATAAAAAACCATTTTTCCTTAATAACTCCATTAAACAAAAAGTATCAGATACTTTTAATATCGCATATGGAAGCTAATTTTTTCAGCTATCTGGTTATTTCAACAAAATTTAAGTAGTCCCAAGGGCTTCGTTATAATTTAGCTGGATGCATTTTACTATACTAGTGTAGGTCAAGCTCTGGTCAGTAATGTCACTTACGATATTGTTCGTGTAAATTTATATTTTCGACGGCAACAGTAATATCTTGTTGCGCTAATATTCGTGTTATTTGTTTTGTATACTGAACATTTGTAAAAATCTATTATTTGGTTATTCGATTGTTTAACAGTAACGTACATTTTATTGTTATAACTATTACTGTTTATTCGAATAGTTTACTTAAGTATTATTTGATTATTATTATAGTATATTTTATGAAATACAGGACATTTTAGTAAATGAAGCAACTTTGGATTGTTTCACAAAACACGATAGTTATTATTATTATAAAAAATAGACACTGCACTGAAGACACGACTATTACACATGATTACATAATCATGAAAATTATACTATGGTCCTATTACAGTTAAAAATTTTATCAGAATCCTCATCAGAACCTCACAGAATGCGAATCTACCGTGACCAGTCAGTACTTGTGTGGTGTGGTGTGTGATGTCTTTTTCCCGACTACCTTCTATGCAGCAGCAGCGCTTGGGAAAAAGAGCTTCGTGACTCCGGCCGTTCCTCCTACATCGTATCTCCTATCCCATTCGCTGATCGTAGCCTGTCTCAAAATACGCTTGACGAATGAAACAGGATACAGATCGTAATCCGGTTTCCTCCTCAACCCCAGAGCGGCCTCCTTGGCTAACTCGTCTGCCCGTTCGTTCCCCGCCCTGCGTGCGCCTTAATCCAAAACAGGGAGACCTCCCGCCTCTGCAATGCAGCTTTTCGGAGGGCCGCCCGTGTTTGTACAGTCAGGGGATGAGGGGAACTCAGGGTAACCGCCTGGAGCGCCGATCTGGAGTCAATAAGGACACCGACCTTTGCCGCTCCACTCTTGCAGGCTATGTCTACTGCTCTTTTGAGCGCTAGGAGCTCAGCCTGATAGACGGTACAATACGGTGGCAACGCAAGCTTAATGGCCTTTGTCTCGGAATCACCTTTCCATACGGAAAAGGCGGCTCCGACTCGACCCTCAATCTTGCTGCCGTCCGTATAGACCCTGTGGACGTAGCTGTTAACCACGTCAGCAAAGCTGTCCTCATTTATCAAGCCGAGCCCCAGCTCTACCTGCTCTGCCGAATGTGGGTCCTCAATCGCAAGAGCCATTCGTTCCACCTCCCTGTCCCTCAACACCGCCGGGTGCGACACACCCCTCTTGATCTCATAAAGCCTCGAAGCTTCGAGTATCCTGAGGTCAAGAGGGAGAATCCCAGCCAACAGCATCGCAGAGTTCAGGGAGACAGTCCGATATGCTCTGCAGATCTTCTGGGCAAAACCCCGTTGAACGGTGTTAAGCCTCTTTTGGACCCCCATCTTTTCCGTAGTGGGTGCCCACGCTGCTGATGCATACAAGATAGTCGGTTCTATAACTGCGATATATAGTCTTAACTACTTGGGAGTTAAGCCCCCAATTTACTCTAGCTGCTCTTGTTAATAGCTTATAACGGGCGATTGCCTTTTTGCAAACGCTCCCGACGTTTCGGTCAATATCAGGCCGCCATCAATAGTAAGGCTCAGTATCTTAATACTTTCGAAATATTGGATGTCCACACTCCCCATTACAAGTCGTGGCATGTCAAATTTTAATTTTCGTGTCGAGAGCAGGGCACATGTCTTGTGTGGTGCGAATTTTTGTTTATTTCTGACATCCCATTCGTCAATTTTCCTCAATGTGCAGTTTGTCTTCGTCTCTACTTCTAAAGCAGTATCTCCATCAAACACTAGCACAATGTCGTCGGCAAAAGCCTGACAAAACACATCCATCTCCTCTAATATCCACAGCAGAGGATCCAGCAAGAGGACCCACAGGAGCGGCCCACCTATGGAACCCTGCACGCACCCCTTGTTGGTCTCTCTACTCACTTCACACCCGCAGGTATGCGGGGGACAAGAGGTGTGAAAGTTAGGTAACTTTCACACCTCTTCCACTCAGGTATCTGCTGATCACCCGCCTTACGTTCCCCGGACACCCATCTTCGGCCAACCGCACCTTTATGACTGGCCACCAGGCGCTGTCGAAGGCTCCCTTTATGTCCAGAAATACCACAACAGAAATCTTCTTCTCCTCCCTCTTATTTCTGATGTGGCCCACCAGTATATAGAGGGCGTCCTCGGTGCTCCTCTGTGGCATGAAGCCATACTGATGGGGGCTTATAATTGTGGGCAGCAGGTAGAACCTGAGTCGGACGACCAGCATCTAATGAGGTGTAGATGAAGGTTTCGATGTGGTCTTTTCTGATGCCTGCCTCGTTTATCTATCAAACTTTCATCTCTTTTAATTTTTCTAAGGCCGTGTAAATCATTTGCTCAGTAATAGAAAGTGTTTATACCTTGCATAATACCTTACATACCAATACCTTGCATACTTGCACTCCATAATGAATGTATCTGGAAATCGATTTATTAATAAAACCCCGAATAAGCCTGTACTAGCACTTACTTAAATAATGTAGAAAACTATTTACCTGAATAATATCGTAACAATGTTTACTGTCGAAGCATATTGATATTATTTTTCGTAAAGATCTAAAACCATATTATTCGTTTAAAATACATTTTAATGTTATTTTATGGAATATACGCGTAATTTTTCATATCTTCGTAAATAAAGACAGAAAAATTCTGAAAAAAATTTACATGGTGTATTTTAACTTCTAGATGCCGAAAAACGCATAACATGAAAAACCCCGTAATAGGTCATTACCGGATTATTCGCGGGGGGCGTCGAGATACAGTAATATTTAACTTGTCAATTTTTCGTTATACTCATATTAAGTTTAATCAAACGCTTTTACTAATAATCCAGAAACATGCAATAATATTTTAATTTTTTAACAAATTTGTATTCTAAAATCATCAGTCATCTGTAATCTATGACTTTTAACGTTTTAATTGTCCGATTCTTGGCCTAATTTCTGTCAAAATTAAAAAAAAAAACGCATTCTTATTTTAAAACAATTTCAGTTGTTGCATTTTAATGACGTAATTACTAATTAATGCGCAATTATAATTTTAACACTAGGGTCCGGTTCGCCAGCCACATCTTTCGCAAGCGGCGCGTTGCCGATGATTCGGAAGTTCTTGGTGTACGGTATCACGGCAACCAAGAAGCCAGAGACAACCACCCAGATGCCAGCTACGTAAAATGCCGCGTCCCAATATCCTGTTCTATCACGAAGTGCACCTGAAGAAAACAAAATGTGGTTGTGAAAGTAAGTTCTTATAGGTAAGTATAGAATATTTTTTATTGCAGACGTTATTACGTTGTTTACATTTGTTATAGCGCCCGGCAAACTTCTTGGCCAAAAAGTAGCGTGGTGGGGGAAGCTTGCGCATATAAAAATGTACTAAAACTTGAAAACTACTTTTTGGCTAAGAAGTTTGCCGGGCGCAATACGTTTTTATGAAAGAAGTTATTATGTTATGTTTTATTACTTTTATAGAAAAGAGGATCAGAATTTTTTTTAATGTTCACATTTTTATATGGGTAGTTAGGTATGATTCTCTACATAACAAAATATTAATAGATATTAAACATGGTACCTAGTAACTAGTACCTAGTACATAGCAACCAAAGAAATGAAGTTTTCAGCCTCATGCCGCATAGTAGGTAAATAATTTTAAATTTATAACAGACAGTAACTGCTAAGTGCGTAAGCGCAGATGCCAGACGAACGATTAAATTTTAATACCATTGAGGCCGCAACCTTGAATTGATGAAACCAAAACGTATTAAATAAATTATATGTAGCTGCCCCATAAACGTTTCCTAGTAAATTTCCTGTAAACCATATTATGAATATTTTCCTTACCTAATATGCAGCGGTGAAAAAAACCCATAGAAAGATAACTCATTATTGCAATAATATTGCAATTACTAACGCGTTACATAAAGTATTGAGCAATATAATAATCCTAGGTATTTATAAAAGCAACTAGCTCTCCACCCGGCTTCGCCTGCGTAGTCAAAAGAAATTCCATTACCTATATCAGTGCGGTAAAAAGTAGCTTATAATATCAATCAAACCCATAAAAAAATCATACAGTGTAATAATTATGAAATCGCTCAACTGCAAATAAAAAAAAAGACGGGTTGCACTCCGGGAGTGCCTGCAGAAGTGAAAACTCGTTGAGTTCTCTCCATCCGTCTTACGCTTTTTCGATCAGGTCACGTGTCCTGACACGAGTTTAAGATTTTATACCCATTACAGAAAAAGTGCTCAACGCCGCTAAAGAAGTTTTCACTTCAAAAACGTACTTTCGCATTTATAAAATTAATAAAGATACCCACCAGCCATAGGCGGTCCTATAAGATGTCCCAAGCCTTGACTCAAGAGCACCAATCCATACGCCATAGTGAACCTCTCCAACGCAATCAATTCGACCAATATACTCGGCGTATACGAATACGAACTGGAGAAGGTTAGCCCGAATATCAGAGCATTGATAGTCAGTATATAGAAGCTGTAGTTCTCCTTGGGGTCCATAATGCGTATCAGCACTGGGAACAGGCAGATCGTACCGCCGCATATTACGAGGCATAGCCCGTAGGTTTTGGTGATGTTCACCCACGGTAGATCGCCCATCCAACCTAGACCGACCTGGAATGGAAAATTGGCTAGTTATTGTAAGAAATAAACTATTAATGGGCAATAATTATGTTTCGTATGACGAATTTATTAGTTACGATTGTTATTTTCTTTATGCTCAATTAAAATGATAGTAGGAGTATGATTATTTTGCTCTTGTGTCATAAAAGTATAACAAACATAAATACATTTTTATATCGACGTATATTAGAAAGTTATAAGCTCGTTTTCAATAGAGAAATCAATTGGAAATCAAATATCCAACCTTCAGTCACAGATCAGATGACCTACCTACGAAGTCTATGTTACGTTTCAGTATGCAAAATAATCGTTTGTCCTTATATGAACGAGACGTGACTATGACAACATCTCTGATGCATCAGCTTACATTGTGACATTATTAGTAGGAATCTTGTTGTATGTTTTAGTTTAAGTTTTAATGTAATGTAACACTAACAAGAAATTATTTAGTGCTTACGTAACCCACATAGGAATATTGAATAATTTGCTGTGCTGTACTTGTCGTTATTGGATAGGTAAGTCAAAGTGGACTGTGTGCAAGATTTCCAAAACGCAATCATCCCTTAACAACTCAATTAATGAATCTCAGAAAATGATAAAAAAAATCTTATTACATTATGAAAATTTTAAACACATATTTATAGAAGCTAAACGTTTCCGTAATAAAATCTAAGCAAAGCTTTTTACAATGCAACCTTGACACCTGAGAGTGAGAGCGCACATTAAATAGTACAAGCTACATCGTAACCATCTAATTGCACAGATAAGATATGAAAAACCTATCTCGAACTCTTTGTTTTCATAATGATATACAAATTCAAACTCAAAACTCAAACTCAAACATTCATTTATTCAATTATACTACTATTTAGTAGCACTTTCGAATCGTCATTACATAGTATTTTTAACATTTACCACCGATTCGGAAAGCAGTATCTATGGAAAAGAATCGGCAAGAAACTCCATAGTTGCTCACTTTGTACTAGTGTCATATTAATCTGTCTTTAAGTTATCTGAATCCAAACTTAGTCGTCAGCCTTGAGATTTTTCATGCACAGAAATAATGAAATATTTCGACATTATCTTATTTTATATTACAAGAGTTTATTTTGAAGCATGCCACAAATAAAGTTAAGATAACGAACGTATGAGTACGTATATTTAAATCTTAAATAATTCAAATTGTAAAGATCTTTGAATCGATTTGGTCTGTACTAAAATTCAATCCATGATTGTTGATCTTTTCACGAAACGAACAAAGCAATTTATAAAAAATACATAAAATATGAATAAAACCATGTCAAGATTCGTAATGATACTGCAAAAAGCTAGGTTTAGTACAGAATTTGAACATATGCATTTAACCTAATCATTGTAAACACTGATCTGATGCATGAAACAAGAAACAATATAAATGAAGTACATAAGATCTTAGATACTTACAATACCAATGATGGTAGCCACTCCAAAAGTACTAAGCATCAAAGATCCTTGAGTCTCGGTGTACCCGCTCTCCTCCATGAAGGTAGATATGTAGAAGTAAGGAACTATGAACCAGATGAACAGCACAATGGTGGACAGGTTCATCATGAGGAAGTGGAACTCGGTGAACATGTTGAAGTCGAATGTCTTGTTAATCATGTCTACTAGGCGTCTGCAGATGGTCTGTAAATGTAATATTACATTTTACTTTACAAACTTTATTGTTTATGTACATTGTACAGTAAGTAGTTTTTTTTTATGTTAAATGTTAAAAACATCGAGAGATTATATTATTTGTAATGTGTATAAAACAAAGTAATATGTAACATTTAAAATTTACCTTGTCTTCCTGATCCTTCACGGACCACATGGAGTTTCTATAAATATCGGGACACGAAGACGCTTTGAGTTTATACTTGGCAATATTCATCATAGCACCGCGATGCATAATTGAGTTTCGATGCACCCGAATATCCTTTAAATAATGGTGGTCCGTTTGAAGATGTTTCGTGAACCAATCTTGACGAGCCGTCTTCGGAGATGTGATATTATTTTCAGGTATCGGTTGCAGCAAATTATGCTTCACCGTCTCAAGTTTCTTATCAAATTCCTTTTTATCCTTTTTGCTTATTTTGCCTTTACCATCCTTTTTAGATGACTCGATTGGCAACTTTGTCTCTGAAGATGTTCTTAAAGCCAGTAGTGAAGGGTAGTTCTGTAATACAATATTGTAGAGGCGTTCGTTTGTTTTCAACTGATCTAATACTTCGATTGGTACCTGAAAATATAAAAATTATTTTAAGTTATTGTATTATTGTCTAAAATATATCACTAATAAGTTTGTAAATAATATCTACCTTCTCGTGTTGACGCAAAAATGTAGGTAGATTTATAACAGAGCTCCCCTTTTGAATTTGTGACAAATCAGCGTTTCTCTTTGTTATTTCTTCAACATTTTCTGCTTCAGCTATAGAAGCAACCAAAGCCATGAGAATATCCTCCGGCGTCTCACCACTTTTCATCATTGACTTTAATTCTTCAGCACCCGGGTAAATGGATTCTCCACCACCCGACCTAGCTGATCTTCCTGATATAGATGTAGAACTTGACGCTCTCTTAGATTTGCTTAGTTTCCTCTGTTTCTTCTGCTCCAAAATCAACCATTCGGGGTCTCTCATGACAGCTCCACAAACACATACATTAAGTACAGTGCCAGCTAGTAGCAATAACGTTCCTCTCCATCCATACTCGTCTAATAAATAAGTAGTCAGTGGCGAATACACAAACGTACCGAATCCAACACCGCATGATCCTAAACCGACGGCGAGATTACGTCGCTTTTCGAACCAGTACGCTATTGACACAACAGCAGTAACATATAACAAACCCATACCCAATCCTGCAATCAGACCATACGTAATATAAAGTGCTTCTACAGTATTACTGTATGAAGCAGCTACAAATCCAACCGTAGAGAACAGCCCACCGACCATAGTCATTTTCTTGCATCCATATCTATCAACGAGTGCACTCATTATCGGCCCAGCTATAAGCGGCACCGATATAAAGAGACTTCCAATCAATGACGTTTTTGCTTCACTCGCTTCGAAGAAATCCACGAACTTGATCTGCAATAAGCCATATGAGAAAGCTAATCCGTCAGCCACAGTGGCAATGAGAAAAGAGGCAACTACGACCACCCAGCCCCATCCCCCGTCCGGTATCTGTGGCTCTTGTTCGACTGAATGCTTGCTCGAACAAATACTGTCAGCGTCACCCAAACCCAAGAACTTGACTCTTTCATTCGTCGACTTCGCATCGTCATCATCTTTACTATACGCTACTATCAGATTGTCCTTCTTAACATCATCCGTTTTAATCGAATTCACAGTGTTCAGATCGTTGGCCTTATCCGAATCTCTCACATCAAGCTTGCTGTCATGTACAGAGTCGATGAACTTGATATCGTTCTTGACTAAAAGCGGCGACGTAGTCGTCTCCTCTTCAGACGGAACTTTATGTTCATTGTGGATACCTTTATCTTTACCTGGAATTCCATTTGCGTAGGTTCTTTCCGTTTCCATCCCACGCGTTTTAAGTACGGTATTAAGTACGTACTTCAAATCGTGATCTTCCTTGGAAGATACAAATTGCTTTCAATAAGGAAATGCCGGAGTCCGTTTAAGTAGAGGAGACGATTAGTTCTCTCGACCAATGTCTTAATCTAGGATCTCTTGCAGAATAGCGACAGGGCCTCTTCGATATACAAAGAGTGATTGTGCAGGGATTGTAAGTTGACGAGTTCATCAAGGACCGGCTAGTCCTCGATTTCAATCTATTAAAAAATACACTTTCAAAGTTATCGCGCGTTTTTTTATTAAACGACGTCTCTCTTTTTGACATTAAAGTCTTTCTGCTTCGTACATTTCAGGGCAGTAAAAACCTGAAACAAAAAATACTATGTTTAAAAAAACGGTAGTTAAACATCAGTAGTTAAACATCAAACTGTAGTTACTGATATAGATTAAAAAAATATAAACATTGCAAATAAACTATTTAGGTCGTGCCAAAGTTGAATAACTTTTATATACCTATCATTATTATCAGTAATGTAAAATCAACATTAGTTTTATCAGACACAATATTCTTGATAATCTCTAGACAAGGACAAACAAAGTTTTATCTTGAATTAATATGCCAATGACAAGGACGGATATATAGCTAATCTTATTAATTAGAAGAGGATGGTTAATTATAATAAATTATTAGAGTGGCGGTCAACGTACTCTAAATCTAAATTCAAGGGCAATAAAATTAGGCAAGATGTGTTTTTTCGTAGACTGAGGCGCCATATAAAAATAAATCAATGCCATGAGGAAACCTTTTAACAATATCACCTAGATCTTATTTGTTTATTATCTGTGATCTTATCAAATTTGCATGATTGATTTTTCTGATAAAAAAATAATTCAGATATATTATCTTTATTATAATGTTTAAATACTCTAACGTCAAGATTGGAAGATGTTTTATAAGTATTTTATAATATTTTGTACTAAAATATATTGAAATTTAACTTATTGTGCTGTCTCAATACCTACCCAATTTGATTAAATTTTATAAAAACTACCTGTAGGCAGCACAGCTCTATAATATTTACATTAATAGTAGAATTTTGTCAAAATTCGGAAAATGAATTGAATCTTATTATGTAAGTATTGTGAACAAATAATTAATTATGTAAGGCTATCATAATACCGCAAATTAGAATACGTGCGAGATGATGAATTGTATCAAAATATTTTACATCGGAAATAACCTACTAGATAATTAATATCCAAAATCCTATATTCTATCTCAATTTTCGCATATTACAGTTTATCATGAAGTAAAGCTCATATTGATTATTGATAAGCCTGTGGATATCGATCCATATTATAATGTTCTTTTATTACAATCCAATAGGATTAAGGTATTATTACATTAATAGGACTAAGTGGAGATTAATTAGTATTTAACTTAGTAGGTTTTCCTATAAATTCCTAACACATGTCTACATCTCAATTATATTGACACAATTTTATACTTTTACTAGATGACTCTACAGTAGATATGGTACACCCAAAAACCTGAAATCGCTTATTGTACGAAAAATAACTCAAAATACGCTATGTTCACAGCCACAACGCAAAATTCGTATTTTGGTAATGATGAAGATATGCCACGACGCGTTCTGAAAATTATATTATGTACATTGTACATATAAGATACTTTGTTATAAGACATAAAAAGTTAAATTGTATCGCTAAGCTACATTGTATCGCTTGATTTATAACGTCATGAGATAGGTCGTTTTCGTTTGTTCATTTTAAAAGCAAAGAAGACTAAAATTAGACCAGGTATCCGCGTGTATCCGATATATTCGGATATATCATATCATTTTAAATATGAATACGATTACACATCAAACGAGCGAATGCTCCTTCTAGCCCCACTATGTGAAATTATTTTAGTGTAAACAGGCGTAGAGCATTCTTTAGCTGTTGTTCTTAGTGCATTCGATAAGATTTTATGCAATGTTCTAATACTGAACAATACTTAATACGAAAGCCCTTGCTCTAGCTTTAGCTCTATGTTCGTTTGATGCAAGGGATGATAATTACAATCAAGAAATATTCTGTCGCATTATTTATAATCCGACAAAATCAAGATGGCCAGGACAAATTTCCGATACATTTTATTCTATAACGGGAATCTATTTTCAAAAACCTTTACTGCTATGAGGTGTGTCGTTAAAAGTTAAAACACCATAACAGAGACCGTAAAAATCTGTTCATCAAATGTTTCCAATGCAATGTAAGCACTAAGTTCCATGTATGATGTCATTATGAGTTTCCTGTTATTTATAGCAAGCACCGATATGAACAATTAACATGTGAATAAACCGTATATTTTTGGTATTCCATAGAGAACGTTGTAGAAGCCCTGAAGCATGAAATTTTATGAGCTACCGGTTATACATAATAATTAATACATAGTATTATATTATTTTCTGTGATAGTACCTACGTTTAAAATTTACATTGTATAGAGCAGCATATATTACTACTCAATTACATTCAGTCCCAACAAATTCATGAAAACCTGTACAGCCATACGTGAGTGCGGAACACAATATACGAACATGTTATACTTATATATATACCTATGTACATATCTTATAAAAGACTTTTTACTTTCTAAAAAGTTTCAAAAGATACTGGCCTTTAGCTTTCGTGCATAATTTCTTTATCGACAGTTTACCAAGAACTCCCTGACCTTGCAAAAATAGTTTTATCATTGATTTATGTAGGTACCGTCTCCTTTTTATAGACATACTATAGTGGTCCGCCCCGGCTTCGCCCGTGGTACCTACATGTTTAAACTATCCTATCTCTCAAGTTGGATCGAACTGCACATGGTGTGCGAATTTTATTATAATTGGTTAAGTGGTTTAGGAGTCCATTGAGGACAAACATTGTTACACGAGATTTATATATTACTAGCAATGCCCTGCGGTTTCACCCGCATAGATAGCGATATCGTTACAGTGAAAAGTCTACTATAGGTCGGACTATATATAGGTTTAATTTTTAATCACATGAAAATCACCTTTACCCCGTCCCGCACTACGGCCTTTTTTTTTTTTGTTTTAGTGGGGAAATCTTTCATAGATACCCACGGCCTCCGGGGGAGGGGCCGTGGGTTATTTCGGATTCCTACCGACCAAAACCCCACTGTGTTCCGTCAAGACGCATATTGGTAGAATTCCTCCGTGACCACCGCACTACGGCCTGCTCGAACAGTATACCTACTGTTTTCTGTAGATTGACACTTCTAAAAATTCGTTATATCTTTTGAATGGAATATCCAATTCTTTTCATTTAAAAAGTATTTTGCTGGTATTGAAACAGTCTATAATAAAACATCATTTAATGGGATAAGGATTAATATATGTGTATGGATAACATGGTTTGATTACTGTCAGCACTTCTATTTACTTTGAAAACGTAAAAAAGTTGTTGTAGTAACATAACTACTGAAGATGGACATATGGTATCGCGGACTTACTTGTAGATATTGATCCATTCTATAATACCGTAGAACATTTTTTTGTTCTATCTTCAATAGATTCCGCAGCGCACGCGATGACAGAAGTTTTATTGAGGATTTTTTTACACCTTGGGTTACATTATTGCATTTTTGGTAAGGATCTCTAATTTTTTTGAAAATGCAATATAGCCTATGTTGCTCAGTAAAGATGCAGCTTTCTAATGGTGAAAGAATTTTTGAAATCGGTCCAGTAGTTTTTGCGTGAAAACCATACATACATACATACATACTTACAAACTTTTCCTCTTTATAATATTAGTATAGATAAGATTAAATTAATTAAAGTAGTTTAATGGATTATATTAGTTGCACTATTTGAAGGGTCAAAAATAAATATTTATTTTTGTAAATAGGTCTGTTCTTTTTCGTAAATGGTATCAAATAAAAAGGTAATTCACTTCAATTTATAGTCGCCATAAAAGATAAGATAAACTAAAAGTTAAATATAACGAAATTACGGCGATAGATATCTTTTATGAGATCTTCTTCATCATTTCCGAAAATAGAGCTCCTAAGATAAGGTGTATACTTTTAAATAATTATATACCTATATAGGGGAATTCCAAAATCATAATAAACATATTTATAAGGAATAGAATTCTATATTTTCTTCTTATATATAAAAATGAATCGCAAAATGTGTTGGTAAGCGCATAACTCGAGAACGGCTGAACCGATTTTGATAATTCTTTTTTTATTATATTCCTTGAAGTCCGAGGATGGTTCTTATGTAGAGAAAACGTAAATATTATGTACCACGGGCGAAGGCGGGGCGGACCGCTAGTATTCTATAGATTCTTAGAAAAGTAAGACAGTATAGCTAGGTATAGGCACAAGGGAAAGCCAAAGAAATAGTCTATAGTCTATACCATCCATACGGTGTAGATGATATTATAATTTCGGAAGTATAATATAAAATATTATATCTGTCTTGTCTGTTGAAATAAATCTTGCTTCGATATCGAAATAAGATACCTAGGTATGGAATTTATGTAGAGGCTTTCAGGTAGTAAATTTCAACTAAATTATTTCCATAATTTTCCTAAATGCCACTCATTCCTTTAGGCCGTGTTTGCAATTAAAATACCTATAGGATTTATTTCTAAAGTTTATAATGTTTTTGACAACCCTACTCACTCATTGAATAAATTGTTTATATTGACGCGAGGCATTCAAATACCGCGAAATTATTATGTGAGCGCCAACTGCAATATATGTACCAGGAAACTACTGCTTTATTATAACACTAGAGGTCCGCCCCGGCTTCGCCCGTGGTACATATTTCGCAATAAAAGGTAGCCTATGTCCTTTCTCCTGTATCAAAATATCTCCATACCAAATTTCATGCAAATTGGTTCAGTAGTTTAGGCGTGAATCGTGATTGAGTAACAGACAGACAGACAGAGTTACTTTCGCATTTATAATACATATTAGTATGGATTACATACTGTATGTGTTCAAGTAGTACCTATAATAAGTATAAACATAAATTATTTACCATACGTAAACTATCGCACTACAATTGCTTGATTTAACTTTAATATTTATTTCCTGTAAGTAACATGAGTGATCGCGATCAAAAGGAAATACCTACAAAAATAAAAATTTGTTCAGTAGGTAGGTACAATATGTTGGTTGCGTTAAAATTATCAAACGTTCTTGAAATAAAATTTCAAAGTCAACGATTTCTTTAATCCAATTGCGACATAATCTAATAAAAACACAACGGCTTATTCATCAACATTAAAATACCTTTATTATGTTAAATAATATGTAGGTTAAACTTTTTCATTGTCACCCGTTTTATCTGAGTCAACAATAAATAATGATCACCCGTATGTGTCATGAAACATAATTGTTTACAATTAAACAGCAATGAAAGTAGGTATTCAATCATTCCCAGTCAGAATGCATCCGATAATTTTTTTATTAATGGAACTTTTAACAAACCGGTTTAATCGAGAACAATCTAGCTAGTATGAATTAGGATTAAAAATATTTCCTTAACAATCTGTACATACCTTAATCGTGTCGGTTCAATGACCGAGTTCCAATTTCAAATTCGGAAATGGCGCACAATGTTGACGGAAACTTTAAATTGCGTACTTTCGATTCGTAATTTTGGAACTATCACAGATAAGTAACAACAATCGACAACAGATGTCGGATAACTGAACGGCCGAGCGTCGTTCAATTAAATATATTATGGAGTATGGACGGATGCGTGGATGACGTCACGCTGCGTGGCGAGCACAAAACACGGCCGCCGCTGGCCGATGTTAATAACTTATTAATACGTAAGCGAACCCACGCGTTTGCGTATGTAGTATTCTTATCGGCTAGGAGATAACATTTGACTAGTCGTGGATGGAAACCTAGATTGTATCGAGTCCTAGAATCGAGAAATAATAGCCTACAATATAGCGCAAGGTCATCAGAAACTAGACTTTTTGCAGGTCTAACGTTTCCTGATTGTAATGCATCTAGCAATTTGTCGATTACTGATTGTATGACGTCATTTGAACCATACAAGTACTAGGTTTTATAGTTTCTATGGTAAACTCTTATTTATTAACATACAATCTCTTCAATTTGTATTAGGGTTGATACTCATAATCAATGTAAAATATTATTCAATAATTTTAATTTACAGTACAGTCTACAGATGATGGTGTAAACTGTAATCATATATTTATATTTTACAGTTTATAAAACGGACGAATAGAATTAGACTGCGATAGTAAATTCCATCGAAATTAGATTTCATTTCATTTTGATGTAAGCGGTGACCCTGAAAATTGACCCACTGATCTTATTTATTTAATAATCGCCTTCAACTAGGTATTCGTATTGGATTACCATAATTATTATTAAAAATTATTTAGTTTACGGCAAAAATAAACAGCAGCAGCAGAAATTTTCGCAGCAGTAATAAACACCATAACATTATAACATACAATCTTAATTTACCAACAAGTACAACCTCAATAAAAACTATGTTTATATACAAATCTAAAAAACAAATATATAATTAACCTCAGAAATCGTCTCATTTCAAGTAAAACGAGACATTGGACATTGGCCAGAATATTTCTGACGTAATGCCGATGTTTTGTAGATAACACCTTTTTGGTAGCCCTCCAGTTTATTTCATACGCGTGATTTTTGCTATTGGCAACAAACTCGAATATTTTTTTAACGGAAACGGTCATCACTTTATTTATCTTATCATCATTGTCTATGAGCATTTTCAAAGATACGGTTGTTTATATCTTGGCTTTCCATAAGAAAAGAAAAAGGAAGAGCATAGTATAAGTTCTCTTTAAACTATGGGAAGAGTCTGGGATAAGTAAATATAGTATAGTCAGTTATCAGCTGTATTATAGTATTAATAATATTAATAATATTAAAGGTAAAAGGATAAGAACAACAGAGCTTCGTTCTCTGAAACTGAAAACGCAAATTTAGTTTTTATGTAGAGCAAAATCAGCAAGACATATTATGTAGTCTTCATTCTGTCTAATGAATCATCTTCAACACCACGTATCTTTATAGTTTATAATATCTATCACTAGCTTTCTGCCCGCTTTGTCTAAAACATAATAAATTATATACTAAAACCTTACGTACAAAGGGACATAGGGACATAGGGACAGGGAAAGCGACTTTGTTTTATACTATGTAGTGACGTAGTGATAATACAAAAGATGTTAATCATATAATGCTTATTAATATTCGATAATATCTGTAAATAAACAATAATTGCTATCACCAGCAAAAATCTAATTATCTTATCTCCATGAACAGTATTCTCCTTTTTCAGTAGGTAATCGACTGTCACTCATAAATCATAGTCAGAGAGACAATCACTGAAATTATTTAACCCGGGATTATTTCAATGCAAAGTTTAGTAAGCGAAACATAACAATACATAGTTGTATGAACCTTTGGTTATTGTCTTAGCACATATAACTAGTATTATATTTTAATGATTTTAATATTGAGCCTTTTAGTACTGCTTTTATTTAATAATCTGTGGTACGACGACTAATAAAACTAGAATATTTCTTACCACATAGAAGCAGCCTATATTTAAATCCACGAACATTCGCAATATCCATTTGGAATCAACGATTTAACATAATTTATTCAAAGGCTGAACAGCTTCCAAACAAGTACCTAACGTTATTTGCAAGTAAAATATAATGAAACAATGGTGAATGAAGATCATTGTTCGACAGTCGACTGAGCTATTCATAACAAGATCAAATATAACCAAATTACTCGGAATTTACAATTTATCCATGCTGATACTGCAAACGGGCTCATACTCACAACAACAATATTACAGTACTCCAAAATTAATAATGCGCATGCAGATCTTCGCTAATTATCGTATTTCCAGAAACACCCGAATCACCCCGAATCATTGAATCGTAAGTGCTCTAAACAATGCACTTGCACCTTGCACCTTGTTCGAAAGAAATAGGAGTCAATTCAGAGTCATACACAATCGAAAACAATTCGGGCGGTAGGTGACGGTAGCCTGTCAGTCAAAAAATTCAAAAATCCGTCAGTCGTCTTTATAATTATATTGGTGGTGACCGCACGTATTATCTCTGTATGGAATTATATAGAGCTGCTGTTACATATATCCTTCTTAGTTTTGTTTCAAAGTTGAATTTTCCGATAAAATGATTATTTACACAGGTAGCAGATAGCAGTGGGGAAAGTGATGATAAAATATGAGCATAATGAATGTTCTGATCATTCTACGATATCAGAAATAGAGATAATCCCTGATTCTGTAAATCCTTTGGACTGAGATTTAAATGATTAGATTTCTACAATTTAAATGTAAACCAGTGTTTGAAAATCATTTTTTTAAATATAAACTTTGTCTTATTTTAACCTTCCATACATCCATCATTACGCCAGCTTCAGTAAGACACTTTAATAGTTCTAAGTATAGATTTTTCCAAGTAAATCAATACAACAAATATATATTCGCAATCGTGTGGCTTATCCTCGCTATTAACTTACATTAAATTATCGAAACTAATTTCGTTACTTATCTCTTTTACCATAAAATCACAATAAAACTCATAATTCTAATAAACTATGCATGAAGAAAATACATTTAACCACTCTATATACATATCGTCTTCGGAGGCTCGGGGAATATGACAGTTGCCGAACAGTGACGAATTTTTCTATGCGCATTATCAGTTTGGGAGTAGTGTACATAGGCGCGATATAGCGTTCTAGGGTTCTAGCCTATCTTTTAATTTAATGAATCTATTCAGAAGATGATGTTCATCAAACATAGCTCAGAATATTCTCAACTAATGTACCATTCCAAAAGAGAAATAATCAAAATTGGTTAATCCTCATACCACAGACAGACACACACGTCACAAACTAGACGGAATTTCCAGAGAACTTACACTTCTTTAAGTCTAAGTCTAAATTAATGTAGGTAGGTACCAAATAGTTACATATTATTTCTGAAGTTTATTCATAAGATGCCTCAGCCCTATAGGATTTACTTATGGTATTAACACATCAAATTTCAGAATAATTTACCTCTAATATATAAACATCCCAAAACTAGTCTAAAGGAGGATTTTCATTGAATCACTTCTCGATAAATATTTAACTTTACTTATCACCTCTCATATAAGGTAGAATAGGCATGACGACAGTATCCATAAATGATCGTATTAGTGTTTTTAAGGGAAAATGTATAATAGATAAATTACATATAGTGACTTAGAAATCTTAAAAACATTAAGATTAATGAGATTATCAATAAAATAAAACATTGAAATACTGCAGTTCGCCATTTTGACTAAAACACGCGTGACGTCACGCTTAAGTAAACAACTCAAATCAGATGCTTTTTGTTGTTATGAATATGTTGAGAATACGCATTTTTATTTATTTTCTATTGTTTCACGTATGATTTATCGACTCAGAACAGAAATATAATTGCGAATTCACGAATATATGGTTCGGGGTTCTCCGCGCCAACTTTATACAATCATTTCTTATTATTTTCTCGCTTAAAATAATTACTAACACATTTTTGAGCATTATTTTTATGTGGATTCACACTGCAATACTGCACACCACTTATAAACTTTGAAATTCGTTTCTATAACACATATTAAATAAATATTTTTTTAATTTTCTTCGCAATGCGTACAAATAATTACGTATTTACCAAAATGTGACGTCACGCCTACGCCATGACACCTGTGAGCTGTTTTGGCACAGTTAATAAATATTTTTTGGAAAATGGCTTTTATCTTCGTTAGATTTAAGTATATTACCGAAATATAGGGTTTTTCTTGTATAGTAAACGTATACACACATTATGGAAGAGGATTTCAAAATCTTTCGTCATGCCTATTGTATACAAATTGCTAGAATCTATCATTTAATTTACACACACTAAGTAAATAATACACACAAAAATCATAATATTATTTTGACTTATTTACGTCACCATATACATTTTCATATCATTGCACCCCCTTCGAATTTTGTTACATCTATGCTACATTTTAAAGAAATTCATTCATATCGGAAAAGCGGTTCAGTAGTATAACGTAACAGACTTACAATTAATTACTTTCGTTTGTATCTAAAAACCACTTTACTGATGATGTCTATCATAGCCTATAAATACGACTCTTTCTGACAGATAAACTAAACAGAACATACCTGAAGTTGTAAAACAGACTAAAACTATAGATTATAATGTGAATAATTATTTATACAGTCAATTTAATGTAGACGGGTGTGAAAAACATGATAAAATAAATATTTGATTCATGGAAATCAAGTCAATGATACATTTGATTGGTAACTACATAATATTATGTTAGTGCAGAACTGTTTGAACAACATAACAACATATTTTACATGAATATGATAATTCATTAAACAAACAATAACCATGTTGCCAATAAAAATGAGGTAATTAAAAAACATTTTTTTTTTATTTACCCAGCCTGTTAAAGAACGACATTTTTGCGAAATGTTAATTCTATAAAGTTCCCAATTTTTTTATGGAACAATCACTTTAGCTGGTATGCATCCAATGATGCACACCTTTAGTTTAGCCTTTACAATGAGACCATGAACCTCTAAAGAGCTCTTCTTCCTTTCTAAGCCAATAAAAATACTAACTACCTACAAGCACTTAATTATTATTATTATCGGCTTCTTAAACCCACTGTTCTTGAAGTCCTTGTAATCTATAAGTGGATCGAATGCATTTGACATACATTCATAATGAGCTTTTGAATGATCACCTCCAGTTTCAACTAGTTCGAATCCTGACACAGTTGATCACTCATTATTTCGTATGCTTGTTTTACCTGGCGGTAGTGCCTGCCTGTGACGTCATCAAGCAGTGACCACATCCCTTTTGTTTCAATCCGCGTATTGTCTTATTGTCTTAACTTTTAACAAGGTGCGATATACTACAAGTGTATACTACAAATAATAATATAAGTATTTTTGAAAAATGTGAACACAAACATTACTTTAGAATTCGGTTTTATTATTTTAAGACAGGAGATACTTAAAGTAAAAGCATTGTACCTATAGCATAAGCCATAAGAGAGTAGATACCCTTTTCGCTTTGTTTTAGTATCTTTTGTATAATCCATACTAATATTATAAATGCGAAAGTAACTCTGTCTGTCTGTCTGTTACTCAATCACGCCTAAACTACTGAACCAATTTTCATGAAATTTGGTATGGAGATATTTTGATACCCGAGAAAGGACATAGGCTACTTTTTATCCCGGGAAAATGACGCAATTCCGGAAATCCCACGGGAACGGGAACTATGCGGGTTTTTCTTTGACTGCGCAGGCGAAGCCGCGGGCGGAAACCTAGTTTGTCATGTATCATTAATTACAAGTCGAGTAATTAATGATACATTACAGTCGAGTCGAGTTAAAAATTAAAAAAGTCTATTCTTTCAAACTAGCGGAAGAAATCTTACAACCGCATTAGTGACTAATGGAAGGTCGTACACTCGTTACGGCTTATTGTATGTTAGTACAACAACGATTTAGTAACTAGAGCGAGTAAACAAAATCATTTACTGCGTTCTATTCACTAATATTCTGTCAAATTTGTATATGCTTAGTTTAATATTATTATAAGTATGTAGTTCACTTAATTGTAATTTTATTAATGCCTCCATTAAATAGATTGGATCCATCAATGTCAAGTCGATGTGGGTATAAATTGATAATAAACCAGCATGAATGGGAGAGTCACGTAAAGTGCAGCTGGAAAAACACTGTCGAGATAAAAGATTAGATAATCTAGGTACTTAATTATTTATTTATAATTCATGTTGAATGATTCTTTGCCATTAAATCCTGTGCCTTACTTGAATGTTATGCATAATTAGTAAAATTATACATCAACATATTCCTTTGCGCAGCAGTTGGTATAACAAGTCTAATAACACGTCGAAACTGATACATATTTTCACCCAAGTGTTCTAAAAAATTGAGTACCTTCCTTCTTATGGAATCGGAGTAATATAAACAACAATAATTCAAGCCAGCACTAGCGCCAGTAACAATACCGCCAATAGCTATCCATAGTGCCTTGAACGGCGCTCAATATCCGCTCTGAACCAGTTCAAACAAACCGAAGCAACAGATCCAACCTGATTGCAACGGCCTTTGCTGACTGGAAGTTACTTACCGCATTGCAAAGAAAGGTTGGAGATGTTTGCTTCCTTTGTATGCACTTTTATTTGTGCTTCGAGTGATTCGATTCGATGTTTTATGCGTATGCATTGTGCTTTTATACATGTTGTAGATTATTAGTGTGACAGATAACATTATAATCAACACTGTCTAAGAGCTAGCGCGCACGAGCAGCTTTGTCTCCGCAACTTTTTTGTCTCCGCAACTATTTTGTCTCTCCCACCTATGGGCTAGTATGAAAGTGCGCGCACGTAGCGACGCAACTCCCCATACAAATTGATGGGAGAGACAAAATAGTTGCGGAGACAAAGTTGCTCGTGCGCGCTAGCTCTAAAACAGTAAACGACTTTCAATTTTTTATGAAAGAATGCGATAACGCAACGGTAGTAGGATGTAGGGGTGCCAAAATTGTGAAAGTATTTTAATAAATTAAAATAAAAAATCACTGAACCATTTAACGATGTAACATAATTTTTCGTTCAATTAACATTAGGCCACATAAATCATTTAATCGAGCAATTATATCTAATCTCAAATAATAAATAATTTATTCACCACTAGCTTTCCGCCCGCGGCTTCGCCCGCGTTTTCAAAGAAAAACCCGTTCCCGTAGGATTTCCGGGATAAAACCTATCCTATGTCCTTTCTCGGGTATCAAAATATCTCTATACCAAATTTCATGCAAATTGGTTCAGTAGTTAAGGCGTGATTGAGTAACAGACAGACAGACAGACAGAGTTACTTTCGCATTTATAATATTAGTATGGATTAGAGCATTATACCTGATTAATTCTATACTATTTAAATAAATAACGGCCGCAGTACATCAGAGATAGGTATAATATCAACCTCACAATCCGAATAACCCGAGCCAAATAAACAGGCGAGGTTATATTTAACCCGCACGCAAAATCCGGTAAATTCATATTTACAAGGCCGCCAGTGTCACCCACGACGTCTAGACTGCACGTGCACCAAAAAATGGGTTAAATTGAGTTATAATATTCTATATTTATAAAAGAAAGTCGTGGTAGTTACACAACTTCTAACTCAAGAACAGTTCAACGGATTTTGATGATTTTCGGAATGTGGGATTTATTTCAGATTGGTTAAGGATATAGTAGCTATTTAACGACTATTCTGAAGGAAAAAGATAGTCATGATTTAAATAAATTATGAGTAAGAATTTTTGTTTATTTCATAATTTGACAAATGAGGTTTTGTCACGTAATGAAAAATTCAATATCTATGGCGTCATGTAGACGGTAAAGTTTCATCCTTTTGGGCATCTATAATTGAAATGTGTAAATGTTTATCCATTTCATTAATACCTAAGAAAAAAGAAACCGAAGTGGCTCAAAGTCAATCAACCACAAATATAGATAAGAGCCCACAGATAGAATCTTAGTCAAATCGAGCCAAATAGATCACCAGGCAAATCAGCCATAAAACATTTTTCGGAAGTTTTATTTCCGTACGCAATGACAGAACCTTTGCCTCCCATTGAGGGCTCAAGGCTGTTCCAAAATAGAAGGGAAATACAACAACGCACTCCGCAGTCATCTGACGTCATTTGGCAGACTCCAGTATTCCGTGAGTGTCGCTGAATTAGATCAAATTACGGTTTTACGGTGTTGATGGGAACGCCTGAAGCGACACATTGTCGCCGATTCTACTCGAAGCTACTGGAAGTTTCTATAACATTTTTGGAAAGGGAGCAAGCAAGAAATCAGCCCAAACTTTTTATAGAATTAGAAAGGATAAAAGCAGTAAAATCAGTGCTTTGAAAGTCAGTATGGAAGCTAAATTGATAAAAATTGGCTATTTTCATAAGATAGAGCAAGAGTGTAGCCTGAATTTGTAACGCACGCAACCTTATAAAACCTACCCTATTGGCTATTACTAAAAGTGTAATTACATGACTACTATAAACATAATATTATCATGGAAAAGCCTTATTATCCATTTGAAACATGCCTTTAATTAAAGTATTTATCCGCTATGGAGCATGTATTACCGCTCCTCACGAAATTACAGTGACAAAAGCCAAGGGCAATATAAAATAGTTATTATCTCATCAAACTCAGCGTGCAATAAAATGTTATTACACTTATACTAATTAAAAAGTTATCTGGCTAGCAATAAAAGTAAAAAACCCAGCTCCTAAGAACTAGAAAAACTCACACAATTTTTCTGGCTCATTAAAATTGGGTTTTTAAGCTTCAGTACCTTATGAAATACAACCGTCACTGTAGGTAATATAATAATATTTAAACAGGCTGCAGATTCTTTATAAATCTCTATTCCTATAAAATACTTTTATAAATCCAGATTTTCCTCTAACATATCATTCACATAATATTAGGTATGTAAACCGATTTTGATTGCTAATATTTTTGTTCAAAATGTATCCCCATACAATATCAAAACGGTAAGATCTGAAATTCTTTGCATGGATCTGTAAACGAACAAACTGAGAGCATACAAAACTGTCGGTATTAACCAACAATGTATTCATAACTGTGGCCTTACTAATTATCTTCTGGAGCACAAACCAATAACGCATGTCAGTCCAGGCACATGATGGCCATTTTTAGATTTATAGTCTGAATGTTGAACTAGACAAGTCAATTGATCAATTAGAGCAATACATTTGCGCTGCACAGACCACTTCAATAGGGCTGTCAGACATAAATAACTAATGTAAATCATAAACCATGAAATGTAATGCAAAAAATATAACTAACGTAGTAATCTGTGACATAACTAGAATAAATACACTTCATCCTTGACTACGACAAAGCTCATGTAAACAGTCTTAAAAAATTGTGTTATTTACTGCACTGGTTCTTAGATCAAGCTAAAGATAAATTAAGAAATTAACACTGTATCACGACGAACACTAAAAATTAAGAACGAGAATTAATTTGGATTCTCATTTCCGAACATGCAAAATATTAATTGTAACCATTATAAAAATCGAAGAGAACTCATTAGCTTATAACTATATACTAACGAATCATGACCTCTGAATCTCTGATACCACATTTATATTATCAGCTAAATAGATAGTCTGAACTCTGCAGGAATAACGCAAAACAACATCTGATGATCTATTCAGTCTGTCATATAACACTATCACTCCTTAATTCAATAGGAGTAGCAGCCCTACTAAAGGGGTCTATTACAATCAAATCGTTTGTATGTAGACTGATGATAAAATGGAGTGAAAATTGATCTAATCTTACTTATTTAGACTTTAGAGGATTGTTAACAGAATAGTAATTACATATAGCAATTTAGGACGTCGTTTTGAGAATGGAATAATACCCAATATTAATAACTGTTTTTATGATCATTCTTTAACATACCAGCACATTGGTCATTATTTTGAGGGTCGCCCATAAAGAAAAAGAATATGTACGAACAATTGTGCTTTTGTCTTATGGCTAGGCCTAGATAATAGTATTGAGATAGTAATTCATGTAGTATTGTCTGTGACATGTAAAAAATGAAATTGTCATATAAGTCGTATCATTTAGAAAACAAATTTAGTAAAATTAAGAAATATATATGAACCTACTGCAAATAGTTCATACAAGAACCACCACTTATTGATATATCTCTTGACAACATATCCATTACTAAACACTTTCTACCATAGACCACAAGGAAAGCTAGGTGTACAATTATTCTAGAAACGACGCTACCTGCCCCCGGTCAATCACCCCTTGCATACTTGAGGTCACACACACATTGGCATAATGCAAAATGCAAGCTGTTATTACACACATACACCCATGACCCATGTGTATGTGTGCGTGTGTGCGTATTCAAATGTTTACAAATATTTCAGTATTTCTGGATGCTGTTAAAATTCCATATAAATATTCACTATTGATGCTTAAATTATGTATTCGTTTACAATTCACAATTATTTATTAAAATGTTAATTAATTCAGAATTATTATTCAAAACGGCTATCGGTTAAACTAAAAGACTATAAAAGTCTAAAAATTATATCGTAAAAGATATTGCATCCTGATAATTGCATATTGTATTTATATTTATAAGTACCTACTTGTAGTATTGTGTCAAAAATGCATTTAAAACAATGCAAGTACTAATTACTGATAACATTTGCAATCATTCAAGGGCATGCAGTTAGACCTTATCAAAAAGGCAATTATAACAATATACAGTATTGAATAAAAAACAACGCTTGATACTTTCCACTGTGAAGAATTTTATTTGTTTTATGTATTATTTTAATGTTACATATGGCTATTTTTATCGTCTAGAATCTAGTGGTATTACCACCAAATAATTTAAACAGCCTAACTTTAAACCAGGGAACTGTCACTTGTAAAAAACAACAAAACCCGATTAAACAAAACCCGCGATTAAAGTTAAACCCTGTCCTAAAGTTTTTTGTGGTAAGACAGTTGATGTACCCAATGGATGTACCCGATAAAATCACTGGCTATAATTTTAGATGCTTCAATATAAAAAAAAGCCTGATCACGGTAATAGTATCCCGTTACGTCTAACTATTTTCATTTGAAATGTTATCTACCAAATTCAGTGCTGTAATTCATGCGAAAACACACAGTTTTTGCCAAGAATTATGTGTAATGTCCAGTATTACTATTTTTCCTGTAATAAAGTAATTTATGTTCATGCCAACTTAACTGATTGTTGTCAGACGTAACCAGTTTCAAATAACCCTGAACGAAGGTAAACTGTAGGTAATCGGGGTTTAACCAGTATTATTGGTAAGAATGATGAAGGTGCGACAAGGAATCCTTTCCGTATTAAATACCTAGGTACCACAGATAATATAATACTGTACTACGATACATAAATATGTGTTATTTTTGTCTAGCTGTGTAACCTAATAAAAATTAGTTATTAATTTTTTAAAGAATGGAAAAAATCGATCACGAGGCGGTTTAGAACCCGCGTCTTCCGCCATGAACGTGTCGTTCATTGTCGTGGTAAAGTATTTCTATTCCTTACTAGCTGTGCCCCGCATTGCTCCGATCCTGTTGATCTTAGCGTGATGATGTATAGCGTTTAGCCTTCCCGATAAATGGGCTATCTAACACCGAAATTTTTTCAAATCGGACCAGTAGTTCCTGAGATTAGCTCGTTCAAACAAACAAACTCTTCAGCTTTATAATATTAAGTACATATAGATACGCCATAATAACATACACTACTGGAACTTATTTGTCACTTTCACTGATAGACCACTCGTTAACACAACACTTTGCATATTATCTTCAAGTTTCCGCATTTCTCTTATACATACCTAATATTACCTACATCTATCCCATTTCTGAAAAATACATATTTCTTTATTGTGCCAACGATCACACTTAGCCTTTTTATCCCAAAAATTTTTGTATTGCTTTTGTATCAAAGGAATCCTGGAATGAACGCTTGCACCTAGCGTTCCAAATTCATAGTATTTTATAGACAAAAAAATTACTCATTTCATACGACAGCAAAAACAACACGAGAGAAATAGGTATCGATTTCAAGGATTTTTTGTACAAAAACGTTAAACCACGTTTAAAAATAAACGATTGATGAGGAAAATAAAATAGCCAAGTTTTAATTATACCTTATAATATTTCTTAGTATGTTTAGGTATGTTCAACTCATTTATAATAGGCATGACGACAGTATCCATAAATGATCGTATTAGTGTTTTTAAGGGAAAATGTATAATAGATAAATTACATATAGTGACTTAGAAATCTTAAAAACATTAAGATTAATGAGATTATCAATAAAATAAAACATTGAAATACTGCAGTTCGCCATTTTGACTAAAACACGCGTGACGTCACGCTTAAGTAAACAACTCAAATCAGATGCTTTTTGTTGTTATGAATATGTTGAGAATACGCATTTTTATTTATTTTCTATTGTTTCACGTATGATTTATCGACTCAGAACAGAAATATAATTGCGAATTCACGAATATATGGTTCGGGGTTCTCCGCGCCAACTTTATACAATCATTTCTTATTATTTTCTCGCTTAAAATAATTACTAACACATTTTTGAGCATTATTTTTATGTGGATTCACACTGCAATACTGCACACCACTTATAAACTTTGAAATTCGTTTCTATAACACATATTAAATAAATATTTTTTTAATTTTCTTCGCAATGCGTACAAATAATTACGTATTTACCAAAATGTGACGTCACGCCTACGCCATGACACCTGTGAGCTGTTTTGGCACAGTTAATAAATATTTTTTGGAAAATGGCTTTTATCTTCGTTAGATTTAAGTATATTACCGAAATATAGGGTTTTTCTTGTATAGTAAACGTATACACACATTATGGAAGAGGATTTCAAAATCTTTCGTCATGCCTATTGTAAGGAACGCACTATCTAATCATGTCGCACTCTACCACTAAACTGTTAATATAATGCAAATAATTCAATAAAACGTGAAGCATTTAAATATAATACTCTAATATTTAGATAAAATATAGGCCTGCTGTTTGCATTATGAAAAAGTACGTTTAAATGGTTATCATTTAGCGATGCATTATTATCTTTTAGGTATAATAAACTGTAAAGAAAATTATTTTTGAAGTGAAACTTCTTTATCGGGGTTGGAAAAAAATTTAGTGTAACATTTTTTCGTTACGCGTGACATTTTTCCGTTACGCGCCATCTTTTTCTTATCCCTACCACACGGGATTCGACTTATTTCTGTAAAGTTGCATATTTTTTTTATTTTTTTTTGAAAAATTAGGTCATAAAGAAGTTTCACTTCTTACTTGTGTACACTAGTACATTTTCTTTTTAATACAGGCTTTGAAGTGTACTTTCCGATCGGGGAGCTTACCATGATATCTTAGAGCAGTGATATTTCAGAGAGGGAAAGTGATGGCGCTAGACGACCTATATAACGCTGTCATTTTTCCACACTGGAAGTAAGATTGCTATAAGACATCATGGCAAGGGGGCTAGTGTTACCATAATTCATTCATAAGTTTTTAAAAACAAGTTTGGAAATAAAGGGATTTTTTCATGATAACATGGTAGTTATTTATTTTGTTTATAATTGTTATTTTTCTGATTCTTACACAAAACTTTTCTGGTTATTGTAACCGTCACAAAAGAACTGTAGCTAGTGACTAAGTGACGGAGATTCTAAATTTGATCCCTCTGACTGCTGGCCTGAAATTAGACTTATTCATATTATGGAATTTGTTAGTCACAGCCCGATATTTGATACTGAGCTCAGGGCTTGTCCATTAATCATGTTTAGCCCAAAAATGGGCAGAAGAAGTATGAAAAAAATCCAACAAAAAAGTCAAAGGACATGGAAGATTTAGTCTACATATTTTTTTTAATTTATGAAGAACTTTCAAGTTTACTGAAAACGTAACATGCATCTATTGCTTTTTTTTTTTAATTAATACATTTTTATACTATGCTTGATTACCTAAGAAAATATTTAGTCATTGATACCTATGTTGTAATTACGCATTATTGGTAGTAATTTTCTACAAAATCTGGATATTTATTGATGTTTTGAACACCATTGGGAGTAATACAACTGCCTGTCTTTTCAGGAGCATACATACATATTACAAACATGTCCTATGGCTTTTCTTGGTACATATTTTGCAAATAAAAAACAAAAAAAAGGTATAAAAGAATACGCTTTTGTTACCTGCGTAAACCGCTACACGGTACCGGATTTTGTATTCATAAAAACGCTTTGTTTACTTAGACGTTAGGGTTGCCATCCAATTGAAAAAATCAGGACAATATTTAACTGAATTTATGACTAATTAATTCTTTATAATTAACCGTAAGAGTCCTTTCGCTATATTGCCATTATAAATAATAAATATATTTTATTGAGAAGAAGGAATTTGTTATATTATTTTTTGAAGTGAAACTTTATGTAGTATCGTTGAATCTTGCCAAAGAAATTTCACTTCTGACACGTGTGCTCGGCACACACGCTCTTTTTTTAATTATAATATAAACAATGAACGGTCATGGACAGAAAAACGAATGAACGCATGACTTAAAAATGTAATATTAAAAATGTAAATGTAATATTTTTTTCCGAAGTTATTGACCTATCTGGTAAATAACACGATCGTTAATTAAAACTTTAGAAGTAATAAAAAAACGTATTATCAGAGTTGGGATAACATAAATGATATTCACTTTTTTAAATATTTACACAAAAATAACACATTCATACAATGTTAAATGTACAAATTCGCACTTACTAAGAAAACGGGTTGCACTCCGGGAGTGCCGGCAGAAGTGAAAACTTGATTATTAACGTTCAGCATGTTTGATATTTTGGAATGGTATCCGGTCTTACTCATGGAATATAAGGGCTAAAAAAAACAATTGGTAAAATGTATGTTAGGTACCAAAATAACATGTGTTTTGTGGGTACCTTATGAAAAAAAAAGTTCAAACTTGTCAGAACAGTACGAACAAAACAGGGACTAAAATCACAGACAATACCTAGACGATACGCGTGTAATATATTATGCAAAAGCAATAAATCTTATCAATACTGGCAAACACAATAAAGAGCGACTATTTTACATAATACACACCGTTGAAGCAGTCAACACCGGTAATAAATAACTATATTTTTGCTGCTCGATTGTGATCTTTTTTTGTAACGAGATAAAGGTCATTGTTGCTTCAAGGTCCACAACCGATTCATGGTCACTGGGGACCTTGTAAATAACCGTATTTTTATGCGACTGTAGCGATTCCTCTAAGAATAACATTAAAAAATTACTGTCATGTCTACATAATCAGGGACTTAAAATATGAGATACGCGGTCGTCTTTTTTTAACTTCAATGTGAATGGTTTTTGTTGCGTTTAGAATGCTGTATTTTCCTTTAACCGAATTGTGATGTTCGCATAATTAAGGTAACTAATAGCAAAATTATCGTCACCCTTGTATTTTTCTTAAAAATTACTTATAGCGATAAATGTCATACAAATTAATTTTTTACAAAAAACAAACGTTTGGTCATCCTACGAGGCTCCCATAACTTAATAACAGGCTTCTTGGAAGCAACGATAACTCGGATTTCTTCTAGACAATTACTTATACTAACAATAATAAACGTGAGTAAAATGAACGTGGTCAAGGGAACATTATACTTATACAAAGTTTAAAAAATATAAGAGTCATTTACAAATTTAAGAAAGATAGTGAAAGTCTTAAAAATGCATACTTATAACTTAAAAGATAAAGGACTAAGTAAAAACTCATATGAAACATTGTGAGACAACAATTAATTTAAATAAGACATTGGAATAATAGGTAAATAGATTTCTTTCATATCAGCATTTATTTTTATTAAGTGTGATAAAACCAGTTTGAATAGCTATTTAATTGCTTTTTACGTGAACTCTACCAAGAGGAACTACTTTTGAAACGGTTATTGGATAATCATTATACACTTGTTGCATAGTTATAGTTCATCAATCAAAAGTTACTTCATCCCATCTTTTAAAGTACAAAAATAACACAAAATGCATCAAAATATACCTTATTTATATGCCAAAATCTTTGCTATTCTAGGGATAACCAAATCGCTCTATGTAGAGCCACATATCCTCCTAACACTAAACCTACGTTTAACACAATAACTTTTATAAAGTACGAAATAACACAAAGGAACATACCTGTATGTATTGAATTCTCGCGAAAAACTCGGCGCAAATTCACGAATACCACAAGACGTGCGTTTGCGAAACCAACATCAGCGAACTAGCTTGTTAGGAGGCGTGACAAGGAACGTCGCGCCTCGTAGTGTATGTTCCCATTTTTTTTGTATCCACAATACGTCCGTTACACAGAAATTCCTCGCGACAAATGTCGTTTTTAATTATCAAACGATAACATTATTTACTCAAGATAGCTGGGTTGTTGTATTTGTTTTTGTAATCCTCATCTCATCAGGGAATCAGCGGAATTTTACTATTCAACCGTGAAGGTCACGTGCGATGCAATTTTTTATAGTTTTTTGCAATTTTTTATAATCTAAATTGAAATAAAATAGTTTTAAATAAATAATTGTTTTAAAACAATTTTCACGATAAATTCTGAAGGGCGCTATCATTTATTGACATTACAATAATCATTTTAAATAAAAAAATGTAATGTTTATTTGCATAAAGGTTGAGGTTAGTCATAATAATTGTCGATTGGATAAACTCTATGACCTCCGTATATTTTTTATGCATCTAACATGTATACCAGATAGGTAAGTACCTTATAATTATTATCGCGGCGCTAAAATTTTATTATAATTTTGTATCGCCCGTTAAGCTTTAATTAACATGTTGCTTTAGTTAGGTAGTTATGTGGGATTTATTTCACTTTTACAGCATTAAGAAATTAAAATTCCAAATGAAATTTCAAAGTGGATGAAAGTTAAGATTGTTGAACATGTTTTTGGTTTTATTATTACTTGTGAAATGTTATAAGATATATTATAGAGCACTAACATGCAATAAACAAATAAATTAATTAAAATATAATATAAACATAATAGGCAATTACATAATAGCTACAATAGCTATATAAATGAAAACGGGTTATACGAACTATCTCTATGTAAAGTTTCATCTAGATCTGATCACCTGTTTTTGCATAAAACATTGCATTCCAAGTTCCAACAAAAACTTTTGCGTTTACGGTAGTAGTAGGTACTAGGTACTACTGTTAGAATTTCCTCTAATAATCAATGCGTAATGAACACGTTTTTATTTCAAACACCCCTTTTAGAAGCGTAGAGAGGGTTAAAATAAAACTCCGTATTAGAATTATTCAATATCGTAATTTATTATTTTTCTTACATAATAAGTAATAACATGTCATAAAGCGATAACAATAGTAATTTGTTTATTTAATAATACTATAATTTGACTAGAAATGCATTAAGTACCTATAATTCTAATAATTAATAGGTAATAATAATTGTGCGTAATAAATTGTAATAAATTTAATAAAATACGTTTTATTAATTTGTTCTTTTTGTGAACATTTTAGAATAAATTTACGAAAAATGAGAGGCGAAAATATTCACAATAGTTTATTTTGGTGTTTTATTGAGAGGCTGTATTGAATTTTATAACTATAAACCTGTACTTTTATATACTAATATTTCTAGAAGGAATAAATCTTTAGTACCAATATTATATTATCTTAAGAATATCATTGAGGTTAATTATGTTTAAAAATTTAATTATTTATTCCAAATAAGTAAGTACATGAAAAGTATATAATTCACATACAGTTGAACCTCGATAACTTAAACCTCGGTAACATAAAAACCTCTGTAACTTCAAAAAATAATGTGTTCCCTTAACCTCACAAAACCTCTTTAACTTAAAATACGCAACCTCTATAACTTAAATAAATAATCTCTGTATTGGCCCTCAGTAACTTCAAGAAATGTTTCCACAACCTCTATAACATAAAATTGTTTGTCAATGATTCATTTTGAAAGAGTGTCAAAACAAAAGGTTTCGGTATTTATTGCTTGCACGTGTTTACTATGTATTGTTAACGTAAACAATACATTACCTATTGTTTGCTTTATCGAAATTCTTCAAAGCTTTGCGGCGGTTAGCTTTATGACAACGTCTTACTTGCATCATAAGTTTTTGATTGTTGTCCTAGAAACATCACTTTACTTACTGTGTGATAAAACTGGCTTAAAATGAGTCCAAAAAGAAAACTAACAACCCTCACCTACGCTTATAAATTAAAAGCTATAGAAGCAGTGAAAAATGGATAGACCCTTGATAACTTAAAACCTCTATAACTTAAAATATTTTGTGTTTCCCTTGGACTTTAACTTATCGAGGTTCTACTGTATTATATTTTGTGTTTCCACAGCGGAAGGTCATAATATCAAATTTAAAACTTATCAAAAATTTATAGTTACATTAAAATAATGAATCGTTTGTTTTATTCAAATTACCTCTAATTTGGTCTTTTGTTAAAAATTTAACACAAAAACTGTTATAGTAGAATTTTTTCACTATATTTTAAGCCGAATTACTATTTCAATTTCTATCAAATTGATTTTTCTAATCAAAGATAAAAGTGCATTCGTGATTGGAGTAATTGCGAATGTAGGGTACTTACATAGTTTCGAAAATTTATCTCTGATATCTTTTGAGGGAATAATTTGATTATAAATGTGTCGAGCCGTTTCAAAGGAGATTAGATACAAACACTGATGTATCAAAAGAGTATGCTCGCTCAGGAGTCGGGCATTTACCCGACTCGTACTGTCATTCTTTAAAGTATCTATAACTTATAGATTGGAATAAGCCCCTATTCGCAATTACCCCAACACCACTTAACAAAAAATTAAATAATTTCGCTATTCTGCTCCGTTTCCCGTCTCTGCTGGTAAGACCTGATCGGTTGTATGAAGGCTGTAAGTACTCCGGCCATGACAATCCAACCTCCACCGAGGTAAAAGGATAACTCCCAGGATAATGTTAGGTCGTATATGAGTCCTGGGAACGATAGAATTCTGTTAGATCTAAATGTCATTCTTTTATACCTAGATACTAGATAGTCTATGCATATCGTAAAACAAGTTAGTTAGAAAAAGTACCTTCATGATAATCTATTTTTTACGAATCATAATAATTTTTTCTAGCCTCTGCCCTTGGCGCTTCTAAATTCATACACTTAATACTGTAGCTTATGATTTGTAGTGATTATGTTGTAGTATCTAGAAATATATCGGATGAAACTACATAAAATAGTTCTACATTCAGTAGTTTTTGAGTTCAATGAGAGACTGACAAACAGACATATTGCTGTTGTTGTTATAAAAACTTCCAAATAGTTTCAATTTTATAATTTCACTATTACCTATTTAGTCATTATTTACACCCCTAGATTTTACACCCCCAAATGTCATTATCAAATACACAATAGATCATTAAAACACAAAATTACTATTTATTACAGAAAACAACTCACCAGATAGCGGTGGGCCAATCAAATGGCCAATCCCCTCCGCCAACAGCACCAATCCGTACGCCGAAGTGAAGTCATCCAACGATACCAACTTGACCAACAAACTTGGCACAAAAGTGAAAGACGCGGCGAACATCAAGCCAAACGTTCCACAAACGAAGGCCAATAGCCAATAGTTGGTGACCACTAAGGGAATAGCGGCTACTGAAGCGCCACAGAATAAAAGGCAAGCGGCGTATAGATTGCCGATGGAAACACTGGGGAAATCCCCTATCCAGCCTAGGCCTACCTGTGGGAGGAAAACGAGAATTAATTTTTAGTATACTTACTACGTAATAAAATGCAGTTTATTTTACAAGGTAAAGCAGAAGTGTGTTTACGAGAATTGTAAAAAATAGCTTCGATATGATTTGACGACTTCGCATTATACAATATAGGTACCTATTTCAATTCAGAATAGTGTAGTTCAGTTGACGATAATTTTTAATTAATTATTGTCAATATAAATAATCGAAATTAACTTATTTATCTAGAACAGCAGTAATTTATTTGAAGTAATAATAATAATTGCTAATTTGCATAGCTATCTAACCATAGAATAAAGTGCCCATTTAACCTTACAGCATTAAAAATTAAATGAACAGTAACCGAAACAAAAAACGAAATATCAATCTAGATACTTCAAATTTCGAAGCTACCGTTGATAAAATCCGAATATATCCAAAACCTTCGGTTATATTTAGTCTGTGGTAAGTGCAAGAATTTGGCACAGATGCGTAAATATCAGGTGACATTTGCTTTCTGGATTTTCTATTTTTGTCACAGATTTTTGTCGTAATTTATTGAACGTTAATTATATCTAAGTTCAAATTGTGTTCCAATATTTTCAAGTTGCTCTATTTAGTGAAATGATTTATTTTCTTGGGTATTAGGTATAGGTACTTCGTTTCATAAATACAATATTCATTAAAAATAACATGACTTAACTATCTACCTAATGGTGTAAGATAGTATAAACCTGCCGTGTAAAATAGTCATACACTTTTTGATTCATTGAAAGAATACAGCCCCCACATGCAAAGCAATATTATTTCCAGTGTGAAAAAATGACAGCGCTATAATAGGTCGTCTAGCGCTATCGCTTTCTCACCCAAAAATAATATTGTCTTCTTACATAATGGTTACCCCTAGGCAAAATGAAATATTATATTGATGCGTATTATATTATTCAGCTTTTTATTGTGTCCCTAAAAATATACGGTCTACTGTCCTATCCTAACCTAGCTTTGGTACAAGACTTTTTAATGTCAAGATAAAGTACATAGGTATGTATTTATACAAGGGTCGTGCATTTACCAATCAAGTACGAGATACGAATAAGCGAGATAAAAGTAGTTTCTAATACTTATTCAGAATCGTAAATCGTAATGTAAAATAATGTGTAATACTGTTCTAGATGGTCCAGCGAACTTTCTATAAAAAAATGTGGAATATCCCAAGAATGCAGAGGTATTTTTAATTGCAAAAAAATAGCTTTCCTGGACTTTTCTCGGTTAGAAAGAGAACGAAGATCGCGATACCGTATCTGTCTTATAGGCTCTCTTGAAAACGAGAGCGTTGGCCCAACAAATTATCACTTGCGCAAGAGTGGTAAGAGATAGCAGCTTATCGACGTTTCTTTCAGAAAATAGAGGTACGGATAATGTACTTGTACCTTCTCTCTCTGTCTAACGTTTGAAATTTATAGGCTAAGTTTCAAGTTCTAGGATATAGGTAATTGGGACTTGATACTGTAATGTCTATTATGCAAGGAACACAATGCCGGATTGACCATTTTTTTAATCTTGTACCTACTATTTCAATTCAACCAAGGCGGAGCTGATGTTTTAAATAAAATAAGTGACTAATAAAATATTTTAAACGATTTATTTATTATTTATACAACTAAGTATATTTTTAAGAATTTCATGCCTGTGTCCTATGTAAAATGTTCGAAACTTATTAATCCCGACGTTTCAAATAAATCGCATTTAAAATCCCTAAAACTCGAGCATGCAACACTCACAATCAAATCACAATGCTCACCATTCCAATAGTATTGGTGATACCAATTAAACTCAACATTACGGCTCCATCATCATCATTATACCCATTGTTCACCATGTGCTCAGCGAGGTAGAAATACGGCACAATAAACCATACAAATATTATTATTGTTCCAACACAAAGTATTATGAATGTGACCTCTTTGAATAGTTCCACGTTAAACATATCCTGTAGGACTGTGACGCAATCGTCGTACCAATTCTGTAGACAATAAGGCATATATTGTTATCATAATAATAAACCATAAGACTCACAATCGCATGCCAAATGCTATAAAGAACTAGACTCACAATCGCCTGTCAAAAGGTCGTCGAAAAATATGAGTGATATTGTATAACACATTCATTGAAATTAGAACCTTATTTCTGGGTAGTAATGTTCAAAGTGTATTGTGTAGTGTATTGCTCATAAGAAAACGGCGCGTAGAGTTTTGCTCGGGACAATTTTAAAGCGTGATTGTGAGTAGTTGTTTATTATTAAGGTTAGATGAAAACACTTGTAAACAAAGATAGTATAAAAAAATAATAGCAACATTTCTAAGAATTTATAATGTTATTCTAAGTAAATACGTATAATTTACTTTTGCATTGCACTATCACCTAATAAAGATTGCAGCATGAAACGATTAGATATCGGATTAACTATAATATATAGTCTATACTTTATTGAACATACTTTCACCAGTATAATTTAGAAAGCTTATTGTTCCTTAGTGACTTATGGATACTAATTTTTTGGCAGAGACAACGCGAACCTTGTCATTATAAGCTAGCTATTAACGGCGTGGACTACACAATAAAAATTATATAGTAATAAAATACATGGTGCATTAATTGCCAGTGACAATTTATGTTCTTCTATTTACTTGGTCAAGTAACATCTAAAATCTAAATCAATTATGTGGATTTCACCTGATGCGTGATAAAGATACAGACAGACAAAATAAAGGTTTTACAACCTTGTCTTACAAGCGAAGTAATAGAGCGAGTTTTATATACTGCGTTACGAAAACGCAAGAGTAGGTCAAGTTAAAAATTAACCACTGTCATCATTGTAGCAAAAATAGAATGTTTTTAAAAATAATAATTAATTTATACTCTAGCTCTGTCTCTGCGCCTTCTTTCGTCCAATTGGCAATTACGTTTTTAACGTTATGCGCGACAGATTTTCTATTTATTTATTTTAAAATAATTTATCTATACTAATATTATAAAGCTGAAGAGTTTGTTTGTTTGTTTGAACGCGCTAATCTCAGAAACTACAGGTCCGATTTGATTAGATAGCCCATTTATCGAGGAAGGCTATAGGCTATATATCATCACGCTAAGATCAACAGAAGCGGAGCCACGTGAGTGAAACCGCGTGTAATATGTCGTAAAATAAATTGAATAAATTGAACTCACCTCTTCCTCTTCATTAACCGTCATCATGGAATTTTTAAATATATCAGGGCAAGAGGATGCCTTCAGTTTATAACGCTTTATATTCAAAATCGCGTTCCTGTGGCTTATAGAATTTAATGGCATCTTCAAATCGCGTAAATAATGATGATTAACAGATAATTGCTTTTTAAACCAATCACGTCTATTGTCTTTGCTGTCTTGTTTCAAGAGCGGTTTCAGTTCTTTTGACCCGGACATTGATCTTCTTATTACTTTTTGATCGTCGTTTGATTTCCCTTCGCTTTTCGTACCTTCGGCAATTGCATTGTTATCTTTTACGTCATCTTTATTTTTAACTATCGGCTGAGTAACCACATTAGGTTGTAGAGTTTTCCTTAACGCTAAATCTCGATCGAACAAGTTACTTGCAAATGACACGTACTTCATGCTATCATCACACTCTTTACTTGTGTTCGTAAAGCCGCTGTTCATCTGAAATTATATAAAGTTTTATTGTTATTAACAATTCATTATCAGGCACTGTTATAGATCAATTTTATGTATAAAATATAAGTACAACATACCTCCACAACATTACTCATATTCGATGGCATATCTATAAGAGATCTGGTTTTCCTCTCATCATTCTTCTTTTTCATTAACACCATAATTTCACGACGTCTTATAGTAGCTACTTCATCTTTTATCACTTTCTCCGCCGAAACACCCTTTGATATAAGACGCTTCATATTCTTACCACGCGAAAACTCATCATTATAAGAAACAGAATTGGCAATTGAGGCGGAACTGGAATATTTAGATTTCAGATCATCTCTAACAGATTTCTCTTCGTCCCTTTCAGATTTCTCTTTCTCCTGCTCCAAGATCCACCAGTCGGGATCTCTCATAACGCACCCACACACGCACAAATTAAGCAAAGTACCAGCCAATAAAAGGATCGTTCCTCTCCAACCGTATTCTTCTATAAAATATTGTGTCATCGGAGCGTAAATAAATGTTCCAACTCCAGTACCACAAGCTCCTAAACCGACAGCGAGATTCCTTTTCTTTTCAAACCAATAAGCGATGGAAACAACCGCAGTGACGTATACGAGACCGAGGCCCAACCCAGCGATCACGCCAAACGTCAACATCATCAATTCTATTGAATTTGAAACCGACGCTAATACAAAACCAAGCGTGGAAATCAAACCACCCAATATCGTCATACTTCGACAGCCATATCTATCCACCAGAGCGCTCATTACTGGTCCCGACAAAAGAGGTACAGCAATGAACAGACTGCCAATCCATGCTGTAGTCGCTTTGCTAGCTTTAAATTCTTCAAGAAATTCCATATACAGCAATCCAAACGAGAAACTAATACCATCAGCGATCACTGAGATGACAAATGAAGAAAATACAACCACCCATCCCCATCCACCATCTGGTATCTTTGCTTTAGGAACTTCGACTATCTTAATAAGCTTTTGTTTTTCTTTCACATCATTACCCTTTCCATGATTTTCTTTTGTTTCGTTGTCTGTATCGATATTCACTTTTGTGCACTTTCCATCGAGATTTTCCTTACTATTAACGGCAAGTAGGTCTTTATTACTAACTTCGACTTCTGGACTAGAGAAGGATGTGGAACCAATACTTGTAGTATCATCATCGCCTTTAACTATACCCGATGTCGAATCGGTTAGCAAAGATTCACGTACTGCATCTTGTGGTTTTAATTTATCTTTTGGCGCGCGATTTCTCAATACTACAGATGACTTTTCGTCTAACTCCATATCTTACTATGTTACAAATAATACTGGCAGTGGGGACTGATTCAAATAATAGATTAACGTCTTAATCTTGGATCTCTGGCTGAATATCTACTAGACTGTCTAGCCACGCTGTTTAGTTTTAAGGTATTCGGCTTGTTTTCAACAGGTACCATGAAGATCTTTATCAAAGGGCTGAAGTAGGCAGTTTTAAAGTGACCCATGCAAGGTCGTCACTGTTTTAAAAAGTTAAAAATTGTAGTGCGAAGTCTTTGAAACCACAAAGCTCTGCTCCTGAAAAGATAAATATCACAATTATAATAGACAATAGACACGTTTCTATAGTAATTTAAGTAATTTTGTACGGTAATATTGATATTAAAATATAGCCATATTAAAAGTTAACTACATCCGATATTAAATTACAAGGATCAACGAAATAAATGACAATGATATCTAAGTGCAGTTACCAGCTGACTCTTCATATTTTTAATCTATATTACAAAGTCGAATTTTTATGAAACTTATCATTGATAAGTCTTCTAAATAGAAAATAAATGAACCCAAGAAGCTTATAAAAAATATTACAAAACACAGATACTGCGCGTCTACCAAATGTTAAAAATAGTTTATATGGCCATGAACTGCACTTTTATAGGGCGCTTTTTCACTATTTCTAATGGTCTGTCTAGCCTTGACTTTATTTTATCGCCGTAAGATCGTGGTTCTTCATTAACAAAATTGCCTACAACATTCTTTAGGGGAACCAATTAATCTGATATTTAAATATTGCAAACATTCTAAAAATATCTATTTTTTATAGTTTACTGAAGCAAATGTGGTATGAGTAATATTCTATAAGGTAAGTGCAAGGAAACGATAAACTATAATTATTCAAATTTTGTATTAGGTATAAGGTCTCGGTAGGTAGGTATTAGGTATTATTACTTTTTTATGATTTGTCTATAAGTATGCAATGTTTAATCTTATAATATGCTCATTAGACCAGAAATATATGTACATATAATAGTTATTATTGATTGATTTTATGTATAATTTCATATTTTTTAATATTGGTAGTGCCATCGCGATCGTGTGTACGTCTGATATCTTTTGCCACCCCAGTTGCCTGGTAGTGACTGTTTTTAGCAATAAGACGGAATTTATGGCCCTATTCTCTATAATCCATAAGCCTTTATCTGTATGTTGTATTGTTTTCTCCTGCTTCTATGTATTGAACTACAAAGACTAAATAAATATATCAGAACAGGTAGAGGTCATAACAATAGAGCCAAACATAAATTTCTTCGCGGTTATTCCCACCGGCTAGTTAATATTTAAACAGGGGGTGTTATTTATAGTGCTTTTAGCTCTTCCCTCTTTTGTTTTACTCTCAATATAGACAACTAAGATTATCTATAGAAATGACTAGCTAAAGCCCGAGTCTGTTACCTACAGCTACAGGTCTAAAAAGCACGCGAGAAAAATGTGTATTTTCTACTAACATACTAGGTATATCTCCGTACAAAATTTAATAGAGATACAATCAGCGATTTTTACGTAACATAGTAACCCATCTATAAAACTTTCATGCTTATAATATTCGTAGTAGGTAGCTACTTCTTGTGTATAATCATTTAACCATCGGCGAGCTGGCCAACAATCAACAACAAATATTTACTGATTGAACTTCGTAATTGTTAGCTGGTATAATATGAATAAGGCTTTAGGCGTAACTTTTAGCTATACCCTTTATACATATATAATAAAAACTCTACAATAATTAAATTGGTTCTAACTTCTACTAGTTATTGAAAAATTGGGAAATAAATACCTATTCTAGGCATATAGTTTTAAAAATATCTAGCTTTATTTTTTCGATAGTTGGTAGATAACTCAGAAGTAAATCACGTTTTTCGCTCTATCGTTCGATGGGATTTGGGAATATTGAGCCAGGTCATGCTCCAGGGATAGACTGTCTGGCGTCTGCTCAAGGAAATACACCAAGTAGGTATTATGTTCATAATAATATTATGTGTACGTTATAAAATTATGAACTATGATAAAAATATGCATGGGGTTTATAAATATCGGTCACCGTTTCTTAATGATAACCACGTGACCTATTAAAAAGAGAGCCTATATAATATACGTTTTCTAACTAAAATATAACACGTGCACATCGAAAAATACCATGAAGTGATTTCATAATAATACAAACGTGGAAAAATCACACAGTCATATAGCCATAATAACACTACTGTACCACTATAACACCATAATACCACGTGGCAACACGAAATTGTATATAAGAAAAGTACCACGATTAATACATATATAATATAGAGCTGTATAATTTAAATTTATGATAATAAATGAATTCGGCACACTTACCGGTTCGACGACTTTCTGTTCCGTTACACGGGACCATCCGGTTTGAACGCACGTTATCGTATGAAATTGGCGTCAAGCTCAAGGAACGATCGATAATATCGTAGTAGAAACCACTATGAAGACCCCACCCGCCCCTCCCTGCCTTACCGTGAATACGCACAATCGATGGAACCGCATGAGCCGCGAAGGGTCTCGTTCGATGGTCTTTGTCGTGACGTCATCACGTTGAACGTAAAAAATAGCGTAGACGTATGATTCAGTAAGTTTTAATTTTGTTATCACATGTTTAATTCATCGAAGCTACTATATATTATATCAGTAGTGTGAAGTATAACGATAATTAACCAACTTATTGATTAATCCGACATCGAATGTAAAGTAGGTACCTACTTAAATAAAAACAGTTTTTACAACTTATTAGATTACTCTAATGCTTTATTATGAAAGATATTTTATCTGAACAAAGAATAACACTTATTTTGTTTTATAAACTACTAGCGACCCGCCCCGGCTTCGCACGGGTGCAATGCTGATACTAAATACATACTACAGAAAAATTGTGAACGTTGTATAGGTATAATAAAAATAACTGCGTTAAAAACAACCGACTTCATAAACAGAAAAGTAAAAAATAAAAAAGATTTGATATTATTAATTACTACATATTATTTAGATGTGCTATTTACTAAAAAGGTTTGATGTCGGTGCACGGGCTTAAGGCTGCAGTCTAGCAAAATTGCGTTTTCAACAAGTTATTTGACAATTTTTTCCCGGCTAATGAAATGATATACTGAATTTTTTTTTCTTGTTTATCAATTAGTGTTATATACGCAATGCGCGTGAATTTTTTCACATTTATAAAGTTACTTTATGTTACCTTAATCAGGCCTTCAAGATAAGTCTCTTTCCCCCAAAGACATTTCGAGCTAACTTTGTGCACTCACTACGTTGCAACCGATTACAATTTACACAATCTGATCAGCGCATTATTATCCTTATATAGTCGTTATTAAAAACTGCTGAATACAATTGCCGAAAAACTTATGATTTTCTTAATTAGAACGTTATAAATTCATTAAATTTCCCATTTTTTCCCTTACAAAATCTATTGATAAATACTGCTAAAAGTTATTTTTTCCATTAATTTATTCGAGTTGGTTGAAGACCAATGAGTATTAATCCTTTAAAAAATTTTTTTTTTGAATTTTGATAATTCTTTAAATATTAAAAAAATATTTAAAATAATTAGGAAAAATCCTAGCGAATTTCTTTAGTCGCGCTCCTTGGGCCGGAGCGTTCTGACGTGTGCTCTACGCTCGATTTTCCTTCATACCGAAGTGAAAGTTGCTCTACTTCATTAAATTTAATATTTTTGTTAATTGATTATTTTTATCTTAGTTTTGTGCAAATATTCGTATTTTTAAACATTTGATTTCGATATCTATACATATAATAAATCTGTAGAAGGGTCAATTCTGTACATTGAAAATATTGAAAAAATAAATAGCAGGGGGTGTTACTGGATCGATACCAAACCCAAATATGTGATTAAAAAAATTTTTGTCTGTCTGTCTGTCTGTCTGTCTGTCTGTCTGTCTGTCTGTATGTTCAATCATCACGTAAAAACTAACGGTTCGATTTCGATGAAACTTGGTATAATTATACCTTATTATCCTGGGCGTAAAATAGGATACTTTTTATCCTGGAAAAATACGTAAAAAAAAATTAATCTTAATTTTTCAGTTTTATCCATAGACGTTGTTCTGTAGAACCGCGAACACACGTTGCGTATTATTATAGGCCTAGCCGTATTTGGGTCCAATAGATATTTATAAGATGTTATTGTCAGAGTTACTCAAAATGGAGAAATAAACCATCCACGCGAAGACCGACATCCGCGCGGACGGAGTCGCGGGCGGAAGCTAGTGGAAAATAAACGAAAAAAATACGCGTGTAACTACTAGAAAAAAAATTATCTTCGAACATAAAGTTAATGAAACCAAATAGATTGCAAAGGTGATTGGCAACAATTTCTTTATTTTACGGGGTGTCAGTAAAGGGATGTATATTTCTTTAAAACTAAAGTAAGCTCATAAATTTTCTTATAATATAATTTTTTTGAAGTTCCAAAAATGTTTATTTTTCGTTTGAGAAATACGAAATATAATATGAACTTGTATTGAGAACTTGAACTTCCCAAGTTCATCCGGGGAAATCCCCATACGGGGAAAATGATTTGTTTACTCCAAAATTCCAAATATGTCGAGGTGTTTCAATTTTTTCTTCTAGTCATTTTAAACGTAGCGGCATGTTGTTTGATTATTAATTTTGTAACTTAAATACAGGATGTTGGTTTTATATTCTGATCTTACAGACGCGCTGACAAATTTAGTCCGCCATTTCTAGTTTAGTCTTATAATAATATAGAAAGCTTATTTTTTTTATATTTCGTCCAAATTTCTTTGTAAAAGTTGATCAGTTATATAAACATGAAGTTGAAGATATCAATAGAAAGTATTCGCAAATTTTGTGTACTGATAAAAAAAAATCACCCGGTGTAATTTTCACGAAAATTGTTTCAAATTGTCATTTTTGGTACTTATTACGAATATTAAATTATGCATACGAATGATTTAATTTTTAAAAATTAAGTGGAGCAACTTTCCCTTAGTACATTTGTATTATTTACATATAGGATGACAGGATGCATTTGTTTGCACTACTAGACCAAGCCCTTAATACTAGTGTTTGGCACCGACTTCAAACCTATTTAATAAATAGCACATCTAAATAATATGTAGTAATTAATAATATCAAATCTTTTTTATTTTTTACTTTTCTGTTTATGAAGTCGGTTGTTTTTAACGCAGTTATTTTTATTTAATACTTTTTAGTGTATAATTATCAACACGAATCAAACGAGCCCAATCTCGATATAATTGAGTCAATATATTACTGAGTTCCTAAGGCCACCTTCCGGTTCCATCATCAAATCAGCTCTATGTCATGATAATGTTTCATCGCTATCCAATTTACATAAGTATACAAAATTTCAGCTCAATCGGTTACCGGGAAGTGAATCAAAGTTACTTGCAACATTTCAATGAAGTCATCGAATACAGACAAAAATGCTCATAAAATAAAAACTACTGGGTTTATCCGAATAAAATTTTTATGGGACCAATTCGACACCATCCCGCATCGAACAAAAAAAGAATCACGTAAATCGGTTAAGAAACCTAGGAGTAATCGGTGTACATACATCCAAAAAAAAAAAAAAAATTATACCGGCCGAATTGATAACCTCCTCGTTTTTTTGGAAGTCGGTTAAAAATATAGCGGCCCGCTCCGGCCTCCGGCATCGCACGGGTATAAAATACATAGCCGGGCGGCCGCAAACGCTACGTCCTACAATTTTTAAATCTGTAATATCTTCGAAAATATTCACTTAAATCATACGGTGTAAAGGGCCATATAGATCTATATTAAATGAACAATGTATCCATGGTATTTAATTGGTTAAGGATTAATGCTGTATTGGTTAAAATCGCTTCGAAAATTAGCCATTATTTGTCGTAAAAAGTAAATGACAAAAAAAAGTTATTGTGGGTTATCCATAAGAGATAGACATATACCATCGCGGACTTTTCTGTAGACCTTTTCAATGTGTATAATACTTAGTACATTATTTTGATAAAACTCGTAGGGTTCAGCCTGCGTTTGCAATGTAAGCGGAATAAATGTAATTTTTTACGACATCACATTAGAAACCTCAAAAATAACAGTACTTCTCCACTACTTAATGGATCTTATTATACATATAAACCTTCCTCTTGAATCACTCTATCTATTAAAAAAAACCGCATCAAAATCCGTTGCGTAGTTTCAAAGATTTAAGCGTACAAAGGGACATAGGGACATAGGGACATAGGGACAGGGAAAGCGACTTTGTTTTATACTATGTAGTGATATTTTCATTTTTTTCGTGTAGTTAAGTTATATAATGCATAATACTTTATTCTACTATTAGACAAGCCTGAGCTTAGTTAATCTTTGCAAGAAAACAAAATATTTGCTCGTTATGGAGACATGGTCCCGTGAGAGCGATTTGTGTTATAATAACATTAAGTTGTTTTTTATAGAATATTGATGTAGAATACGGTGTTTTTAAGGGTGCGCGGTTTAACTCTGACGTCATTGGGGATTTATGATTCCCAGAAGTAATAGTCTATAATAACATTATAGGTACAACCATGGGTACAACTTTTACTTATATGATAAGCATTAAGCATGAAAAGAATTAAGAAAATGTTTGCTTTACTAGCGCCCGTTCGTAAAGTATTAGCAATACTCCTATAAGCGTAATGCAACAAAAATTATAGCCAGGCGTATAATAAATATGTTAATAAACAACATACTAGAAACATACATTGAAACAAACAAAATCGCGTTTTATATTCCTTTGGAAGTTGTAAAATTTCGTAACAAGTTCAGGATGTAATCCCTTTTGGTTAGGGAGCCAGGTGCAAATTTGGTTAACTATTTCCTCTCAAGAGATAATTCGTCAGACGCATGAGAGTATAGTATTATAAAGCCTCGTGAACGTCAGCTGGCGCTCGGTTGGGGGGGTGAGCCTCCCACGCACATAGGAAAAAAAATACATTCATTCATTCATTTCCTCTCAGCTAAAAATTTATCAAATTGTAGCTAACCCAATATCTCAACGAAAAAAAATAGTCAGCTGGTTACAACATGGTGTATTATACGTCAGCTGGTGTCTCGAACATGAAAGTTAAATTTAAAGAAAAATTTATTTTCCGTTATTTCCTCTCAAACAAAAATTTACCTGATGATAGCTTATATGTAACTGTGGATAAATATATATGTCAGCTGGCTGTATCTTGGTGGAAAAACCGTCAGCTGATACGGGAGGCTACAACCGCTCTTCCCCCCAACCGAGCTCCAGCTGACGTTCACGAGGCTTCATAATACTATAATTTGATGCATTTTACTAATTACCGCTTGAGAGGAACTTGGTCATAAAATCTGCTGCTGGCTCCCGGACCATTTATTATAAGCCATTTATTAAAGAATTAGACCGTACCTATGGATAGGTATAGAAAAACGTTTACGTACTTAGCAACGTCAATACATTTTTTATTCCTGAATGCATAATAACAACTTAATAAAATATAAAAGAGCAAACCATTAATTATTTTCTTAAATAATAATTATACCGTTTTGATTTTTAAAAGTTGAAAATTTTTATGTTCCATAGTCATACATAACAATAATATGTAACATTTCAATTTAAATAATCGCGCCAACATCAATGAAACTTCTTAATAATTAGACCTGAGACTTTTGGTTAGATACGCGCTTTTTTGAAATTAATAAAATAGGTATCATATTATTTAGTGATCATTAATTATTAATATGCATTAAATGCATTCTTATTAATCAGATATTATAACTTATACGGAATTACGGAAACATACAGAAAAAATAAATAATGGACAACTTTAACATAGGAATCATAAAATAAATATTAATGAGTGAAATAAATTAATATTTTGGTGTTACTAATGTTGTTTTAGCTACTGATACAAAGTAATGATTTATAGTAATTACCTCATAAATTAGTTTGTGTTTTAATTTTAATTTAAAACTCGTTTTTTTAATTAAAAAAAAACAAGCAAACAGGAATGAAATGTTCAATAATTATCAAGAATATTTCATACATAAAACTATGTGTTCATAATATATATTTATATATTTTATAGATTGCAATTATTTAGGTATAATATTATGTATAGGTCTACCAGAATCTGATGGCATATTTATATTTACGAAATAAAAGATTTTCATATGGCAATTTTATTTGACAACTATCAAATTGGTTGTCAAATTATTTGTCTTCTTTGCATTTGATGAATAATTTTTAGGATTTTGTCTAAAAATCTTCGAAAATGTCGAAAAAGCCGCTGCGATCACAAGCAAGAGGTGTTGTTTATAATGTGTATAGAAAAACATTCGATGAAGAAGGGTCAAACACATCACAATTTTCAATTTTGAATATTTTATTGATAAGTTGGACTTACCCGTTTTGATACTTAAAATAAAAAATATTATAAGTAGGTAACTATAATATTGTTTGTTGATTACTTACAATATAATTTTATGAAAACTTATTACAGGAGTTTCCAATACGGCTATTCGTCAAGTCCAAGCTGTCCAAGTCAACTTTATAATATTGTGTGTATCTTTAATACTTACGAAAATAAACATAGTTTTAATTTATTTTTATTTTATTTTATAAAAAATTATTAGCAATCTAGTTTTGATCTACATTATCATTACATCCATATTTTTACATGGCATAATGATAATGGATATACAAATATAGGTATGTGTAAATAATAGTATGAATTACATAGATAAAAGTAATATACGTATATTATACATGTAAGTATGTACCTACATAATATTAAGTGGATATCTCATTATTAAGTACAGTATTGTTCACTTATGTAATGTGACTAATGATGTTGAGGACAAAATAAAAAATAAGCAGTATCAAGATCGTTCAGTCCATTTTCCCTAGGGTTGCACACTCAAAATTTTGATTTCCCAATTTGCCATCAGATTCTGGTTTACCTATACTTAATTTGATCAAAGTAATTTGAAAAATTAATGTTACATGGTTACATGCGTTCGCGTCCGCGTCCGTAATGGCAACTCTGTTACATAATACTTCAAAAAGTATTTTTCGAATGGAAAATATAATTGCACTGTAAATATTGTAAGACTATTATGTTTTAAATATTACAATTTACAATTATTGTTTTATCTTAAATATTAATTTAAGATAAAACTTAAAATTAATAAGTAACTAACTAACTGTAAGTAGATAAATTTAAATTTAATAAAAATTCAGTGTGGCGGATGTCAAAAATGCTTTCAATGACACTTGGAAAATTGAACATTTTTCATGGCAACACCAACACGTTCTTTTTCCCTGTGAAGTTGTTAGGAGACACGTGCGTAAAGTACGCCGAAATCCCTAAAAATATTTCAAAATGAGTGAAGGTACAGCGACTATCCGTACTCGTAAATTCATGACCAACAGGTAAAAGTGCATATTATAGAAAGCATCGGAAAATGTTTGTTTCATGTGTAAAACGCATCCACCCCACGATGACAGGTTATGTGACAACGTTTGTATCGTTTTCAGATTGTTGGCCCGCAAGCAGATGGTTTGCGATGTCCTCCACCCAGGCAAGCCCACCGTCAGCAAAACAGAAATCCGTGAAAAGCTGGCGAAAATGTACAAAGTGACACCTGACGTTGTTTTCGTATTCGGTTTCAAGACGAACTTTGGTGGCGGCAAGTCCACAGGATTCGCACTTATCTACGATACCCTTGACTTTGCTAAGAAGTTCGAGCCTAAACACAGGTTAGCCCGCCACGGCCTGTATGAAAAGAAGAGGCCTACACGCAAACAGCGTAAGGAACGTAAGAACAGAATGAAGAAGGTGCGTGGTACCAAAAAATCCAAAGTAGGTGCCGCAGCCAAGAAGTGATGTGACGGTATAGGACTGTAAGTAAATAAACTCCAAAAAAACTGCATTTTGTGTTTGTATTTACGACTCCTCATATCTCACTGAAATATTTAGTTATTGATGCTTTTGAGATTAATAGTGGCTTCTACTATAGATTTAAATTAGTCTTATTAGTTGCAATCTGAATTCAGTATACACAATATTTATCAAGGAATAATAGCAAATGGCAATAACATTTTTGTATTAAATGCCTAAAATTGGTCTTTACAGTAAGTGATGCAATTGTGAATTATGTTTAAAGTATATTTTGTATGTTCAATCAAACTAAATATTTTATTAGATTATTCTAGTCATGATTGTTCAGTAGTAATTATTGCCGTAAGTCTGTTTTATTTATTACAGATATGACGCTACCAATATGTATTTTAAACTTTATTGACAATGAAGTTAGTATATTATCCTATTTCAATCATAAGATAGTTGCTAGTTTTAGATTTGAGCATTTAGCCTACACTAGCTTTCCACCTGTGGCTTTGCCTGCTTGGTCTAAAACTTAAGAAATTAAATACACCTCTCAAAAAGAAATCTGTCTGTAAGATCTAAGTATACTAAGATCTTTAAAATTGCACTTTTAAATTGCATTGAACAGCAGGCACTGAAGTAGGAAAGCGACTATTTTATACTATCTATTGAAGCTTTTATCACTGTTGACTATTTTTGTGAAGAGCTTTGATCTACGAACTAATATAATCTGGTTGCATTGCTCAGTATCATAAGCAGTTGTTATTGTTTAGAAATTATTTACAAACAGGATAATAAAATTTGCCAACTGTTAAGGCATAGATTATCCTTTTTATAAATTCTAACATTTTTGCTACAAAATGTACCTTCGAAGTTTGAGAATATTTTAACAATACACTCTGTTCCTATTTATATAAGGATTTATGTAGTTTGGGTATGGTATTTTTGTTTATAATGGAATATGTCTCTCCATAATACACGGGTACCGCCATAACGAAGATACCTGGTCCTTTGGCCTTCGGAAGGCTTATGCGGCGACACACTTGTCAGGTCCAACATATTATTAAGATAATAATAATATCATTTTTTTTTGTCTAGATGGTATACTTTAATTGCTGCCCAATAATAACTCAGGCCCTGGAATCACAGACATACTAGAAAATCTATTGTGTCGTGGACCGATCGGGCCGTTCGGGGCTCAATGGAATAAGATATATATTAAATTCTGTGGCATGTATAATTTAGCCTATATATATCACAGGGATCACATAGATATCCAACAGTGAATTTTTAAATTGATACAGTACTTTTTGAGATTAGTGCATTCAAACAAACAAACTAGCTTTTTAATTTTTTTGTAGATTTTAATAAACATTAAATATACTGTAAATAAGTAAAACGAGTTGAAATGTTAATTTTAGTTGTAAGGGTCCCTTTCTGCCAAGGGCGAGTGATGTGTTTGTTATGAACCAATCATATTGCTTCCTCTTATTACCTTGCCTCGCTCAGCACAGCTCACTATGCATAAAGAAATGATGTAAATACACTTAAATAAGTCATTAATTCCCCATTATACCAGCTAAGCAGTTTGGAAAAAAAGGGATTGTGACGAAGATCTAATATAATTTTAATGTCGCAGTGTTTGAATTTCTCAGAAATGGCTTGACCGATTCTCATGAAATTTTTGTGTGCATATCGGGTAGGTCTGAGAATCGAAGTAGTATGATAAAGGCAGAACAGTGTTTGTCAGAACAGCTAGATTTTTTATACTATTAGACAACAGACTCCCAATAAAATATTCTATACAACAAAATATATTATGTTCATTTTTGGAAAATAATATTAAATGAAACACTTATATAATATGCTTATGTTAATAGATTATCCTAATACACTAAAATTAAAAATATACTTGATATGTAATTAAATGTAACCATTTAATATAGGTACATAATTTAAATTTTGATTACACAAATTTGTTTCTATGGGACGCACGTAGATGGCGCTATAATCATTTTACTTTGAAATTCAATACGCATCTTTTGTTTTTATTTACCAATTGGCAATATTCAACTAATTATTATTATAATAATCGAAATAAATTAGAATAATAATTACAAAGTTTAAAATCTAAAATAAAATTCTTTATTGGCACTAAAATCAATTCACATTTTCGATTTGATTGCTTCGAATTTTTTAAACCAAAATTACATTCCAAACTTATCATCATACAAATTATGTACAGATGGACAATATTCTTTAGCCAAATTGTAGTAAAATGAGTTTTTTGGTACAGATAAATGATGCGTTAGGCGGTTCCATAGATGATGAACGTACGCCTCGGACGTCTTTTTGGAGTAACCGGGGATGAAGTAACGATCTCTGACGCTGTAGTGGATTGGATAGAAGAATTTTGGCGACAAAACTGTGAAACCTGAAAAGTTGAATTTGATTTTTTTGGTTTCAAATGCTTAAACAGGTCACGAGTGGCTGAATTGGTCAAGCATCCGCCCCAGATTGGCGTGAAAGGATGCGGGTTCGAGTCCCGCCTCGCGATCGAATTTTTTCTATTCTTTATAAATTTATAACTAAGTAATTATTTTAATTAACTATATATAAAGTAATCATTATAGAAGTGGAGCCATTACTGGTTCTGAAGGAGCATTTTTTGAGAAATTAATAATTAAAAAAAACTTTCCGCGCTAACTTCTTTCCGGTGATGTTACGTTAAAAAACTTAATTTGCCCGCCAACACAAATTGATTAGGTATATATCGCACTTTCTTTCCACACCTTATGAATTCTTAATTATTTATATTTTTAGCAATACCTATCTATTAAGTACCTATCTCTTGTCACACAAGTACAAAATACACTTAGAAGTAAATGCAAAAAATGCGTAACTAATTATTTATTCCAACTTCCTCGCAAATTACATTACCTTTGCAGCTGTCAGGTGTCATCAGAACGGGGTCTTTGACACTGCACTCCCTGGTGAGGACCCGGGTGACGGCCCCTGGTCCGTTGTGGGTCCAGATGTCTGGACTATAGTTCATCACTATTTCCCTATAAATGCAATAGCTTAATAATATGAAAAAATATCCTAAAAAAAGTGAAGTCTCGTGTCCGCTTGTGGGGGTAAGGGCATTTTTTTTTTCGTCTCCACCGGGAATCGAACCCAGCACCCCTCGGTTCTACGTTCACACGTTCACGCCTCAACCACTGAACCAAGGAGGCGGCCAAAAAATATTCTAACTAGTTATTAGCAATATTATAAATGCGGAAGTAACTCTGTCTTTATGTCTATTTCTTTTTCTTCACGCCTCAACCGCTGAATGTAGGTAGGTATATGAAATTTGTTAAATATAGTTTGAGACCCAAGAAAGGACATATATTTTTTTGTCCCGGAAATCTCACGGTAACTATGCGGGTTTTCCTTATACAACGCGGCCGAAGCCGCGGGAGGGGAGCCAGTTGATAATATTTAGATGGACGATTTCAGACACGATTAGCTATATTGTATCGTAAAATTTGGTATCTCACAAAGGTAGGGGATAAATTATCATAATATCTGAAGACCTTTTAGCTGCTCCTATTGGTTATTGCAAATTTCTGGCTCCACGTAGATATGTTATTTTTATTTAATATTTTCCAGCATAATTAAAACTAAATCAAATGAACATAAATGCCCCTTCTGTTTGAATATAAACCCATAAGTACCTATTAATTAAGAATTTAAACCCAGTTCTTTTAGTAAGAGTAATGTATTGTTTACATACATGTAGTCATTATCAAATTAGGTACTACCATGTACCTATTACATAGTTTGCAACCTCATCAGATTTTTAAAATATTTGCGCGTTCATACTTACTCAAGAAACAGTGTTGCAAAATACCGACCAACTTCATCATCAGACAGAGAAAGAGCAGCGGCATTCAGCATTCTTTTATCCTCTCTGGCAATCCAATTTGCCGGCAGAGAATCAAAGGATTTAACAACCACGACATCTGTATCTAAATATACGCCACTCCATCTATAGAGAGTAAGAAATCTCAGAACGTTGGATGTGTTCTCTATACCCCATTTCGTCTTATTTAGAATGCCATTCAGTATCAAATGCTCCACAGGACTATCTGCTGCATAGTTAGTTATGTGTATACGCGCAACATGCACATTGCTAAAGTCATCCAAAACTGCGAGATCACTTAAAACTTCTAATTCAGATACAGGTCCACTGAAAAACACGTATATTTCTCTATTTGGATGTGCTCGAGCAGCCGATTCGATGGCACAAAGCTGACGAGAGTTCAAAGTGCCTTTACAACTGGTATCATGAAAGAAAATAGATTTCTTTGGCGGCTTAAAAACTCGCGCATCGTATAGTGGTAACGCATCTTCGGAATACACATAGTGACATGTTAGGTTGTTTCTAGTATTCCTATACAACAAATCATCAATCGAATCTTGTGGTTGCTGATAAAAATACAAGTAGTAAGTAGCTCCGAAAACGCACAATATGCACGGAAAGAGAAGTTTTCTGCGAGCCACTTTGGTATTAATGAACATTATTATTGTTTATGGATTTCTTATCAAGTAAACTACACGAATTTAACTTGCTATTTTACAACGCATTACACCTGTGCACTGCGACACGTATTGTTTTAAAAACAATTAACATTTGTTCAGCGGCTCGGTGTTTTTCTATAATATAGTCATTGTTAGGAAACGGTGTTACCAATGCGAATTTTACGGCTATCTTTTATGGAGAAATAGTAAGAAGTTCTGGAATAACGCTTTCCTAAGTGCTTAATATCTTGTAACAGCAGAATTGATGATTGATAATAAAATCAGTAAAAAAATAACTAAACTTTCAATTAATATCATACAAAGGCAAGGTAAGTATAAAATCAAAAGTAAAGGACCGTACGCTTATTAGTCCGCGGATTTATAATCCAATCAAAATAATATCACATTTTCGTGTAGCTCTGTAATTAATTGAACCTATTTTTCTTAGGTTCCCAATTCGCCTAAATAAAAAACATAGACCTATACCTATGTAATAATAATAATATGTAGTATGTACCAGGTACCTATAGGTACCTATACCTACACATATTAATTGCTGTATGAATTATGTATTTGGATTTTCAAAACTGTAAGTTGGCAATACTATCTAATGAATCTTTTTATGATTTATTTACTTAGAACTTGATCACGACACCCAATGGAAATTAGTTTTTTAGCACTAAAACAAAATAACTGTAGTAAGTTAAACTCTTTATTTTTAGAATTGTTTTTACATCTTGACTTAATTCTAATTCTTATAGCTATATCTATAATTTATAGTTCATTGTTGATCGATCAATTTTTACGTGTAAGTAACTACATAAGACGTGTAGTTTTAATCTGTAATATTTTAAAACACTGAAAAATTTTAAGCCTGATGGAAATCAAACATAATTTTGCTATTACAAACGGGAAAAAACACGAAAATATCGCAGAAGGTACATTATATAAAAAGTTTACAAAAACGCAAAACAATTCCATTAATTATTTCTCAATAAACACTTGCATAGCCGAAAATACGCATAAAAGTTTTACTGTTTTACGGAAACCTATGTCATTAAGTACGCAAGTGATAGGTACATTCAATTAAGATACCTAGCTTTTTTGCTTTGCAGTATTTTTCAATTACCAAGGACATTGCACTTATCTATCTTATTTTATATTACATACATTCAATTTCTTATATCATACAAAGTTTAACACTGTCTTATAGATAATACAACCAAAATATACACCGAGTGGTATTCAGCATTGTGCTGATACTTTGCTTAAAACGATACTGTTGAGGTCCGTCTTAAATCTCTAGAACTTCACAGAGAACGCAGAGTAGGTGGTAGGGCAGTGACGTTTGGCTAGCTTGCCAAGTCTGGAGCCGTAGTATTTAGGAAAACAAGCGCCACATGTGTGGCGGCTCCAGAGGTAGTAGGTATAAGCTGTATCGTACCCAGGGAGCTCACCTGCTTCGAAATAATCCCCAACGTTCTTGGCATCTACTGGGTAGAAGAACTGGGAACCGTAAATCTCGAAACCTGCAAAAAAATTACTTATATGAAACAATGCTTTACCTATAGATGGGCCGTTATGGTAAATCAAAAGTTGATCAAACCTCCTTTGATCAACTTTTGAATTTTTAGTTTTGAAGTTCGATCTGCGATTATGGTAAAATAATTTTACAAAGTAAAGCAAGTAAACTTTGCAAGACTATGATTAAAAGAAAATCGCATAATTCATATTTTCAGTACAAGCTGTGCAATGAATGTGCCATGCATAATTATTATTTAAGTTTTATATTTCGCATTGCCACAAGAATTTCTGTCACATTTCTATACCTAGGTATATATTGAGTAAAGTATGTCTATGCATCTGGAAAATCTGTAATAAACATGTATAACATGTATAACGTCCAGTGCCGGCGTAAGGGCCACTGACACCCCGGGCGAAAATATTGTGGCGCCCACTTGAGGGAAGCAATATCCAACTTTAGACCTTGGCGCCCCCCAGAATTTGTCGCCCTGGGCCATCGCCCCATCAAGCCCCCCCCCTAACGCCGGCACTGATTAACGTCGTCATTTAATGAACTCGCTAATCATTATGCATTCAATCAAAAAGTAGATAACCAAATGACTGCGAAGTGCGACATATACATCAAACACTTACAAGATTAAAAAATTTATTGCTATCAAAAGAAAAACAAAGTTCCTAAATACGTACCATTACAATTAGCAGCAGATTTAGAGACAGGGTCAGGTGTAGTGCATTCTTGATGCACAATTTTTGACATTACATTTTCACCGTTTTTGCAGTCAAAGGTCTTGTGGTTCTTTATAAGATCTCTGAAACAGGTAAATATTTATTAACTAAAGCTTGTTTACTTTGTTCTTCTTATTAATAATTACTAGCTGTGCTCCGCGGTTTCACCCGTATTGCTCCAGTCCTGTTGGTGTTGGCGTGATGATATAAAATAGCCTTCCTCGATAAATGGGCTATCTAACACCGAAAGAATTTCAAATCGGACCAGTAGTTCCTGAGATTAGCGCGTTCAAATAAACCCTTCAGCTTTATAATATTAGTATAGATTATAGGACAAACATACAATTTGATTATGTTAGGTACATTGCATTTTCGCAAACAACATTTTTTTTGCATAGGCTTAAAGTTTAAACCAGAAATCCGTTCGCCTCTATACCCAATATGAAAATGGGAATATGTAGATTGTAGATATGTTTAAAATGGCCAACTTATTATCAAAATAAAAGCGTGTAAATAGTAGATATTCACAGAAAAAACAAAGTCAATCAATCTATTTCCTACATATAATTAATGTTAATTACAAGTAAGTGAGTTATAGAGAGAATGATTAACTCTTTATTGTACAACAATGAAAATAACAGCAAAAAGGAATCTTTTAGTTAAATGATCTATAGAAGTCAATATTAGTAAGTAGTAGTAAGTACATACCGCAAAGCTGTGTTTGTGACATTTTTTCCGACCTCGTCTTTTGATAATGCCAATATCCCAGATCCAATAGAGTCTCCGTTCAATTTTGGCACCCAATTCCTGGACAAAGAAGTCAAGGGCTTTGTCACGATTAAATCCTTTTCCATAAACACCCCTCCCCATTTCTGCAACGTAAGATATTTCACTAATCCCTCTGTTAACATTATAGGACACTCGGTTTCATTCAAACCTCCGCCGGAAACAAAGCCCTCTACGGGCGTGCCCATGGCATATTCCTCTATGTTTACTCTGGCCAGCTTTACGTTGGGCACCTTCTGAAGTACCCGCATTATCTTATTCTTTTCCAATTCTTCCTTCTTGAGAGGATTCGTGAAGAGAACATAAACACTCCAATTTGGGTGAGTTCTGGCCGCTGATTCCACGGCGCAGGCATCCTTTGGCTCCCACACATTGATATAACAGGAAGTCTCGGTGAAAAAGATCGATCGCGTTGTCGGAGCAACGGAAGTTATTGGAGGCAAAGCGTCGTCCTCGTTCAAATAGCATGATATATTGTCTTTCCAGTCCCATTTAGTGAAGGAAAAGTCCGGCCCAAAAGAGTATTTGAGGTACATAATGTAGCTCAATATAAATAGAGTAATGGTTAAAAAATTCCATTTCCTTTTTTTTCGGAAGTATACGTAGCGGTCGACGATGACGGTGCGGAGTACTAACTTCATGTTGTAATCAAAGTATGTTCAGGTAACGGCGATATATCGGTAGAATCACTGATTGATATCAACAGGTTGGTACGAAAACCGGCACTGGTATATACCGCGGCACTTTTATTTGTGATTGTTAATTTTATGATTTTATACTTTTAATATTTAACTAAGTATATTAAAAATGTTAATTGCAGCGAATGCACATAGTGCACGAGCAATGCCTTGCATTGAACTAACATTGGATGAACAGAAATCTGTGGTACAATTGAAAGGCGGTTTTCAGTACAGAAACATTGAGATACAAGCAGTTTGTTTTATGCATAGGTGTGTTATATGGAATTGAGTATTGACTCTGGATTATATCTACCTACTGGAATTTTATTATAAATAAATTGGAACTTAATTCTTCCTCACTATGCACATCGCATTCGCATACCAATACGAAAGCGGCTTTTGTTCAACTATTCTATTGGTCAGGTTTGTTATTACTTATTACGTATGATTAGATTCGATCAGATGTACTTTATTTAAATTAAAAGTGTAATTAAACGAAAAATTTTGATTTTTAGATATTATTTAAAACCAATAAAAAATAGACTGATAATATTTGTAAATAAAGAAACTATATTGAATGATTTTATTTACTCCTATTGACCAATTTTATTAATAAAGAATTAACTCTTTACATAAATAACAAAACTAAAATCATAATAAACCTATTACCTAGCTACAAACCGTACACACAAAATAAACTTCCACAACAAAGTACAACTGAATGACATGAAAATTTTCCAACAAAACAACTAAGTTGACGACACTTTCCCAAGAGATTTAACGAGTTGTGCGAACTTTCGGCTAATAAAATTGATAATACTTGGACCACGCGTCAGGAGTGAGGCCGCATGCGCGGGTCCTCCAGCCTCCTTCCTGATCAATCATCTGGCCGGGCTCGGGTTATTTATATAGACTCAGACGTAATTCGGAGGGCAGATCTTTCTAGAATGTTTTGTATCAATATTTTATTTTTCATTGTACAAACAATGTTTGAGGATGAATTTTCGTTGTAAGGGGAATATATGTAAAGGTTTTATAGATATCAGAATTCAATGAGATCGCGTAGGATCGCGTAGATCGAATAAATATCTAGTCATATTTTTTATTGAAGTGAAACTTCTTTATCGGGGTTGGAAAAAAATTTAGTGTAACATTTTTTCGTTACGCGTGACATTTTTCCGTTACGCGCCATCTTTTTCTTATCCCTACCACGCGTGATTCGACGTATTTCTGTAAAGTTGCATATAGTAAATTATTTTTGAAAAATAAGGTCATACTTAAATTTAAATTGTTTAAAAAAAATGTGGTACACGCACACATTTTTTTAAACAATTTAAATCATGATTTATATTAATTAAAACTAACGTTTAAGATAAGGTTTATTTTATTCAAACAACCACGAGAAGTAGAAATTAGATAGATAATATTTTATTCCTCGTTTCACTTTTAATTAAGCTCACTATAAATCCATACTAATATTATAAATGCGAAAGTAACTCTGTCTGTCTGTCTGCTACTAAATCACGCCTTAACTACCTACTAAACAAATTTGCATGAAATTTGGTATAGAGATATTTTGATACCCGAAGAAAGGACATAGGATAGGTTTTATCCCGGAAATCCTACGGGAACGGGTTTTTCTTTGAAAACGCGGGCGAAGCCGCGGGCGGAAAGCTAGTTATAATATAAGCCACACTGATATAAACAGCCGTAGCGATAAAGACAGAATAAGTAGGTTTTGGATTTTAAAGACCATAGACAATGTATATTAAATGCCTACTAGGTGCTACTAGCCTATCCTGTTAATAATATTCAGTTGTATTTAACAAACGCAGCAGATTCAGTTGAAAATCGATTTACCTACATGCGCATATATAAACTTACGGTGTATAAATTATACAAAGGTTAATATATGATTTTAGCCATGGCTTTGCACCTTTAGATAGATTCGTTATGTAAATGCAAATCGGTTAATAAGATTCATGTGTTCATGAACTTCATACCACATTCGCTATCTAGTTGTACTTAACTATGTAGTCGCATTGGTTAAAAAGTGACATTTAAGACGATACACAAAAAAAAATCCACTGCTTGGCGGGCGGAGTCTAATAGCTCGCTATCGCGAACGCGGGTGTGCGCGAAGTCATTCTTGCAAACTCGCCGCGCTGCCGCTGGCCGACTCGGGACAAACATGTATGGAGTCGTCATACAGTTATAATATTGTTATACATTTATTCAATTGTTGATTTATTGGTTTTATTTTCTTGCTTATAAACAAATAATCTTCTTTCCAACAACTACTTAGACATTATTAATAATTATTATTATTTCGTAATGTTTACTTTTTTACAAAATAATACAGGTTATAAATAATCTTTAAAATAACAAAAATATTGTTACTCTGAAAAAATGAAATGGTAATCAATAACGCGGACTACTGAATTGATTTAGATAGAATTTGATGCTGACGTAGATATTACATCATGCCCAGAAATGAAAGGTACTATTTCTGAAAGAAGTTATAAACCCTAATTCTTCTCAGTCAAAGTCAAGAGTGGAAGATATCACTAATACAGTAAAACTGATGCGAAACTTTGGATGTTAATTTGTATATTTTTTTGTTAGTTGTTACTTAATCACGTCAAGACTACATTACCAATTTTGATAAAATTTAGCTAATTGCCTCGATTTACACATAGGATACTTTTTATCCGAACTGAACACTTCTGTGGGATAAAACAGGATTCACGATATAACCTAATTCCAAGCGGGCAAAGCCGCGGTCGGAATGATATTTTTTTAAATAGAAAAATTGTTTAAAAAAAAACACAAAATATATTGACGCATGTATTTATTTTTTGCACTCTATTATAATTGTAATTATTCATTACAAATAATCAAAATAAAATAGCCAGAACAAAGTTAGGCCCTGGTAGGGTAGGTAGGCAGGTACAGCAATGTGAGACGAACACTGGCTTATTTATACCAATAATAATGTATTATAAACATTAAATTAAGTTTACAACAAAAATACATAATATTAGCTAATGTGAAAACGAATCAACCAATCATCCCACAACAATGAAATGTGCACACAAATATTCATCCAAATCGGTTCATGTGATTAGGAGGAGTGACTGCAGCGCCATCTTCCGGGCCCAATTGTGTTTCCAGATCACCCAGGAACTCAATTTAATATACTTACACAAAATTTTTCGAAATTAAAACTCACATTACTATGTAAATATGAATATAAACCTGTTTTAGTACTAAGCAATTTCCCGCACAGGTGTAGTAAGTATAAATGAAATAAATATCAACATCAAATTCTTTATACAACATACTTATCTACCACCTACTAAGAAATGTAATTCTTGAAATTTTTTCGTATTTTTTTTAAATATAATACTACTCCAATGAGCTCCTGTTCCATATCACGTCCGCCATACTTCCACTAAGTTCACCATGATTTTTTATTTCTTTGCACTTTGTTGCTTTTTGCTAAAAATGGAATCATGCGATAAAACCAGTAGAACGTTGATAACATACATTTTTGACTGAATAAAGGTACTTACGAAGGAGTGGGTTCACATTGTGAACAATCAGTGGGTTTATTTTCCTTCTGGATTCCGGATTTCTGAAAAGATTATCTATGCTATAAATGAAAAAAATCTTACACATTCGTTATGTACTTAAAACAGGGGTACATATCAAACATCGTCTATAATACAATTATCATCAAATTTAAAATAAAACCAACTTCTTCATTAATTTGTTCCAATTGTAAGCATTCTTTTTTCTCGAACCTTTATGTTTCTTCTTCTTATTTTCTTTATTGTACCCATTTGTCTCATTTTGTCTTATCGTGTTGTCACCCTTTTTTACGATTGCGCGAGCGACACAAGTTCCCCGTGTGACGGCCGTAGCGGGAATGACTCGTGCAGCGATCGGGGTAGGAAGGTACAGGGCGGCTCTCGCTATATTGGCTGGTCGCGCGCTAATTTCAAGTATTTCTTGTTTATTTCAAAACCATCGCATATTTCAAAATTATAAATCGGTAGACGTATAGGTTGTATATTTTATAGTTAACTAGCGACCCGCCCCGGCTTCGCACGGGTGCAATGCTGATACTAAATACACTACAGAAAAATTGTGAACGTTGTATAGGTATAAAAATATAGCGGCCCGCTCCGGCCTCCGGCATCGCACGGGTATAAAATACATAGCCGGGCGGCCGCAAACGCTACGTCCTGCAATTTTTAAATCTGTAATATCTTCGAAAATATTCACTTAAATCATACGGTGTAAAGGGCCATATAGATCTATATTAAATGAACAATGTATCCATGGTATTTAATTGGTTAAGGATTAATGCTGTATTGGTTAAAATCGCTTCGAAAATTAGCCATTATTTGTCGTAAAAAGTAAATGACAAAAAAAAGTTATTGTGGGTTATCCATAAGAGATAGACATATACCATCGCGGACTTTTCTGTAGACCTTTTCAATGTGTATAATACTTAGTACATTATTTTGATAAAACTCGTAGGGTTCAGCCTGCGTTTGCAATGTAAGCGGAATAAATGTAATTTTTTACGACATCACATTAGAAACCTCAAAAATAACAGTACTTCTCCACTACTTAATGGATCTTATTATACATATAAACCTTCCTCTTGAATCACTCTATCTATTAAAAAAAACCGCATCAAAATCCGTTGCGTAGTTTCAAAGATTTAAGCGTACAAAGGGACATAGGGACATAGGGACATAGGGACAGGGAAAGCGACTTTGTTTTATACTATGTAGTGATATCCAAAAAGTCGTAACTTTACGTTTGTTATTTTGAAGATGCCAGAGATTATAAAAAAATAACAATGAGAACTTTGTATTTTTTTTCTATCGAGAAAATATCATGGAATCATGTTTCTAAAACGGTAGACGTATTGTGTTACTATTGAACTTTCTTGTCAAGAATTTTCATCACGACAACTTTAATAATATAAAAATTACGAAGGTTTGAAAAGGGCCGTAAATGTTAGAAAAATTAATTCATCACCTTAACCGAGAAAGCTAGTGAGGAAGAACAAAATATTGGTGACTCAGGTTCATCAATTACTCGCTCTAATCGATCAGCGAAAAAAAGTGATACATCTCAATGCCCCTTATGTTGAAGTATGTCACTTTTATACAAGATTCCCTTTAAACAAGATTCTATATCTAATCAATAATCCATACTAATATTATAAATGCGAAAGTAACTCTGTCTGTCTGTCTGTTACTCAATCACGCTTAAACTACTGAACCAATTTGCATGAAATTTGGTATGGAGATATTTTGATACCCGAGAAACTGAGAGACATAGGCTACCTTTTATTGCGAAATATGTACCACGGGCGAAGCCGGGGCGGACCTCTAGTTCATTATAATTCTTATTTAGGAATGAGTGAGGCTACAACTATGTGACATTTACGTAATTAGAAAACGGCTTTAATGAGAGATCTAATATTCCTACATTTGTTCCCTAAAACCCTAAAAATATCATACTTAAAATCTTTCTCCCTGATCCGACTGTATCCTATTATGTGCTTAGCAACAAATGCGTTTCATTTTTATATTATAGACTATATTCGATTCGTGGTTTCACCCACGTGATTCCGCTTCTGTTGGTCTTAGCGTAATGATATATAGCCTATAGCTTTACTCGATAAATGGGCTATCTAACACGGAAATAATTTTTCAAATCGGACCAGTAGTTTTTGCGATTAGCGCGTTCAAACAAACAAACTCTTCAGCTTTATAATATTAGTAGGTATAGATAGGGTACAAAAAAGGTTAAAAATAAAACAAACAAATAACATTGGATAATTTTATTCTCATTATCTCATAATACCTTAAACTAATTACAATAAATAAATGACCAATCAGACTACAGTATCAAAATTGCATACATTTTCAATCACGCATGAAATGCTACAATTCGTTAGGAAGCAATTTATTTTGAACATTTTATTAACTAAAGAAAAACACATTTGAAAAGTTAAGCAAAAAATTTGTACGAATAACATGAGGCACTCTAAAAATTCAATATTTTAACGGGTTTAAAACCTGATTGAAATTACCCGATGTTTTGAAAACATGTTTTTTAATTACAATAATAAAACTAACTCGTGAAAATTAGACATAAGAAAATACTTACAAGGTAGTCTTAAAATTTGTATGCATAAGAATAATTAATATTTTTTTATGTTTAAGAAATTAAATGCAAGTATAGGACCATATTTTAAATGGAGTATGCATTGTGGTTCATATATTTAGCGCTTAGCAAGTAACTTCACAGAAAATATACCTAAATTATAATCAATACTAATTCTATACATTTTTTCAAGTCAATGGCCCAGTCGTTAAAGTTTAAAAAATATTGAAGAAAAATAATTGAATTAATTACAAAATAAAATTATTTCGTTAAATAAAATCAATGACAGAAATCACATAATATTACAATTTTGGTATTCATTTTTAATATTCTCATTTCTAACAAAAAATGTTATTATTATTATTCTGTAGTTAAGTATGGCAATATAGTTTTCTGCCTTCATTGTGTTATAATATGCATTATGCAGTGATGTTATTACCATGTTTATACAATATTAAACCGCTTTTTTATTATTTTATGTTTTTATTTACAATGTAACATGTGCGTGTAAAGTTGTGATTGGATGAATCTATATTTTACATCATATTGCTTTAAAAGGTTAACACACATCATGTTAGTTACCATGATGTATTAAAGCCAAATTCCAGTGTGGAAAAAGGACAGCGCTATTTATATAGGTCCTCTAGCGCCATCTCTTTCCCACATTGGAAGTAATACTGTTTTATGACACCATGATTATTTACAGGCATAAGAAAGCATATTTAAGGCAAAAGTTAAGTTTGTAAGAGACAAAAAAATAAGAACTTTTCATACTTTACTTTACATATTTTCTTTCCTAATGTGTGCTAATCTTAAAAAAGCTGCCTCTAGCTCATCTAGATTACATATTTTTCTAATTAATAAAATATTATTTGAACATAAATTGCGATATTAATGCTAAAACTAAATCTACCTTATTTGTGAATGTGACGAATACTTTTATTTATGTAAAAATGAAATATAATATACATTGGTGTCTGGAGTTATTCATTAGGAGTTATTTTGAAAAAAATGTGATCGTAACGTAATGTTTTCTTTTATAATAATCAAAATCAAACGAATGAATAGAAAACATTTATTTTAATCACCCAATTTACTTAAAAATCATAATACTATAATGGTTCCATAATATTTTCATGACCACAAAATCCAAATATCACTTAATTCACGAAAATTAAAAAAAAAAATTCAATCAGTACACTAACATTGCATTTTTAAGTATTGAAATAAATAAATGCTAATATGCTGCATAATTATATTAAAATGTATTGTATCTATTTACTGAATTAATCTTATCACTATAACTACAAAACTCTCAGCGAAATCAAAACTTAGGTTATAATCTAAAAAAAAAATAATTTTCAGAAATAGTATGGTTTTCTTTTATGTTCAGTGGAAATTCAAAGAAAATGGTCTATGAATATTATTTATTAATTTTTATAGCAATGTAACAATCCTTCTGAAGGTAACTCTACTAGAAAAGTTTTAAACTGTCTATGTCTATCATGTCAGACAAATTCATAATGTTTGTTTCTTACACAAAAAATCATAAATACTGCTCATTTTTAAACGATTAAACTACTTTTGCGTGAAAGAGTAATAATTATCTTTAAGTTTATTAAAACTATGACTGGATGACGTCACCAAACGGTTTTGACAAAAGCGACCAAAGGAAATAATAATTAAATTATCTTTATTCTCTCTTAATCGTCTAATTTGAAACTAACTGAACTGTTTTTATACAATATAATATAGTCTAAATTTTAGAACATTATAATTATTTGCATCAAATGACTATTACAATGCCATATTATTCCAATGTAGGTAATCATGATTACTAAAGATTGAATAAAAGGCAAGAAGTAGGGTTCACGGAATATTACGATCATATAATAATTATAGTCAATACACATCTTTAGATAATACCAGCCAAAAAAATTAGAGAATATTACGTATTATGGTAATGCATTGAAATTTTGGCAAAATATTGTAATCATAAGGACAGAACATAATATTCTATACGAACTTATTTCATCTTCATAATATTTCTAAAAAAGACGGGAACTGGGAGAAATATCACATTTAAATATTATTCAATTATTAATATTAAAATTATTTTAATTTTAAGTAAATATTATTGTTTTTTTTATATATACAAAAAAAATTCACGATAAATTAATATTTTGGATACAGCATATACGTTGCTGCATTTATACGTTGAAAATTAAAACTATTGAATTACTTTTACTATTTTTTCTGTCCCCTAAGTATGACGTATGCCGTAAATTTTCTTTTATCTTACGAAACTTCTAGAAATAAAGCATCACTCAGAAAAAGCAAAACAGAATAACATCTCACTCATCAGAAAACGTTAATTTAAATTTTAAGGATACGTACATACTACAAGGCAGTAGTTAACCAATACTATTTCCAGTGTGAGACAGGGACAGAGCTAGACGACCTCTATAGCGCCATCCCTCTCTCACACTGGAAGAAGTACTGCTATGAGACATGTCAGTAACCCCTCACTACGCTTACGAGAAATCAATTTTGACATATTTTTTTCACTTGTTTCATATTCACTTTTATCATCGTGACGAAATTTTACACCTAGAGGTGATAACTTAACACTAACTTAGCGCCTTTGGCATGTGTGTGTAGCATAATGTGTTATTCCGATGTCTCTTGCCGTGTAGGTGAGTGCGCACGCGCAGGCTCGTCTTGCTTGTCTCTTTTTACGCAGCTGAAAATAATATTAAAAGTGTTAGATTGTAAAACTACTGTTTACATCATAAAAGCGTCTTATGTAGCGTCAGGCTCTGACATTGTTTTAAAAGAGAGCACAAAGGTCTCCACACAATCACTTGATTTGTAACAATTGTGCACATCTATCACTATAGTAAGCTTGTGATAGATGTGCACTGGGTAACGGTCGACGAACGAATGACTCGAGTGGTTTAAGAAGTGAAAACTTCTTTAGCGGCATTGAGCACTTTTTCTGTAATGGGTATAAAATCTTAAACTCGCGTCAGGACACGTGACCTGATCGAAAAAGCGTAAGACGGATGGATATCAAACATACTCAACGTTAATAATCAAGTTTTCACTTCTGCCGGCACTCCCGGAGTGCAACCCGTCTATTTTTTTTTGTGTGGTTGTCTCTCGATGTAAGCAAAAAGGGCTTCTTGAGAGTGAGGGGTCTGGAGGCCCACATCCCTTTCCATCCCCAACCCATCCTCTCCTTCCCTCCCATCCTCGCCCTTTCTACCTAACTCCTTCCAAATCCCTTTGAGGACAGCAACATATCCACTTCTCAGAGGAGTGGATGCTTATAGGCGGCGTGTATCGCTTAACACCAGGCGACGCGTCTGCTCGTTTGCTATCCTATAGCATAAAAAAAAGACGGGTTGCACTTCGGGAGTGCCGACAGAAGTGAAAACTTGATTATTAACGTTGAGCATGTTTGATATCCATCCGTCTTACGCTTTTTCGATCAGGTCACGTGTCCTGACGCGAGTTTAAGATTTTATACCCATTACAGAAAAAGTGCTCAACGCCGCTAAAGAAGTTTTCACTTCAATAAAAATTATAAAAATTAAAGAACACGCCCACCTGTACACATCGCGCGTGCTCTGCAGCGTGCCGTGCGTGAGCAGCAGGCGGCGGCCGGCGGGCTGTGCGGGCGGCGCCCACCACGACACCACGCGCCCCACTACCGGCACACTGCACACTGCACACTGCACACTGCACACTCACCTGTACACATCGCGCGTGCTCTGCAGCGTGCCGTGCGTGAGCAGCAGGCGGCGGCCGGCGGGCTGTGCGGGCGGCGCCCACCACGACACCACGCGCCCCACTACCGGCACACTGCACACTGCACACTGCACACTGCACACTCACCTGTACACATCGCGCGTGCTCTGCAGCGTGCCGTGCGTGAGCAGCAGGCGGCGGCCGGCGGGCTGTGCGGGCGGCGCCCACCACGACACCACGCGCCCCACTACCGGCACACTGCACACTGCACACTGCACACTGCACACTCACCTGTACACATCGCGCGTGCTCTGCAGCGTGCCGTGCGTGAGCAGCAGGCGGCGGCCGGCGGGCTGTGCGGGCGGCGCCCACCACGACACCACGCGCCCCACTACCGGCACACTGCACACTGCACACTGCACACTGCACACTCACCTGTACACATCGCGCGTGCTCTGCAGCGTGCCGTGCGTGAGCAGCAGGCGGCGGCCGGCGGGCTGTGCGGGCGGCGCCCACCACGACACCACGCGCCCCACTACCGGCACACTGCACACTGCACACTGCACACTGCACACTCACCTGTACACATCGCGCGTGCTCTGCAGCGTGCCGTGCGTGAGCAGCAGGCGGCGGCCGGCGGGCTGTGCGGGCGGCGCCCACCACGACACCACGCGCCCCACTACCGGCACACTGCACACTGCACACTGCACACTGCACACTCACCTGTACACATCGCGCGTGCTCTGCAGCGTGCCGTGCGTGAGCAGCAGGCGGCGGCCGGCGGGCTGTGCGGGCGGCGCCCACCACGACACCACGCGCCCCACTACCGGCACACTGCACACTGCACACTGCACACTGCACACTCACCTGTACACATCGCGCGTGCTCTGCAGCGTGCCGTGCGTGAGCAGCAGGCGGCGGCCGGCGGGCTGTGCGGGCGGCGCCCACCACGACACCACGCGCCCCACTACCGGCACACTGCACACTGCACACTGCACACTGCACACTCACCTGTACACATCGCGCGTGCTCTGCAGCGTGCCGTGCGTGAGCAGCAGGCGGCGGCCGGCGGGCTGTGCGGGCGGCGCCCACCACGACACCACGCGCCCCACTACCGGCACACTGCACACTGCACACTGCACACTGCACACTCACCTGTACACATCGCGCGTGCTCTGCAGCGTGCCGTGCGTGAGCAGCAGGCGGCGGCCGGCGGGCTGTGCGGGCGGCGCCCACCACGACACCACGCGCCCCACTACCGGCACGCGCCGGAGGAGACCCTCTTGCCATGCTTCGCGTTCTAGCTCCTCTTGTGCCGCTTCTATACCTGGAATTGGATTGTGACGTCATGAGGTGCGCAAACAATAGTGCAAGAAAAAAAGGCTCACCTGAAATTCTACACATATTGAAAAGAAAAGGATCTTAGGAATATCAGACAACTTTGCAAGAAGATTAATGCTGCAAAAAGACACGATATATCGTGTCTTTTTGCAGCATTAATCTATCATTATTAGGGTATACCCTAGAATCCCAGAAAAACTAATCTGCATAAAAGGAACTTTTCGTCGCTCAGATTCGGAAAAAAACATAAAAAATATGTCCATGTAAAAATCCAGAAAAAAATAAATTTATCAAGGTTTACGACAATACCAAAAAACAGATGATCAGAAGTCTCCGTAATACAAAAAAAAAAATAGACAATTGGCACAAAATTGTTTTTTTTTTCGGAAATATGAACACACCAAAAAAATGTCAGTTTTTTATTAGTGTTACGTAATATTTAGATACATAATTAAAGTGATTATACCTTTTTTCAATACTTCAGTCATATCAGTGAGGACCTTCGAACTCTCTTCCACTTCTTTACCAGCAGATAAAACTAAATCCAACAATTCATCTACATCCGTGTCCGCTGTTACCATTCCAAACCTGGAATTAAGTATTCAATGTTTTAATATCTCTTATGTTACACAATCTTAGCTTTTAAATACATATATTATTTTCTATTTATTATAATATGTCAAGTAAAGATAAAAATATCTTTACTTGCATTTATAAATATTGTAACACAAGTTGTTTTCAACAATTTACTACTTAAATCCGATTAATTTATGACTTCTGCACCATTTTTTAATTACTAAAAAATCTCAATATTAGGTTAAAAGCACAATAACTCTTTGTATTCTACGATCCTAACCAGTACAAAAAAGGTCAATTATACCTTATATTTTTCGGACAAAAAAGTTAAAAAAAAGTCTCCAAAACTCCATACCTAACACAAAACATGCCATCCTCCCCCTCTCCGCAGGAAAACGCGCCGTCCGTCGCACGCAGCGTGTGCACCAGCTTTCTGTTTAACGAGTTCAATTCTTCTGTTGGTGCGTCTTCCCAGCCCGGTGGAATGTATCGTACACCGCCGAGACCTGTTGAAATTATTGAGATACTATTACTACGTATGGAGAAGACACCGCCTACAATTTTTGTGATTTCTTCAGTTTATAAATTTCTTCATATTTTAAAACATTATTAATTTAATTGGTGCATGCACATTATAGGTGCAGCAGGAAGCTTCTTGAACTTTCAATTACAATTGCGCACTCAGCGGCCCCGCGGAGCACATGCACCAGCCGCAGCCTTGCGGCTATTCCTTCTAAAAATTTCTAGAACACCATTGAGATATCGCGGTGTCGTCTCCATATATGTATGGAGACGACACCCCCTACATCACTTATGTTCCGCTCAACATACGCCACATGACGTATGTTGAGCGGTTTTTTTTAATGGTTTTAAAGTGAAACGCATCAAATATGCCTTCGTGCGTGTTACGATATTGCACAAATAATACAAATAATACGGAAATGTGCAAAGGAATAACTTTCATCGGTAAGAACCTAACTAGATAATAATTTTTAAAACTTAGTTAGAGCAAAAAAATGGCGCACAGATTTTGTTCGTGGTGTCTCCTCCATACGTATACTTAGTAATATTATCTCAATGTAGAACACTTAACAAACTTGCGGAGCATGCGCACCAGACCCACGTTCTAGAAACTTCTAGAACGTTCGCGAGCACTCCATAGCTCCACGCCACTGCGGAGCGCGTGCACCAACCGCAACACTAATCCTTCTAACACCTTCTAGAAGCATCCAGAACATTGACTCACCGGCCCACCCAGGCACGTGCACGAGCCGCAGCGCGGGGTGCCGCGCCACGCGCGCCTGGAAGGGCTCGCGCAGCGCCACGGTGGCGTGCAGCACGTGCAGCTGCGCCTCCACCACGCCAGCCCATGTGTCCAGCTTGTCCTCCTCCAGCAAAGAGCCCTCTAGCGGGCAGTAGCGGAGCACCACGCCGTATGCTTCCGTCTCGCATACCTCTATGTGGATCTGGAAATCATTTATTCACAGTATACGGCGATACCAAATGAAACAAGTATGGTCTTACCGCAAAACAATTTAATAACTCAGGCCCCGGAATCACAGACATAATAGAAAATCTATTGTGTCGTGGACCGATCGGGCCGTTCGGGACTCAATGGGTTAAACACAGTCTAACTTTAAACCAGGGATCTGGCACTTTAATAGTTGTCTATGTGAAATACGACAAAACCAAATTTAAGAAAACCCGCGCTTAAAGTTAAACCCTGTTTTTAGTTTTTTGTGGTAAGACAGATTAAATTCATCTAATGCGTGAAATGAGTGTTTATTTTATTTCGTCACATACTTTGAACAGCTATATGAATGTGAAACATATTGGATATAATATTATTAGAGTTATCAATGTCAACTCTGTTGCTCCCAGCTTGTTGTCACAATTTGAAAAACACTTTTTTTTAAATCACTAAATAAGTAGAAATTTACATATAAATCACTGAAAATTTTCCATAATCACTAAAAATGAACCACTAAATGTTTTATTTTCAATTAACCAAATACTCTCTGGTGCAGAAGTGCTCAAAAAAATAATTTCATAATAATCAAAGATATCTTACCATATCCGCTTCCCGTTGTAACACTTGACCGAGCCAGGAATTAAGTTTGTCGTAATACGGCGGTGGTTTCTCCACGCCGGGGGGCGCGAATTGAAAGGCTACACATGCTGACGCTTGGCTTATTGCTTCCTAGTACAAAAAAAAATATTTTTTTACAGAGCAGGGTAAAAGAAAGCAAAGAACACAAAAAAAATATTTTCTAGTAAGTAATTTAAAAAAATATTTTTGCCATAATAAACTACAGAGAAAATTTGAAATACTATTTGTAAAAGTTACATACCACTATGTCTACGTTTGGTGGTTCATCTCCTCCCGGTCTTTCACTCTGAAAAGGACACATTATATAATTTTATAAAAATTCAGTTAAATTTTTATCAGTGTAATTCATAACAGACAAACAAAACTTTAATAAAATTACTACGACAGAACACTGCGTCTAATCTCAGTAAATTTTGGTTAGGTATTGGATAGGCCTTGCGATTTTGCGTTGCGTGTGTAACATTACATCTGTAAGCATCACGCACACAGTAATGTGTACGCGAGTTACACCTGTAGCCGTCACGCACACACACATGTAGCGCTTGTATCCTCCTGCTAGCGTCACGCACACACGCACACCGTTGCGCTCGTATTCCCCAGCCAGCTAGTGCCACACACGCGCACGTCCACACTCACCAGCAGTCGCAGGCCGGCGCTCGCGAGCAGCGCACGCGCGGCGCGCGCGGAGCGGAACGCCGCGTCCAGCCGCGCGGCGAGCCGCGTCGCGCCGGCGGCCCGCGCGCACGTCCACAGCGGTAGTGCGCTGAGTCGGGCTGCTCCACTGCACAGCCCGGCCACTACGCACAGCGTGCCTTCGCGGCTGCCCGCCTGGGGTGGATTAAGGTGATGAATTAATTTTTCTAACATTTACGGCCCTTTTTAAACCTTCGTAATTTTTATATTATTAAAGTTGTCGTGATGAAAATTCTTGACAAGAAAGTTCAATAGTAACACAATACGTCTACCGTTTTAGAAACATGATTCCATGATATTTTCTCGATAGAAAAAAAATACAAAGTTCTCATTGTTATTTTTTTTTAATCTCTGGCATCTTCAAAATAACAAACGTAAAGTTACGACTTTTTGGATATTAACTATAAAATATACAACCTATACGTCTACCGTGTTAGAATTTTGAAATATGCGATGGTTTTGAAATAAACAAGAAATACTTGAAATTAGCGCCTGACCAGCCAATATAGCGAGAGCCGCCCTGTACCTTCCTACCCCGATCGCTGCACGAGTCATTCCCGCTACGGCCGTCACACGGGGAACTTGTGTCGCTTGCGCAATCGTAAAAAAGGGTGACAACACGATAAGACAAAATGAGACAAATGGGGACAATAAAGAAAATAAGAAGAAGAAACATAAAGGTTGGAGGAAAAATAATGCTTACAATTGGAACAAATTAATGAAGTAAGTTGGTTTTATTTTAAATTTGATGATAATTGTATTATAGACGATGTTTGATATGTACCCCTGTTTTAAGTACATAACGAATGTGTAAGATTTTTTCATTTATAGCATAAATAATCTTTTCAGAAATCCGGAATCCAGAAGAAAAATAAACCCACTGATTGTTCACAATGTGAACCCACTCCTTCGTAAGTACCTTTATTCAGTCAAAAATGTATGTTATCAACGCTCTACTGGTTTTATCGCATGATTCCATTTTTAGCAAAAAGCAACAAAGTGCAAAGAAATAAAAAATCATGGTGAACTTAGTGGAAGTATGGTGGACGTAATATGGAATTATGGAACAGGAGCTCGTTGGAGTAGTATTATATTTAAAAAAAATACGAAAAAATTTCAAGAATTTCTTAGTAGGTGGTAGATAAGTATGTTGTATAAAGAATTTGATGTTGATATTTATTTCATTTATACTTACTACACCTGTGCGGGAAATTGCTTAGTACTAAAACCGGTTTATATTCATATTTACATAGTAATGTGAGTTTTCATTTCGAAAAATTTTGTGTAAGTACCTATATTAAATTGAGTTCCTGGGTGATCTGGAAACACAATTGGGCCCGGAGGATGGCGCTGCAGTCACTCCTCCTAATCACATGAACCGATTTGGATGAATATTTGTGTGCACATTTCATTGTTGTGGGATGATTGGTTGATTCGTTTTCACATTAGCTAATATTATGTATTTTTGTTGTTAGAAAGTAAACTTAATTTAATGTTTATAATACATTATTATTGGTATAAATAAGCCAGTGTTCGTCTCACATTGCTGTACCTGCCTACCTATCCTACCAGGGCCTAACTTTGTTCTGGCTATTTTATTTTGATTATTTGTAATGAATAATTACAATTATAATAGAGTGCAAAAAATAAATACATGCGTCAATATATTTTGTGTTTTTTTTAAACAATTTTTTTATTTAAAAAAATATCATTCCGACCGCGGCTTTGCCCGCGTGGAATTAGGTTATATCGTGAATCCTGTTTTATCCCACAGAAGTGTTCAGTTCGGATAAAAAGTATCCTATGTGTAAATCCAGGCAATTAGCTATATTTTATCAAAATTGGTAATGTAGTCTTGACGTGATTAAGTAACAACTAACAAAAAAATATACAAATTAACATCCAAAGTTTCGCATCAGTTTTACTGTATTAGCGATATCTTCCACTCTTGACTTTGACTGAGAAGAATTAGGGTTTATAACTTCTTTCAGAAATAGTACCTTTCATTTCTGGGCATGATGTAATATCTACGTCAGCATCAAATTCTATCTAAATCAATTCAGTAGTCCGCGTAATTAGGTACCATTTCATTTTTTCAGAGTAACAATATTTTTTGTTATTTTAAAGATTATTTATAACCTGTATTATTTTGTAATAAAGTAAACAACTACTTAGAAATAATAATAATTAATAATTATTAATAATGTCTAAGTAGTTGTTAAAAAGAAGATAATTTTGTGTTTATAAGCAAGAAAATAAAACCAATAAATCAACAATTAAATATATGTATAACAATATTATAACTGTATGACGACTCCATACATGTTTGTCCCGAGTCGGCCAGCGGCAGCGCGGCGAGTATGCAAGAATGACTTCGCGCACACCCGCGTTCGCGATAGCGAGCTATTAGACTCCGCCCGCCAAGCAGTGGATTTTTTTTTGTGTATCGTCTTAATACCCAAATAAATTAACCCATTGAGCCCCGAACGGCCTGATCGGTCCACGACACAATAGATTTTCTATTGTGTCTGTGATTCCGGGGCCTGAGTTATAATACAAACAACCAAATAAAAATTCTTTATTGTGCTCCACAGAAAATTAACAATGAGAATAAACAATATAAAGTCAAACAGCACAACAGGGCGGTCTTATCGCTCAAACAGCAATCTCTTGTATATCACAGTGTATTATTAATAAAAAAAAAGACGGGTTGCACTCCGGGAGTGCCGGCAGAAGTGAAATCTTGATTATTAACGTTAAGCATGTTTGATATCCATCCGTCTTACGCTTTTTTGATCAGGTCACGTGTCCTGACGCGAGTTTAAGATTTTATACCCATTACAGAAAAATTGCTCAACGCCGCTAAAGAAGTTTTCACTTCAAAAAGACGTGTGGCACTCGGGGACTGCCGCGGTAAAGCTATTGCATGCTATGCCTTCAAGCCACACCTCCGAGCCCGTCGGAGTGGGGAGCGTGAGGTTTTTTCGTTACGGAATTTCTCGATTCGGTCCCCGCGCTGAAGGCCCGCGATAGAAGCTATGCAATAGCTTAAATACTTGAAAAATGAAAAAAAAAATTCCTAAGTACCGCGCCATGCAATGTAAACGCGCCTTAACGATAATATTTTTTCTAAAGTTACTTTACTACGCGACCATGTCGCGAAATGGAAAAGATGTTTATAGGGAGTAAAAAATTGTGAATGTAACAAAAAATACAATAGCAAAAATAAAAATTTACCGCATTCACGCCTTTAGAGTGATCGTTGGCTGTTATTGGTTCTGGGGCTCTATAAAATGTCTGAATTAATAGGTTAAAGAAAATTATGTAGATTTCTACATTGCAATTGATCTATTTAGTAGTGCTACAATCAAAACGAATCCAACTCTGTTCTTGTTCAGAAAATCTGTTTTTAGCACTTATAAGTTTTAAGTAAAGGATACAACAGTCGGCAAGCCGGGCACGCCAAACCACAACCCGGGTGTTAATGTGACAGAATCTGCTATGTTGTATGTCTGAAACAAAATTGTTATTATTATTAATGTTCATGAAATTGCTGCCCAGCTGCACACAAGCTTTCACAAGCTTTTTAAATATGAGCCAAAATAAATTAATGTGAATATTTCAATGAGAATAAGGTTTTGCCTCCTTTTGTTAAATTTATTTCTCAATTTTAAAACCATTCAAAGACCTTGGCTTGCAAAAATATAAATCTTTGGGCATTTAACAAACTCAAATTTAATTGACGGACAATGGTTTTTTCTTCTTATTTTTTTTTAGTTATTTACGCTTTTTAATATTGTTTTAAAAGGCGTAAATTACGGATTATTTTTTACCTGATCTCTATTAAGCGCAGCCGGTAACGCCAACGCATGTCCCCTAACATGTAAATGCATGTTTCGTTTCTTGCACACATCAGCCAGAGGGCCCAATATCGACCCAGCGCCCAGCGGTGGGCCTCCCACCTCGCCGAGCACGAGTAGCGGGGTTCGATTACTGGTTATGTCCTCTTCGCATAGCTTGTCTAGCGCTTCTGTGTCCATGCCTCGACCTGGAAGGTTTATTAATATATAGAAATTAAATAAAAATAATTCAACATTTTAAGGTGCAGATGAAACTCACAGAAACATCGTAAATCTAGATTTGTTTGGAATTGAGACAATAAAATATGTGAGACAAAATAAAAATTGTTCATGAGTGAACTCAAAGGACCTTTAATTATAATCATTGCAATACTTGCCTACACTCAAATTATTTGTAGCGATGTCAGCAACACATAAGTTATAATTTATGAAATTAGTCAAGCGGACTGGCCACACAGCTGTAGATGCAATATAACACACCTGCAACATCCACAGGAACAGGCCGCACACAGGCCAGCGGCAGACCCAGCTGCCTGCACAAGTGCTGCACCACGCCCAGCGGACTGGCCACACAGCTGTAGATGCACGGTAGCCGGCTTGCAAATGCTAACGCTGAAATAGATTTTTAATATGGAATTAACAACAAAAATATATCAGTAAAGGACCATGCCAAAAAAAACTTTATTCATTTTGCTATTATTACCATGTTTAGTATTTCTTTTTTAAATTTAAACTAGCATACGAAAAAATTAAGTCCACAATTACGTCATTTGGCGCTTACGACATTTTAGAATTAAAGATGATTTTTTAATTTCAAAAACATGAATGAAAACCTGAATACTTTCGAAAAGCAAAAAATACAGGTAAATACATCTTTGATTAAATAAAAAATATAAGTAGCTTAAAATTTTACTATTTGACTTAATGAAAGTCTGTGTTAAAGAGTGTCTTACCTCCGTCTTCCAAATACCGTGGGTACCTGTGGTGGAGCAGCATCCTTGTGACTCTCACCAGACCTTCTAATTGCTCTTGGTGATAATAGGCACTGTAATCTGATAACCTGGAATTATTTTTGAAGTACATAAGTCAAAATTGAGTACCTTATGTTTTATCATATTTTTAAAGTTTTTTTTTTTAATACTGTGTGGTATTTAACAATAAACCACCATATTTATTTCAGGGATGCCAAACAAAAGTATTTTTTTAAGGAGCAGTACATCCTAAAAACTGTATTCAAACCTAGACCTAGACTTTTTGTACGGTTCTTGTAGAAATGTATGGACAGTAAATAATTTTTTTTTGTTTGCTCATCTAATAAAGATACCCATATAATTTTTCATCAATTGCTATCAAAAAAATGAAGTCATCTAAAAGTATCAGTAAAAATATTTGTTATTAAGAAAATTCATTCTGAATGCCATGTTTAATAAACATTTAAAAGAATGCCATTGTCATTGTAGCATTATTAATTGTTTGTATTGTAAATTCATAAAAAAATATTAAATGAAAACATATATCAAAAAATATTTCCATGAAATGATCAAAGCATTAAAAACTTTAATAGTTTATGATAAGGCTTAATTACAAATTCTTATCAATTGATTAAAACTGTTACATCAAATTTATAATAAATGTTTCCTGTCAAATGTGTGTTTTATTTAATGTAACATACTCAGATAATAATCATTAACAGTACATATCTTTATAGTATTGATTTTACTGATAAAATTTGATAATAAATATTCATAGAAATGAGAGCTGTTGTTTTGATGATAGAATATAATGAATAGAGTCCGAATTATTAATAGTCTTTACTGGTACATACTACATACATAAGTAAGGAATTGTTTGTCACTTAATTTATTTTCCTGCTCAATAAATTCCTTATTTATGTGAATAGGACCATTCTATATGCCTTTTTTTACTTATGTTAATATTACTTAGATATACTAAGTTGAACATGTATTTCTTGGAACTTCATTAGTCTTATTGGATGTCATAATTTCTAATTGCCTGGAAGGTCAATTGATTTAACAGATGATGTTTTATGTTCATAGTATAAAATGCTTACCTAAACATGTGTGACATCCAAAGAGTCGTTTCACTCGCTATATGAGCACCAAGTCTGGCTGCATGACTCCTTTCCAATCTTCCAAATAATGCTGAAATACTGTGCGATAGAATGGCTGCACGAGTCACGGAATCTGTCGGCAGTAAAGGCGGGTCCGTATTTTCGCAACTAGGGTCTGTCTTCAGCACCAGATCCTCTAAAACCTTCAATATCTCGTCCATAGCCATTTCTTCCGGTTCAAACACACTACCACTGACTTTCCGCAGTTCCGGCTTTTTCTCTTCGTCCGCTGCATCTTGGGAATCTTGGGCATTTACTACAGCTTCTAATCGTCCCACAACTTCGGATACTTGGAATTCTAGCCCGCCAAATAGGCGCCGGTCCTGTGAGAAGCAATGTTTAGTCATACTGCAGATACAAACATATATGTAAAGAATTTGAGTGCCTTACCACTTCCGGTTGGACTTCTTCCCCAGGACTTGTTTGGCCTGTTTCTATATCCGCATTTTGTGCATCTCCCATTATGCGTGGCAAATTTTTGCAAAATTAAAGACACTATAACAAAATTTGTAAACGTCACTTCTATACAATGTTTTGACATTTGACAGTTCACATCCCGATATGCATCGGTATCGCACACAGATAACGCAGTACCTGCAAATAGATTTACCTTCAAAATAGATTTTTTTTCCAAACTGCAGTAGCTTGTATTTCGAAATGAATTCCAATTAAACAATATACCCAGTGAATCTTTCAAAGACTGAAGTGAAAATGATGACGATAATTGATTAAAATGAAATTAGCTCTTTATGAAAAATTATTTCAACGATGATACCACAGGATGATACAGTACGTGTATCCAACATGATGTTTTGACTTTTGACATTGTTTTAACTTTTAGTGACCAAAGAGTATACAATTACTTGTTAGTGACATTGACAATATGTACTGAGAAATTGCGATCTTGAATTTAATTCGCAATTTAGAAGAAAAGATAAAAAATGTCCCTTGCTAAAATCTTTTCAGTATCATCTCGAGGTAATTATATACATTTATCGTACTGTTACCTTCAGATTCCATTATTGTTTTGTTACGCAACTTAATATAACCTATTATTGATTTACTTTCGACGTATTTATCAAGATAATATTTTATTCAAAATATATCGTATTTGTAATGTCTATAGCCATAAAAAAGTAAACGAAAATATAAAGTTCAATTTCCTACATTGATAGAAAAACACGAATACGTTTGAAACATATTTAGTAATAAATATTTTTTTGTTAATTATTTTCCCTGCTTAACCCGAGAAAAACAATATTATGTAGTCTATATTAATGACTCGGTAAATATGGTAACTTTACTACTACTACTTTAATGGTAAAGAATTTATTATAATGTATATTGTAGTTTTGAGCTTATTCAGTCCGTACATAAATACATTAGATGTTTGAATCTCAAAAGATAAGAATTAAGCTTTACAATAGACTATTAAAAATTCAATAATCTATTTTACTGTATTCCACACAATATATCAATCAGAAATTAAACAATACCTTCTCTTTAATGCCTACTAACATTTTATATAAAATTCCAGTGCGGGCCTGCGCAGGCAGTACACTTATTCGCCATGCGCAATACAGCACGCCAAGTGAAGGCAGAGTGGAGAAGGTGTACCCACCAGAAGTGCCTGGTTACAAATATGTGAACGCTGAAGACCCTGATATGAGCTTTAAGGCCATGACTGATAGAGCCGCTCAGACAATATTCTGGACTGAGTTGATTAGAGGTTTTGCTGTCACTTTAGCTCATATTTTCAAGGTAAAATTATTTTTTCTATTTTACTTTACTTTTAAGTAAAAGTTTGCTTTTGTGTTTTCTTTATTTGAACACTAGCTTACCGGCCGCGGCTTCGCCCGCTTTGTCACAAACCTTATAAATTATACACTAAACCTTTCCTATTGAATCACTCTATGTATTAATAAAAACCGCATCAAAATCCGTTCCGTAGTTTTAATGATTTAAGCATACAATTGGACATAGGGACAGAGAAAGCGACTTTGTTTTATACTATGTATTGATGACTTAATTTAACATGATTGTTTGCCTATACAGTGGTTATATTGAACACACACACACACAGTTATAGAAAGTATTTGTGGTTATAGAAAGTTATTGTTATTGGGGGAAATAAAACAATATTATTTTTCCGTTTATGAGTAGTTAGTTTATGAATAGTTGATTTACACAATTTACACATTCATAGAAATTGTCTTTCAATATTAACTAATTATCTTTTCTTTTTCAATTGATGTCATCACACTCTTTTTCATCAACATAATACAGTTTCTTCGTATCTGCCCTGTCATTATTTATAAAGTTGGTTTATAACAAATGCTGTAAAAAAAAAGACGTGTTGTTCCGGGAGTGCCGGGAGAAGTGAAAACTTGATTATTAACGTTCAGCATGTTTGATATTTTGGAATGGTATCCGTCTTACGCATGGAATATAAGGGTTAAAAAAAAAGAAACATCCGTCTTACGCTTTTTCGATCAGGCCACGTGTCCTGACGCGAGTTTAAGATTTTATACCCAACGCCGCTAAAGAAGTTTTCACTTCAAAAATTATCTTCCAGGAGCCAGCGACAATCAACTATCCCTTTGAAAAGGGGCCTCTCTCGCCCCGTTTCAGAGGTGAACACGCTTTACGGCGCTATCCCTCTGGGGAGGAGAGGTGCATCGCTTGCAAGCTGTGCGAAGCTATTTGTCCTGCACAGGTAAGCTAGAAAATTTCAAAATTATTAAGTTTGTACTGAAAAAGTTGTACTCTATATCCATACTAATATTAAAAATGCGAAAGTAACTCTGTCTGTCTGTCTGTTACTCAATCACGCCTTAACTACTGAACCGATTTGCATGAAATCTGGTATAGAGATATTTTGATACCCGAGAAAGGACATAGGATAGGTTTTATCCCGGAAATCCTACGGGAACGTGTTTTTCTTTGAAAACACGGGCAAAGCCGCGGGCGGAAAGCTAGTAATATATAAAATTCCCCTGGTCACGACCACGAGTCACGACTATATGCGTGAATGGCTGGACCGATTCCAATAATTGAAGTGAAACTTTATCAGGGTTGGAAAAAAATTTAGTGTAACATTTTTTCGTTACGCGTGACATTTTTCCGTTACGCGCCATCTTGTTTTTATCCCTACCACGCGTGATTCGACGTATTTCTGTAAAGTTGCATATAGTAAATTATTTTTTGAAAAAATAAGGTCATAAAGAAGTTTCACTTCTTACATGTGTACACTAGTACACGCACACATTTTTCTCTTATTTTTATGTGTTAGTTATTGTGTATTGGGGAAGGATGTTATCTATGTGAAAGAAAACCTTCAGAAAAATGGACATGCTTACAAATTAATAATATGCAAAATTTTAACGTCAATTTAACTTCACGGGTTTCACAATTTGCGTGAAATTGGGACAACGTGACAGACGTTGTCCCGATTTCAGCTAGTTTCATAAAATAATTATTATTTATAAATTATTTTGTTTATTGTTTAGGCTATTACAATTGAAGCTGAGGAGCGCAAAGACGGTTCCCGAAGAACGACGCGTTATGATATCGACATGACCAAGTGCATCTACTGCGGCTTCTGTCAGGTTTGTTATTTGTATTTGTTTTATTTTTTCACATTTTTACAATTTATAGAAAATAATAAAAATTAACTTATAGGTTATTTTGCGAAATCATAAGTTAGTACTTATAATTTACTGAATCTGTTAACATTACAACTAAAATTGACAATTGTTCTTGAAATTGTGAGTTTAGAAAAAAATCGTTAGGCGCGTTGAAGGTAAAATTTAAAGTTTGCGTCATGGTTAATTAAATATTTTTTAAATCGACAGGAGGCGTGCCCCGTAGACGCGATTGTGGAAGGCCCCAACTTCGAGTTCTCGACCGAAACTCACGAAGAACTTCTCTACAATAAGGAAAAGTTACTTTCCAACGGCGACAAATGGGAAAGCGAAATAGCTGCTAATATTAAAGCTGATCATCTTTACCGTTAAAACTTTAGTTATTGCCAAGTACTAAAAATAACACATATTGTGGGTAATTTTTAGAACTTGGCAACACTGAGTAGATCAATCTGCGTCATATTATCCAGTGGATAAAACGCGTAAAATAGGGATAATAAATTATGTACGATAAATCAATTTGTTGTTTTATTTTAACGTGATAACGTTTTTAAAATCGTTTTAGTCGGGTGACATGTTCAGAAACTTGTGTCACACCAAAACCTCACGAGCGCGATCGCAGGTATAACGAGAGAGAGACGGACCGATCTCCCGTCTCATCTCGAGCGCTGCCACTGCATTATGTAATCACGTAAACATCTCGATCGTAAACCTACTTTACAAACAACCAATTTTTTTGAATCTGCTTTTAAACACATACACATAAATTAATAACACATTATTAAATAATTCATTCCGTAAACTTGCTGATGACTTTGGAATTGATAAAACTTATCCAGGCAAATTTTTTTTGAAAAATATACTTACCTATTTTAGCGAGTGTAATGCGTCCTTTTATCGTACCATTAGATAATAAATTGATTAAAAAAAATCTACCAATGGCTTTTACCACAGGCTTTTACAGATAAATACAGTAATATGACTTGCATAATAGACTGTTTAGAGATTGAAATACAGAAACCTTCTAATGCCTTAAATCAAGCGCTTTCCTGGTCTGATTGCAAGAAAGCCAATACCATTAAGTACCTTATATCCTATACACCTAATGGTTTGATAAACTATATTTCTTATGGTTATGGAGGTCGAATAACAGACACAAGCATTGTTGAAACTTCAGACTTTTCAAAATGTTTGCAATCCAATGTGTGCGTCATGGAAGATAGAGGATTTAAGCATGTCGAAGTATTTTTAAGTAGAATGGGTGTGGAATTAGTACGGCCACCAAGTAGTAAGCTAACGAAAGCAGAAGCTCAAGAAACCAAACAAATAGCTAGTTTGAGAATTCACGTAGAGCGAGTGATAGGACGGGTACGTGAATTCAACATGTTAAAACCACATGCTTGTCTTAACTTAAGTTTGGTTAAAGTTCTTGATGATGTTATAACTATAGCTTGTGGTTTAATTAATTTACAAGATTCGCTTATTTAATAAAATACTAATGAAATTTCTGCATTTTTATTTTCTATTTCATACATTTATACAACAATAGCATACTTTCTAGAAAACTTGTCATAAAATTTTCATCATACCCATGATCATACCTAATGCATAAGCGATGCAAATAATTTCTACATTATTGTTAGTTGTAAATTCTGGGTCAGCGATGCAAAAATATCAATTTATACCCTACTACTATTATAAAGGCGAAAGTTTGTAAGTATGGATGTATGGATGTTTGTTACTCTTTCACGCAAATACTACTGAACGGATTACAATGAAATTTAGCACACATATAGAGGGTAAATGGGATTAACACATAGGATAGTTTTTATCCCGGAAATACCACGGGAACGGGAACTATGCTGGTTCTTCTTTGAAAATGCGGGCGAAGCCGCGAGCGGAAAGCTAGTAGGATATAATTTTGACCATTTAGATACTTTTGCGAGGAGGGAAAGAGTATCGACCGTTCAGTGTCTTTCTAACTTCTAACTCGTGCTCTTTCTTACCCGATTCCCGCCTCACCGCACATACCTGCTCAAGCTATACCAGATTCATGATAGATATTTAGGTATAAATTTAAATAAAACTCCATTACAGTTAAAATAATTTATTCAGTCCGAGATTTCTGATTACAATTAATATTTAAATGTTAAAAATTAAACCCGTATAACTATAATACTATATCAAAAAGTAATAAACAAGTTTTTTTTATACAGGGTGTAATCGTTAAGTGTGCACAGGCGATATTTCCGTAAGTATTATAGGGGTGACAGACGTACGAGTAAGTACGCGAACTTGTGGCTCGACGACCTTTTTCGCTCGTGTGTCACCCCAAGTACGCGTACTTAAAAACCGTCGAGTAAGTTCGTTGACGATCCAACATGTTTGAAATTTTACTCGTAACCCGCCTTCGCTCGCACGTCTGTCACCGCCGCGAGCCGCGAGCCTAGCCTGTCTAGCTATAATAGGTGTTACTAAGTGCAAAAGTTGAATTAATTTCGTCTTCTTCTTTTAGTTTTATGAAAATAATTTAATATAATTAATATGAATGAATATATAATATAATTGAATATGGGCGAAGGTATTTTTGAATCCCGCCAAGGAAGTTTCACTCCTGACGCGTAGGCTCGGCGCACACGCTCTTTTTTTGTAAAGTACCCTCAAAATATAATAGTAAAAACGAAAATATATCCTTCAATTTTTGAACATTTATTTTGTTAGAATGCTATTTACTTAAAAATAAGTGCTGGTTATTAAATTAAAAATGTCTATATTTAACATTGAGATATACATATATGGAGACGACACCGCCTACATCACTTATGTTCCGCTCAACATACGCCACATGACGTATGTTGAGCGGTTTTTTTTAATGGTTTTAAAGTGAAACGCATCAAATATGCCTTCGTGTGTGTTACGATATTGCACAAATAATACAAATAATACGGAAATGTGCAAAGGAATAACTTTCATCGGTAAGAACTAAGAACCTAACTAGATAATAATTTTTAAAACTTAGAGCAAAAAAATGGCGCACAGATTTTGTTCGTGGTGTCTCCTCCATACGTATAGTAATATTATCTCAATGATATTTAATTCCTGAATAACATAAAATTCCCTCTGTTGATGACATAGAGACATTCGATATCGGTGACACGCGAGAAGCTACTGACCAAGCTCTTGCGTGTGTCACCGACGTCGAGCCGAGTAAGTACGCGAACTTTAAAACCGCGGTTTTAAAGTTCCTACGTCTATCAGCCCTTTTACAGATAACAAAAAACTTTAAACTGATATCGAAAGTACTTAACCTAATGAGTAAAATGGCCGTAGTAAATTTTTAAAAATAAATCGAGAAATATCAAAAAAATTATCTTTAAATCCTCCCATACATTAAGTATGAAATATGAATATCCCATATACATTTAATATGAAAGATTTTAGCTTTCTTTTTCTTTTTTGGTTTTCTGCTTTAATTACTTCGCAAATTTGAAGTGGCATTTTCCACGCTTTTTCCGGACATTTTCACGCATTTTCCAGATGTTTTCCGGGGATTTTCCGAGCATTTTCCGGGCATTTTCCACGCTTTTTTCGGACATTTTCACGCATTTTCCGGATATTTTCCAGATATTTTCCAGGCATTACCCAGACATATTCCAGGGATTTTCCAGGCATTTTCCACGCTTTATCCGGACATTTCCACGCATTTTCCGGATATTTTCCAGACATTTCCCTGGCATTTTCCGGTAATTTCCCAAGCATTTTCCGGGAATTTCCCAGGGATTTTCCGAGCATTTCCCGGGGATTTTCCGGATGTTTTCCAGACATTTTCCGGACATTTCCCTGGCATTTTCCGGGGATTTTCCAGTCATTTTCCACGCATTTCCCAGACATTTTCCGGACATTTCTCAGGCATTTTCCGGGGATTTTCCAGGCATTGTTCGGATATTTTCCGGACATTTTCACGCATTTTCCGGGGATTTTCCGAGCATTTCCCGGGGATTTTCCAGACATTTTCAGGCTGTCAGGGAAATATCCGGAAAATGTCTGGAAAATATCCGGAAAATGCGTGGAAATTTCCGGAAAACCCGTGGAAAATGTCTGGAAAATCCCTGGAAAATATCCGGAAAATGCGTGAAAATTTCCGGAAAATATCCGGAAAATGTTGGGACATGCGTGGCAAATGCCTGGAAAATGTCTGGAAAACATCCGGAGAATCCCCGGGAAATGCTCGGAAAATCGCCGGAAAATGCCTGGAAAATTCCCGGAAAATACCTTGGTAATGCTCGGAAAATGCATGGAAAATATCCGGAAAATGCGTGAAAATGTCCGGAAAATATCCGGCAAATGCGTGAAAATGTCCGAAAAAAGCGTGGAAAATGCCCGGAAAATATCTAGAAAATGCGTGAAAATGTCCGGAAAAAGCGTGGAAAATGCCACTTCAAATTTGCGAAGTAATTAAAGCAGAAAACCAAAAAAGAAAAACAAAGCTAAAATCTTTCATATTAAATGTATATGGGATATTCATATTTCATACTTAATGTATGAGAGGGTTTAAAGATATTTTTTTTGATATTTCTCGATTTATTTTTAAAAATTTACTACGGCCATTTTACTCATTAGGTTAAGTACTTTCGATATCAGTTTAAAGTTTTTTGTTATCTGTAATACTTACGGAAAAATCGCCTGTGCACACTTAACGATTACACCCTGTATAATGCTATAATTTAAGGATTTTATTAACGACTATAAAATATGCGCTTTCTTATATTCATGTTATCGATAAGAAATTTTTTCAGGTATATATAAGTTTAGGAACTTATTTACTTCTTATTTAGCTTCCTATAGTTATTCACTGAGATCAAAATACATTTTTGTATAAATTTGATGTGTCCTATTATTCATGTCAAGATATTGTAAATATACTATATTTATACTTATTATTTTTTTAAGGTCAGGTAACATGTTAACTGATTGTTTAACTATGTAGATTAGTTTATTAATATTTCTTATTTCTATTGCATTACTTATAAATTAAAAGTAAAATAAAAATACAGTCTGTTAACATATTATATCAATGTTTAAGGCTGCGTTTCAGTGTATGAAATTATACTATTGGTTCATTACAAACACATCCCTCGCTACGCATCCTCGCACATCTGGTGCAAATAAAGGGTTTCAAACCACCATCCCAGATGAAAAATATTATTGAAGTGAAAACTTCTTTAGCGGCGTTGGGTATAAAATCTTAAACTCGCGTCAGGACACGTGGCCTGATCGAAAAAGCGTAAGACGGATGTTTTATTTATTTATTTTTAAGCCCTTATATTCCATGCGTAAGACGGATACCATTCCAAAATATCAAACATGCTGAACGTTAATAATCAAGTTTTCACTTCTGCCAGCACTCCCGGAGTGCAACCCGTCTTTTTTAAGCTATTGCATAGCTTCTATCGCGGGCCTTGAGCGCGGGGACCGAATCGAGAAATTCCGTAACGAAAAAACCTCACGCTCCCCTCCGACGGGCGCGGAGGTGTGGCTTGAAGGCATAGCATGCAATAGCTTTACCGCGGCAGTCCCCGAGTGCCACACGACTTTTTTTAGTAATTATATTATTATCTTCAACCTATATCATGATCTTTCCAGCATTTGGCAAGCAATCATCTGAGTACTACTTAAATAATATAATTTTTGTCTGTCTATCTGTATGTATGGCCAGGCTAAACTCAAAAATACATGGATGATACAAATACATGGATTTACTTCAAAATTTGTATGAATATTACTAACAGGTCAGGGCAACATAATAATTATTATAGTAGTAGCCGGTGCGTATGAACCCTTAGGCTATATATCTTCAAGCTAAGACCAATAGGAGCGGAGCAATGCGGGTAAAACCGCGGGGCACATCTAGTCATATAATATTACTAATTAGTATGATTCCCGCCCAATATCTTATAGGTGTATCGTTCGAGATCTTCGAGTACAGCGTCAATATTTCTGTCAGCGTCTATGGTCAGCACCTCACAGCCTACGTCGGGGGAGCTTAACCAGTTCTCGTATGAGTCGTGCACCTGGAACAAATATTACATTAATTTATAATGAGACCTGACATTTAGTATGATAGCATTTAAATACCTTATAAATGAGAAATATTTCAATATATAATTCCATCATGTAGTGGGATTCGAGTTTTAGAAAGAAGCGGATTCGAATCATGTTAGTGATCGAATTTTTTCTATTCCTAAAAAGAATCTCAATAACTAACCTCTTTTTTATTACACTTAATTTTATACAAAAGAGAGAAACAATAACAAAATCCAATTTATTGCGGCTGATCAGGTGCGTACATTTTTAATTCGAAACTACTCAAAAATGTAATAATTTAGTCAGCTTAAAATTTAACTTAAAGATGTGAGAGTAATTTAAAAGAGAAGGACGAAAGGGAATATAATATGAAAAACATAAGGGATATCAATAAATTTATTTTTAACTAGTTGCGCTTCGCGGTTTTACCTGCGTGGCTCTGCTCCTGTTGGTGTTAGCGTAATGATATATAGCCTAATCTAATAATATATAGTTTAATATACTTCATTATGTATTTATTTTAACTAGATATGCTTAATTTGTTTTTTTTTTAATATTAAGACGGACATCAACCGCCGGGGCAGCCTGAAAATCAGCGCTGTTTTGAATCAGCATGTTGCTGAGGCTGTATCCGTTTGCTAATCTTAAGATAAATTTTGTAATGTTGGCTGTGTTTTTTTGCAATAAATTTATTTTCTTTCTTTCCTTCCTCGACAAATGGGCTATCTAACACCGAAAGAATTTTTAATCGCGTCTTCCAATCTAATCGGTCTAGTAGTTCCTGAGATAAGCATGTTCAAACAAACAAACTCTTTATAACATTATAGATTACTTACTTGTTGTAAATATTCCAACGGTACTTCGGATTCCTCAGCGCGACCGCGTTTCATCACCCGCTCCCACACGACTTCTGGAGTTGTCCGCAAATATACTGAAAATTTAAATATTTCATAATACTTTTATCATAATACTAGCTTACCGCCCGCGGCTTCGCCCGCGTTTTCAAAGAAAAACCCGTTCCCGTAGGATTTCCTCCCGGAAATCCTTTTATCCCTAAAACCTATCCTATGTCCTTTCTTGGGTATCAAAATATCTCTATACCAAATTTCATGCAAATTGGTTCAGTAGTTAAGGCGTGATTGAGTAACAGACAGACAGAGTTACTTTCGCATTTATAATATTAGTATGGATTATGATGGCCACCATTTTATAATGTTTCATGAATTAAGAAACCACATAGCACATGAAAGTACTGCGTCATTACCAGTGGCGGTACGTTCATACAAGCCGAAAAGCCCGGCTTGCCTTAGAAATTCGCTACCCATATTCACGTTTGAATATTCGCGCGCAATGAGCAATTCATGCTCCGAATTCAATGAAAACTCACCTACAATATAATATATAATACGCCTAGCATAAAACAATGACGAATTCGAGTAAACTTTTTAATTTCATCCTTCTTCCTATCGGAATAAGGTCGTACCTTTTATATGGACGTTACAACCTAAATTGGATGGATTATAAACAGTGCGGTGTCTCGCTTGCACGCGTGGGCTTTTACCGGGCTTTGCGCTCATCTCTTCTAACGTATGAAATTTCGTCGGAGTAGATACATACCTAGCTATAGAACTCTATAGCAATTTGTAAGGGGCATGAAGCCCGGCTTTTTAACAGTGTGAAGATAGTTACGATTGCGCGAACGAACGTCGTGAATATTATTGTTAAATTATAGTTTGTTTGAGCGGGTGATTATACCGGTGTAATTTAGGTTAAGTTTTTCGAATTTTGTGGTAAAATAAGTGTCGCGACAGCAGATTGTGTTGTAAATTGTGATGGTTTACTTTGTGCTCAGCGGGGGAAAGGTAAAATCATTAAACTTTACTGAAAAACAATTAATTTCTTCATCAAAACCAACTCCCGATTTGTGCATTACCGAAACTAGTAAGTCACATATAAACGAAATTTTAATTGTAATGTTTACGAACGATTTCATGAATGAGAATTGCTTAGAAGAAGCCTTTCCCCAGCTGTTGAAATTTGCACATATTTTGGTAGTTACGATTCCTGCTAGTAAATAGGTACCTAGTTCTTCCACGGAGCGTGCTTTCTCATCGTTAAATCATATTCATAGGTACCTACGTTTATTTAATTATTAAGAAATACTTGTGTATTTATTTGGCCAAGAACGCCTTTCTGAATTAGGTATCAATAAAGGAGCTGTTAGGTAATTGAATTCTAAAATAAACACCTACTTTCTATAATTCCGATGTTATATTATCTTTCCTTCAGAAAGATTGGCGTTTTGAATTAGAATATAGGTAAATGATCTGTACAATTTTCTACAGTTTTATATAATTTATCGATTTTAATGATAAACGTTTGACTCAACTGTTTGCGGGCGCGCGTGAAAATTTAAAAGATTTGATTCGGGATGTAATATGTTCACGTTTTTTTATAAGTTTTATAACGAACATAATTACACAGTATACCTAGGTAGGTATATTATTCATGAAAAGGGTACCCATCAAACACTTTGAAAAATTTGGGCTTGCCCAGTCCTTACACCCTAGGCACGCCACTGGTCATTACTCAATTCAATACCAAGTACCAAGTATCAAGTACCAGTTGAGCATCAAAAGCTACTTATGTAAATTTAGCTTTATACTAATCCTACTAATATTATAAATGCGAAAGTTTGTGAGGATGGATGGATGTTTATGTGTATGTGTGTGTTTGTTACTCTCTCACGCAAATACTACTGAACCGATTATAATGAAATTAAGCACACATGTAACTAAGGTAACTTGAATTAACACATAGGATAGGTTTTATCCCGGAACTATGTGGTAACTATATTACAAGTTTTTCTTACAAAACACGCACAAAGCCGCGGGCGGAAAGCTAGTCTTATATATAAAAATGAATAGCAAAATGTGTTGGTAGGCGCATAACTCGAGAACGGCTGAACCGATTTCGATAATTCTTTTTTTATTATATTCCTTGAAGTACGATGATGGTTTTTATGTAGAGAAAACGTAAATATGTACCACGGGCGAAGCCGGGGCGGACCGCTAGTTTATTATAAAAATGGCCCTATGCATTATTGTCTAGTTTATATACTCACCAATTAAATCTAAGCTTATATCAAGATTCTTTTCAGTGTAGTCAAACCAGCTGATCAGCACTTGATACTGAGGGTCTTCCAGGAAGTTCTGTTTCTTTGCATTTTCTACGAAGCAGTGTCTACTGTTTTGTACTGATCTGGAAATATATTTATTTATTATATAAAAAATAAAATTATCTGATACAAACATATTTGTTTTATACAACAAGGTAAAAGATTTAAATGAAATGAGAAATCACCATTTAAGTGTGGTTTATGATTTTTATCAACAAAGACAAATAGGTTAAACATTCTTTAAATTTAACTGATTTGATAATATTTGGACAAGAAATTAAAAATCCATATACATATTAACTTCTTTTGATATGGGGTAAACATCTAGATAGTTTATTCAATTACATATACAATCAAACAACTTATAAAATACTAGCGGTCCGTCCTGGCTTCGCTCGTGGTACATATTTCACAATAAAAGGTAGCCTATGTTCTTTCTCAGGGTCTAAAGATTATCTGTGCCAAATTTAATCAAAATCGGTCCAGTAGTTTATACGTGAAAACCATACATACATACATACAAACCTTTCCTCTTTATAATATTTTTATTAATTTAATGGGAAAAGCCACTGGCTCCTGAGACACAGTATTTAACTAATTCAGGAGCCTATGGATTCATATATAAGCTGTACCTATTTATTTATGTCAATAAAGTTTTTATTTATTTATTATTTATTAATATTAGTATAGAAGATTAAATAATACTTCCAAAAACCTACCTTTCAAACATCTTCACAGTAATGTCGGTAGTAGATGGAGGACTAGTCTGTATTTTCAGCCTGCTGAGGTGCACATAGTGTTGAAATGCAAAGGTCCATTTATTTAAATCACTATACAAAAGCCCGAGTAGGTTATGACCGCTGACATTACGCCATTCCTGTATTGGCTCCTAGAACAATTTTTATTTATGGATATAGGTATGGAAATAGCATTAATGTTATTTTATATGCATTTTTATTCTCTTGTCTTTGTTGTTCTAAGAATTAATGAATAGGTTATTTTTTACGTTTTGTGAAGGTTAATACGCGGTTCTAAGAAAGCTCAATGATTCTACTAAATTTGATTCTAGATATTATTCATGGTCATGCTAATTTGATTTTTGTTTAATGGTTCGTGTTTTTGAATTAAAATTATTTAACTACACCAAATACGAAGAAATTAGACATAACTTTTGATAACAATTTGAACAGTGTAAATGATAAAAAAAGGACTTACTGGATGCTTTTCCACATTCTTATATTTCTCGAAATGTTTAATACAAGTCGATTTACCAGATCCTATGTTCCCTTCAATTGACACTCGAAATGGTCTTTTATTTATCACACGGGCTGCGTTTGCTAAGCCTTTCATGTTTAATTTTATAACCTATTATTAACACAATAAAATACTTAAGCACAATAAGAAGCTCTTGATAAGCTATATTCTGATTCAACACATTGTAGTTTTAAAGATTATACATAATATTATGGTTGGATGGATGTTAGTAAATATAAATTCATTTATTTAATTTTTGGCTCTTGCTATTTGTTGTAAACACGACAAATTTTAGCGCCAGTTTGGTTGTCAATTGTCATTATCAAGTGTCAAGTGTCAACTGTCAATATTTTGAGACATGAATATTGCCACATTATTGCCATCGGCAATAAAATACAGAACAAAACCACAGAACAAAACACATGATATTTTCTATTTTAAGATTTTCTCTTAAATCTTTTCATGTAATTCTTTAGGGGGCAAGTATCTCGCCTCGCGGCGGTGTTGTGAACAACTCCGGCTGAGTGGCCAGACGGCCGGAGTCTAGGGCGACTGAGTGAGGAACCTACGGACTATCCGAGCGTTGTCCAGCAGGACTGCCCGCTGTATCCCCACTGTCATGGGCTTCACCGGTAAATCCAACCTCCTTAAATACTTTATATTATTAATTTTATTATTATTTTGAATATAATAGTAAACTTGTTGAAATTTAATTAATAATCCAATAATCTGTTTGCCCTGCATGAAGCATAGTCGCCACACCGAAGCCGTACATTCCGTACATTAATTCACTCACTTAGTGTTTTATTTTCTTATCAAAAAAGTAAGGGGCACGAAGGAAGTCAGTCAGATACAATATTAGGGCCGATATTTGCCCTGATGAAGCGAAGGATTTCATTAATATACCTACTTAAAAAAATAAGAAGAATTTTAATCTTATTTTTCTCTTTTATAATAATAAATAAATTAAGTAAATCAATAACGACCCAGTAGAGGGCCGTGTTCACAATTCACTTAGAAATGCTTTATGCTTACAAAATAGGAATTACTGTTTCATTCCATGATCATAATAAAATTTGAATTCACACCACTTGTATTTTTAAAACAGTGAAACAGATTAAAAAGCGAGAAAACAAAGAAATGGATCGTTGGAATTCGAACCACCGAACTGTGTAGTTTACGTTATCAGAACAATTTTCATTTCTTTTACTTTTTTTATATGAGAATCTGTTTAGAAATGCTATCCTTACAGTTTCAAATATTTTTAGCCCATTATTTATAACATCTACGACCTACATAAAACCAATAACTATTATTGTATAGATAGATACGTTGTCATGATTTTAATTTTTCTTTAACTAAAAAATAATCAATCTAGAGGGCTATTATAAAGACCATAGTAGAATAATAATTGTCATAAAATACCTTTATAATAATAATTATTCCGTTTATAAAATAAAACAATTATTAATGACCTATTAACTCAAAGGTCGTTCTTGGTTCATTTATGCATTTCACCAACCCAGTAATATAAACCCATCTCTAATTAACGGTTAATAATGGTTTATCTAATGTAGGCACTAATTAGACTGTTAGGTAATTAGTGTAATATTATAGACTAAAGACTATTTGCAAAATTACGGAATGTTCTATTTGCAAAATCATTCATATTTCGAATGATGAACGAGACACATATTTTGGTACCTAAGTCATACTTATATCTGTACCTAATTATTGAAGTGAAACTTCTTTATCGGGGTTGGACAAAAATTTAGTGTAACATTTTTGCGTTACGCCGTACGCGTGACATTTTTGCGTTACGCCGTACGCGTGACATTTTTGCGTTATGCCATACTCGTGACATTTTTAAGGTCATAAAGAAGTTTCACTTCTTACGTGTGTACTCTAGTACACGCATACATTTTTTTTTATATTGAGATACTTTACTTATCTTAAGATTTGTCTTTGTACGATACATTTCATTTTGATGAAAATGTATACAACCGATTTTAAATAATTTTTCACCATAAATTATAAAAAGCAAAAAAAAAAAATTGACAACTTGTTTTTTAAATCCTGATGAATTATTTTCTTATGTCTATTGAAGCTATGAAGCTAATAAATATTAAAAAAAAACTATCGGTTTTCTCTTTTTAAATTTTAACTTTATGGTCCGGGAGCCAGCAGCAGATTTTATGACCAAGTTCCTCTCAAGCGGTAATTAGTAAAATGCATCAAAGTATAGTATTATGAAGCCTCGTGAACGTCAGCTGGAGCTCGGTTGGGGGGAAGAGCGGTTGTAGCCTCCCGTATCAGCTGACGGTTTTTCCACCAAGATACAGCCAGCTGACATATATATTTATCCACAGTTACATATAAGCTATCATCAGGTAAATTTTTGTTTGAGAGGAAATAACGGAAAATAAATTTTTCTTTAAATTTAACTTTCATGTTCGAGACACCAGCTGACGTATAATACACCATGTTGTAACCAGCTGACTATTTTTTTTCGTTGAGATATTGGGTTAGCTACAATTTGACAAATTTTTAGCTGAGAGGAAATGAATGAATGAATGTATTTTTTTTCCTATGTGCGTGGGAGGCTACAACCGCTCACCCCCCCAACCGAGCGCCAGCTGACGTTCACGAGGCTTTATAATACTATACTCTCATGCGTCTGACGAATTATCTCTTGAGAGGAAATAGTTAACCAAATTTGCACCTGGCTCCCTAACCATTACACATTGACGTTCTAATAATGATCGTGTACTAACTAGATACTATATGTGTGTGTTTTTCCTAAACCCTAGTGCTGCGTTAACTTTGATCGTCTCTCGTCAAGCCTGGATCAAAACAGCCGGTCCGATTGGCAGTTTCAATTCAAAACGAAATAAACACACGGAGCAGCTTTCACGGAGGCTGATTGAAATTTCGACACTGTTTTTTTTAAAACTTTACGCGCTATCGCGTTTCAGAATTTAGCCAGAATTTGTTGTTCCTGTTTATTATAGTTTAATAGTTCAAACGTTCGTTTTGCGCATAGAGTTTCTGTGATCTGTGGTTTTGCGGTTAATGTTAAAATGCTTTTGCAAATAGGGAAATATTGGTAGCAATTAACTGTTTTGGAGTCAATGTGTCATTTTTTGTTAATTAAAAAAAATACTCATTTGCTTTGATTCAACCAATTTACGTGTTTTGGCGTTTAAAATTCTCGTGATTTCATCTGTTTTATTTTTGCAGATTAGATTAAAGAGGTAATGGGAGTCTCACAAGCAATATTATGCAAACCTATCCTGATCAAACAGTCATTTGATTTACATTTTAACCCGTCGTCTATTAATTAACCCTTTTAACAAAGGTCTGCGTCCGTTTTTAGAGCATCAACTTGGGGAAAATATGGCGGTAAACCAGATTCACTTTTAGTGCTATAGCCTTTTTTTTATTAATCAGCTGTTTGACATATCTCATCAACAGCTGCTTTATTTATTAGTATAGGCTTAGGGCAATCACTTAAAAAAACATTTTCTACACGCAAAAATATTGTAGAAAAGTCAAGTACAAATATTAATGTGTTGTGCCGTGTGCGATAACTGCATTTCAAATTTTTATTATTTTAAACGACTTATTATTATTATTTTCCTTGCTTGGCTAAGTCGATATATCATATCATTTTTTTCATTTTGTAGATATTTTTCATTTAAATAATTATTAACAGTTTCAAGTCATTCTAGTTAGTATTACATTTTGAAATAAAAAAAAAAACATGAACAATCTAAACAATGTACCAACTGCGTTAATTAAAAAGTTATTTTTATTAAAACCTAAGAGAAAGGATTGCTAAGTAATGAAATAATGAACGCATTGTCTATTAACAACAAACTTCCGTATCCGTTCACTGCGGCATTGTCCTGGCAATTTTCATAGACTACAGAATGATTTGGGTTCAGTTTAAATTTAGTGTAAGTTCAAATTTAATGTGTTTGATGTGCAAATTGATAATATTATCAATATCGTAACTACATAATTATTGTAAAAGTTATACAGTTTTTATCGTGAATAAAATTATTGCAAAGAGGAAATTGTTTTTTATGAGTTATTATTATTTTGAGGGTATATTCAAAGAGGTATATTATTATGATAAGTATGAACTGTTGATAAATTTTTTATAATGGGTAGGTATATAGATTCTAATAGATTTTAATTCATAACTTGGATTAAATTATCGACATGATTAACAAATAGGTACGGTAAGTTTTTTATAATATTATTGCTATGACTATGGCAGGATTCCTGCTTGTTTTCGAAAAAGAAGAGAAAAAACGAATTGTATTATGCATCCTCTGCTTTGCCATTCATGCGTTCCACTTCCACCACGCACGCTATGTGCCTATTTGCTTTATGTTACAATACTATTCTATCTATTGCGATATGCTTTCATGAAAATATTTTTACACAGCTGTACATAACTTCAAGTATCTCATTTGCATTGCTTTATTTAGTGAAACTATACGGAACGTTCTAGACGCGGCACATTGTTTTTTATATTTATATACCTACGCAATGCAACAGTGTTCCCCACTACAATGCCTCTGTTTGGCTGAATGCTTGTTGACATCGCATTGTCATCCCGAGACAATGGATGTGTGAAATGATTTTCGTGTTTGTGTCATTTCATTGTTTATTTAGCTTCTAGCAAATTGCGCTTACAATGTATTTAAATTTTGTAGCTGGTTTTAGCTGGGTGCACCATAGTTTCATTTTGTTCTGGTATTGACAAAGCATTGTTTATCGGCTTAATATGAGTTTTATAATAATGTGTGTGTACCTACTACGAGCTCATCATCATGCACATATAATGAGACCACCTAAAGAGTATTAATGAATACACAATAAATGCACACAGGCCAATTTCAATGATCTAATAATGTAATTAACTATATTGCACGATACTTGTGATGTCTACGCGACTAGTGACTACGCATCTTTGAATCTTCGAAGAAATCATTCGAAAATCAAAGAACACAAAATTATTGCATGTATGCTTGTTAAAATTAGCTTCATTGATGCAAGTACATAGTTAAAATAAGGTCTCAGGTTATTTTAAATGATTTATTTATGTACTGAATTATCATTAAAGTAAGTATTTAATATTTCTCTTATTAACAGTAAATGTTCCATTTTAAGGCCAAACCGCAACTACATATGATTAAAAAAACTTAAAAAATCACAGAAATGAAACCCAATTAACTATGTCAGATTCACACCACGCGCATAATTAAATTTGGCATCGTGGAATCAGGGGATATTAGGCGCAGGCATAGTAGAGGACGAAATAAATTAAACTTAATCTTGTACTCTTTGAGTTCTTGTTATTGCTGTCGCCTTGTTTGAACTTTGTCGGAATTTCGGATTGAATTAATATATTACGTATGAATGTGGGTTTACAAAGCGCAATTATGTCAAACTTTTGCCCCTGATTTAAATTTCGTGACATTACTTTGACGTTGTTCGCAATTCGAATTCAATTCAAATTGTGTATGACAATAGAGAACAGAGTAATGTTAACTGTTAGGCAACCTCCTAAGATGGACGGAGTCCTATATAAAGAATCGAAGTCAAGCAACAGTACTAGGGGGTTACAGATCAGATTTTATTACAGTGACATCCGGTGTTCCTCAAGGTTCACATCTCGGACCGTTATTTTACAACGTATTTATCTATGATCTATATGAATGCTTTTTTAATTCTAATTTCCTCGTATTTGCCGATGACAAGAAGCTTTATAAAAAAATCTGCTCCATAGAAGACTGTCTCAAACTGCAAAGTGATCTCAATCGCCTTTCCCTTTATTACAAAAATAATAAAATATCGGTTAATATAAACAAATGTCAAATAATCACTTTTACACGTAAGAAGAACAATGTTATTAAATTTAATTATAGATTAAATGATGAAATGCTTCAAAGAACAAATCAAATTAGGGACTTGGGTGTTATCCACGACACAAAACTGTCACATAATGATCATGTCGAGTATGTCATGCAAAAAGCTTATAAAAATTTAGGATTCATACTTCGCACTAGTGATGCATTTAATGACATTCTATGTTTAAAGGTACTGTATTTCGCGTATGTACGTAGTGTGCTCGAATTTGCGAGTTCTATTTGGCGTCCAATCTATCGTTGTCATATTGAACGGCTAGAAAAAATTCAAAAAATCTTTGTAAAAAAGCTAAATTTTTTATGTCAGGCTAATCCAGCTGACTATCTCGAATCTTGTGCACTCCACAAATTAAATACCTTAGAACAGCGAAGGGATATTATTGATATGATGCTCTTTTATGATATTGTAAACAATAAGTTGGACTGCCCGAATATTCTCAGCAATATATCTATTCAGGCGCCATCGCTCCGCACTAGACACACACACTTATTCAGAGTACCGCATGCATCAACCAAGCATCTGCAACACTCAGCTCTTTTTCGTTTGCCAGATATATATAATAAGAAATTTTCTAATGTGGACATATTTAAGACATCTCGCTCAAATTTTAAAAAAGAAATCACTTTTTCCAATAATTCATAATACTATTATATAATATAGGTTTCAGTACTTAATTTTTAGTTACTTAAAGTACATACATACATACTCTCATTCACACACTCACTCACAACAGACTACACACCATACCTACACCTACACTCATCACAATAGTATTTTGTTTATTATTTTAACGTATATCTTTTCCTCCTACTTTCTTACTCAATTTTCTTTGTCACATGTTTATTATAATAATTCTATTAATGGAATTCCTTTTTATTGGCGTATTGTTCAATTATTATGTAATTATTGTAAGAATAGCTGTAAGGAATCAGAAATAAATAAATAAATAAATAAATAAATAAATAAATAACTGTCATATATATCAAAAATTTCGAATTATACCCTCGAAATATTATGTTAGATTCTATAGAGATAAGAACAATCACTGCTATATATAAATTATTATAATATGTATATTATATTATTAAATATATACTTTTGGCTTCACATTGTTGATAATTTTTTTGTTGTGGATACAGATTTATTCCCATTTCTTTGTTCAATACCTACATACTTACATGTAAATGCATGTTAATACTTAAATAACTCTATCAATATTTACGACTTATTTCGATGATATAGTCATCGAGATAATATTATAATAACCCACAATGATCTAGTTTCGTCTATTCTGTTTACCATGCCTGTGCAGTCAGCTGTTTAATATTGTCTAAATTATCTATTGTTTTTGAAGTTGGCAGCATTGCGTGAAGATTAATTTTGGCGCTGTTTATTGTTTATCAAAATGTGACGCGTTTAATCACTTAATTTCCCCTTCTATAATTATAGTCCATATTATTTAGTAAGTAGTAGAAATGAACATCATAATGTTTGATTCAGTTATTCTTAAGTATCACATAATTAGTATTTGACCGCCTCCTTGGTACAGACTACAGTGGTTGACGCGTGAGCCTAGCACCGAGAGGCCTGGGTTCCATTCACGGTGGAGACGAAGAAAAAAAAGGCTCGGTCTGGCAGGACACAGAAGGCTGATCAGCTACTTGTCTATAAAGAAAATGGATCAGTGAAACAGAATTATGTAGGTATAATGCATCTGCCCCTTACCCCACTAGGGGACATAGAACTTCACTTTTATAATTAGTGGTTCTTATAATACTGATTTTATTTATTAATATTTTCTTTTATTTATCACAAGAAAGTACTTTTTACTGTAAAACTTAGAGTAAAATAATTATTGGTAAACTATTTATTTATCATCGGATTTGACGTAACGTTAACTCAATTCTGGACAAATACGTAATACCTGTAATAAAACATCAAGACAGTTCTGTCCGTAGTCAATTGGCTCAGAAATTGTACGGGGACATTTTGATTTAGACTTCAGACATTTGCCAACCGCTTTGTAGATATGAATTTATGTGGAACGGTGCTAGATAGAGTTGCCAGATACAAATTTTAAATCTCGATTTTGGAAGGGGAAAAAATGTTGTTGTCATAATATTTAGTAATTTGATTAATAAGCAAGTGAATAAGTACCTTTTGAGTTATGCACATTGTTTAAATCACTTTTACTGTTCATATAATATAACCTTACCTAAATAATTATCATCATAAAGCGATTTAGCCCACAGTGATTGCGTTTTGTATCATGTAAATACCTACTTATCCTTTTGATTGTACCTACGTATTATATATTTTCATGTATCATGAAATATAAGACGTGTCTGTTAATTTCTATAATTGGAATAAATTAGAATAAACTTCTTAAATATTGGACATCAATGTTTTTGTTCTAAAAGATTTAAAAAGCCGGAAATATTGCTAACAGTTTTACATGTGACAACACTTGCTTCAGAGTACAGACTAACCAGGCACGTATAAACATATTTGCTCTGTCATCAAGCGGTACTCATATTTAAACGGAACTTGCATATTTTGTTTTACATTCTCTTTGAACAGGAAGCGTGTGAATGCTATTTTTATTGGATTAAATTGTTAACGTAAGTTGTTTATTGGCACAGAAAAACACATAAAAACCTTTTTAATTCATATTTTATCAGTACTCCTAATTAATCTTATTTTTAAGTAGGAAAATAAAATAATAAACATTGTTTCAATAATATCCTAGAATCGATATCAATTCGAATGAAAGGAATATCAAATACATAATATATCACACAATGAATTACTTTTGCATTTAATCCGCGGAGATTTATTCAATTCCAGTTTGTAACGATCTCCGCAATAAAAATTAAAGTTTCCAAAATTTAAAAGTGGAACGGTCGATTTACGATCGCGCGCCATCAGATCGGGCAACACTGAGTTTAAATTCCATCAGTGCCACAGATAACGATGAACGTAGACTATAAAATACAACTGGCGCGAGTTTCAATAATCCCTAGTCGGGTCAATCAGCCGAGTGGCCCACGGGCGATTGGGAAATGATCGTTTTGTTTCGACTTTCGACCACTTTTGACTGTCAATTTGGTTTTAAAGTATCGAGTGTTTTGGTGTGGATTACTGGAAAAATTTTATAACCTATGCTATGCACTATGTAGCTTTTGCATCTTTTTCTGTATGTATTTTTGGGCTGTTTGATATTGAGCTGTATGAGTTGGATTGGATGGATATACATAATTATATGCAAATATAATAAATATTGTTATAATAAGTAATCTCGGTAACATTAAGGACGCCTTCGTTGCATTATTCAGCAATTAAAAATATTCGTTTTGCGTAAAACACATTTTTTAATCGCTCCTAAAAGGCTCTTTGTCTAGTAAACATTGCTGTTTGAACATTTCTCAGCAATAAATATTTATCTGTGACATTTTAGTCAATTTAAATTGACTAAATGTGCGGAGTGGGTACTCCGCACATTGACCGGCTCGGCCATATTTTTCAGTCGAAAGCGATTTATTTCTACGTTCGCTCGTATATTATTTGGCTCGAAAATAGGTGATTGAGTTTAAATGCTCTCGCAAAGTATTAAACGATGTGTAATCATGATGAAATGCCTGTTATTTTATTGTCGTAAGCGATTACAGATGTGAATAAGGGATTTAATAATGGCAAATGAGTTGATGAGTGGGTTTCGGTTTATTTATTAATTATTACTTTTACATTGAATAATAATAGGAGCAAAAGAACAGTCGACAAAACTCATACGTACTTACTATTAAATGAGCACTACACGCACTTGATTATTTGCAACCTATAATATTTTAATAATTATAAAGTGTTAGGTTTTTATTTGCTAGACCTCATTTTATTTTACATAGCTGAAAAATTTTACCTGAATTTTTTAGATTGTATTCACCACTAAAAGTCTATCATTTTCAGCATAGATATTATATTGGGCCTTTAATTTCCTAACAGATTTTATTCGAAAGAAATATAATATCATTCAAAACGGAAGAAAGAGCCAATTTATATAAATAACTTACTTGATAACGTTATTTGACGATTGAAATCTTAAATGGATATGGAACGCGGATTTTAATAATGCTATTTCCTCATCTTTTTTTGGAATAGGTAACTAATATGTCCCCACGATGCTTTGAAATATGAAATAAAATAAGACGAAATAAACATGATAAATTATTGTGACAGGTTCAGAGAAATTCATATTTAATTTACCTATATAAAAATATCTTCTAGGTGCATTTGATACATATAAAAGAATATTAGGTTTTTAGATATGTTTATTTATCAAGATTGTTTCAAGAAAAAAAATAAAAAAGAAGTCTCTCCGGCGGGGAATCGAACCCCGGTCTCCCGCGTGACAGGCGGGGATACTGACCACTATACTACCGAAGATGTTGAATGCTTTTTAAAATTACGTTACATATTTTCAAGTTATTGTTAAATGTATGAAGATAGTTTATCAGCGACCGATATTTTTATGATGAGACCGAGATCGGTGGTTTCTTAAATGTCTTTTGTTTATCGTTAATGTACGTAAACAATGTCATTATTAAAATTAATTTTTAATTTAATTTGTTATAGGTAACGTGGTTGAATTTTATTTCTTCATGGTGATTTTAAATGCATCTTTAGGTACCAACGTTTAATTAAATCAATTAATTTTCCGGTGAAGGGACACAGTTTCCTACTCACAATTTTTGTGCAAGCATATTTTTAAGTTACCTTGGATTTCAAAATAAATATATAAATATTTCGGGACAATTTTCACACACGGTACAATCTGATCCCATACCATGGACGAATACCTACTAAGCTTTTGCTTGTGTTATGGAAACCAGATGGCTGATACACATACATATATAATTTTTAAATAAATACTTATGTAGATAATTAACACCCAGACACAGAGAAAACATCTATGTTCATCATACAAATATTTGCCCCGGGTGGGAATCGAACCCACGACCTCTGGAAGGCAGGGCCACTACCAACCAAGCCAACCGGTCAGTCAAGTTTTTATTATTTCCACAATTAAATATTATGTTTAAACCGTAATTAACGGTTCTTGCCATCTACTGATACCGCTTTTACCAAACAATTACCCTGGAAATCAATACAAACAGATCGGAGACCTTTGCCGAAGTTAGTAAGTACGGAGTGGGTTTCTGAAATCTGAAGTACTAGACTAAGATCTAACTTTGCTCTTTGACATACGCTGCAGAAGTTTGCATTTGCCAAACTTATTGGTACCAGGTATTTTTAAGGGAGAAGTGAACGTTTCTGTGGTATGTTAGTATGTTACTTACCTATAAAGCTCTGTATTCTGTGAAGATCCTGAAAGCATTTGAATAGATTTTTGTTTTTGTGTAAGGTGATGTTTCAAAGTGGTCACGTACCTATTTGCGCTTTGAAAATGTAAGCTCTAAAGGAGCTTAATTCTTTTCAAATATTACTCTCTATAGAAATTTAGTATGGGATGGGTATTCTGTTAATGTATTTCTGTATAATATTACAAAATGTTGTACATATATCGAAATTACAATTCAAAATAAAGTAGAAAAATTTACACACACTACCATGTATTTCATACACCCCTCACACACACGCCTCTACCTAGTACCTAGTCTTTTGTGTATGGCCATCGAATTTGGACCTCTGACCGACTAGTTTCTACAAAAGAACCAATAATTTAACTAATAAACAATCGGAATTAGATACTGGGCAGCGTTAACCGGTGTTAACGTGTTTATCGGTCCCCAGGGTGCTATCACGGTGTGCGGAATTATCTCGCTTTTATCTCTCTCCCCATTGGTTAATCATTTTCGAATGTTGGATAAAAAAAAATTGGTTGTCTGTAAAGTCGGTTTACTGACGATAGTAGAACGTGACAACGTCCGATTGTGCTTCTTTGTCGCTCGTTCCGCGCTCTCGCTTGCACTTCAAGCCTTACATGGAACGCCTCAGAGCGAGGTAACGCCGCATGAGTCATATTTTTTCGTGCGTGCATCCGGCTCTATCGAATTATAAGACGTTGTCACGTCAAAAATAAGTAAATGAAGTGATAAAAATTCTGATAGAAAAAAAATACCTAGGTATATATATATCTATGCTAAAGCATAGCTGCACGAACATATTGTGTCAAATTCGGCGTTACCTAATTGACCTCTAACCATACTTTATTTCACTACTGCAATTAGAAGTGGACATATGTTTTCTTTGAATTATTAAAAAAAAAAGAAAATACAGATATTTCAACACTAAACGGCGTAAAATGCCAACAACTTTAGATTTAAACTAGCTTTGTTCTCGCAAATGCAATTAATTCAAAAGTCCACAAATATAATTAACCCTTTGCCCGGTCAGCAAAATAGTTTTCTACAGGGCAACATCGAAACTATAAATCAATTGTAACTCGCATGGGCGGACAGAATTACCATATTAATCTAGTGATCCGTGTAGGCTTTCGTGGAATTGTGTATAAATCAAATAATTTGTTACTGCCCTACTTATTGTTTTAGGTTTTTCCTTGTTGTATGTTGAGTCTTATTCCTGGTTGTTTTTTACCAAAAAGGAGTAAAACATTAATAAGTCATGAGTCAAATCGGTTGTTTCTTCATCGTGTTAATTACAGTTAACCTGTTCGTATTCAGTTGCACAGGAAACCTAAAAATTTTATAAGTATGCCTGCAAAATAAAGTGAAAAAGAACTCTAAAATATACAGAATATAATGCTATTTCAAGTCTTAGAGCCTTCTAGGTCATATTAGTGTATTCCATAAGCTTAAAGCTTTCTGATCATTAAATATGTATTGCGAATTTATACCTGGCTGTACGTATAAATTATTAATAACATTGTTTGAGTACATCGAGCCAACCATCCATGAAATTGACAAGCCTAGCAGCGTAAACGTAGATTTACTCATTAACATCGACGGAAATATAAATTAATCCATACCAAAATAATGGAGTTTGTCATTAAATAATGTAAACACAATTAATTTGAATACGGCAACATTAACCGCTTACGTTGACACTTGTGCGTCGGTTGCACGGAATTGGCCGCCATCTTGATTTCCCGCCGAAACCGCACGCCTGCTGTTGACGGGTACTTTCGCGCGCATTTACACCGCATCTCGTTCAAGTTAATGTGTTATATGTAATTATAGCTATCGATGTCGAAGTTTAATATTTTAGCTAAAAACTTTTTTTAGCTAAAAAGTAATAATGAAAGAATATCGTGTAACACATGCCTCATAAATCTTTCAAATAAATTTCAAAACCATTGTTATTTTTTAGAAATTCGTGACCTTTTATAATTAATTTTAAAACAAATTTATCGCAGCATTAAAAAATAACCGAGTTAAAGCATAGAACAAAAAAGGCCATCATAAAAACGTATGAAGTAACATTTTTAATCTGTCGCTTGGCTATGGTCATTCATTATCTGTCAGATGGTGCGGGACGCCAGGGAGCGCGCGAAAAAGATTAATCAATAACCGTTTTATACAACAGATGGATCGACGGGCACTTTTTTAACTTTCAGCCAAGAAAAATAAACGTGAACCAGTTTTCATAGTCTGAAAGATTATGGAGTTTTCATTTTGTAGTGTGAAAGTGTTCATTAGTTGGAGAGGATTTTCGGAAGCTAAGAGTTTTTAAAAGCTTTTACTTTTTTCTTGTGTACCTACGTACATAAGTTTGTGTTAAAAATTAAACCTTCCTCAAACCAAAGCTAGTCGTAGGTCATACTTTTATTTGAACGTAACATATTATAATTTAATAATATTTAAATAAAAAAAAAAAAAAACAATATCAAAATAAATAGGAATATTGTCCCTCAGCGCATTCGATGATGAAGCGTTTCAGTAAACGGTTTAAAGTCGGATTCGTGGAAAATAAAATTACATATTTCGAAATAGTTCAAACGCGATGCCAAAGAGAATTGCATTCACAGGATAGTTACTATTAATAATTCAAAACTACTGCATGGGGCGTTGTACTAAGCAGTAGGGTGACTGTAAGTTTATGTGCAGTCCCGTTTTGCTAAAAGTTTGCAGTCATGTATTTCAGGCTTTGTGAGACCAGACGATAGATAGTTAGGATAATTAATAATTTCAGTTACACATAAGTTTTATACACAATAATAGATGTTAATCAGAGTACCAGAGATCGACAATATTGCGAAAAGAAAGTTTACATACAGATTTTTTTATATTTGTTTAAAAAGCGATTTGGCAATCATTTAGAATATAAGTAGGAACTAGAATAGTATTTTTTATTTGTATTATAGTATTTATCTCGTAATAAACCAGTTAAATCAGAAAGAGTTTAATAAAATCCGAAAACTTCTCAACAAATGGACACCCAACAACAAAGTACAAACGGCGTGTTAAGCGTTCCCTGTTTCACTTTCATATTCATATCCAGATCTAACCGAAACATATTTAGCATTTCATTTACTTTGAAAAATATGCACTATTTCGTCTGAGTGCCCGGTCAAGGGTTAGGTGTCTGAATGACAAGCTCTTAGGTTCAAAGGATTAAGTGTTTTGACTGCGTTTAAACCTCTGTTAACGAGTATTTGTTTCGTTTATTCGTTCTGTAGGGATGGGAAGGTTTTTTGAATACTGCATACTACTTGTTGCAACGTATGTTGGATTGACATACAATTTGATATTGTACAGTTGCATAAACCACACCTTTATTCATACACATGCTTATAAAATCACCTCAAGAAAAGATATAAAAACAATTCAAATAGAATGTCATAGTAACAAGTGACGGCGCCTCAGGCGTCTAGTTCCCCTGAAAATATTTGGTGTACAAACAATACCCTTCGCCTCTCATATCGCAGAGCCTCTTGACCTGGAAATCTGAAACTTTGAAGATTCTGCCCTGGGCGACGCGTAAAACTGAATAACCGATGTGCATAGATAAATAAACAGATGTGACAATTTATTTTCAGGTTTATAGCATTATTAGGTGTAACAAGTTTAGAGTAACATTCATTTCATACAGATCCGTTCAGTTTTAGTTTTCCATGAAAGAGTAACAAACATACTAACATCCATCCCCAAAAACCTTCGTATTTATAATAATAGTAGGGTTATTAAAGCAAACGTTTAAATTAAAAATAATACATAAAAGTCTATGGGGATTTTAACCTGCGTCTTTTGCCTTACCGTGGCTACAACTAAGACCATTACAGAACCCATGATCTCACCTCGTCAATAAAATTTCTTCTACTCTTTATGACAATATTATCCAAAGTATAAAAGCAATAAAATATTTTTAGGACTTTTATTAACTTCGTTTTGCTGAATTTTCCCAGAAATCAGTAAGAAGTTTGGCGTGTTATTACATTTTGTCTCGTATTATTTCTCCTCATGTTAGATTATTTTCTATAAGTCTAGTCCTTGGAACAGAACACTTATTTATAACAAAAATAGATAGTAAATATTTTGGAAGTATTATATAAGTTATAGAATGGATAGTGTATGGAGGAAAATATATTTGAATGGTTTCTATATATCGGCGGCGGCTGGATTTATAAACTATGTGGGCTGGTTATATCCTCTACATTGGGCGTCTTGGGTAACTTCGAGCATCAAAAGACATAAACGGAATCTAACACTGACAATAATAATTGAAATCACTAATGTACTGAAATGAATACTTTGTATAGCGAATCTAAACTCAAACTGGGGTGTCATGGCCATATAACACCTTTTGGCCAAAGCCAACCTCACCTGCTCGTGGTGCACCCTGCTGGTCTACAAACGAGGCTCTGGCGATTAGTTTAGAGTGGTAGAACTACAGCTGCATACAGTCTCTGTATGTAGCACGAACGGGCTGTAGTTCGTCCGGGGCAGGACCACTACCTCACAGGAAACCGGCGTGAAGCATTAATTTGCGTTTCGCATAGGGTGAGTGAGGAATCCGGTAGCCCATTCCCCCCCCCCCTCCCTTTAAGCATCATGGCAGCGGTTTTTAACAGAAATTTACCCCAGGAGGGTACCAGCTCCATTGATGCTGGAGAATCCCTCCCTGAACAATCTCGTTCGGGCCGCCCTACGTATTCTGGGGAGGGCAAAATACCGCTCGTTACCTCCTTACCAGGCAAAAAGAGCAGAAAGACCAGCGCACCCCTTTCCACGCTCCGCGTTAACTTTTGCAATATCAGGGGTATTCATTCTAACATCAACGCCGTGCATTACCACCTCGAAACGGCGAAGCCGGCCTTACTGTTTCTAACCGAAACTCAGATATCTTCACCGTCTGATGTATCATACCTTAGTTACCCAGGCTTTAGCTTGGAGCACAATTTTCTACCCCGCGCTGGTGTATGCGCTTACATCCGGGAAGATATCTGCTTTCGTCGCCTTGGTCATCTTGAAGGTAGGGACCTTTCCATCCTTTGGCTACGTGTGGAATGCGACGACCACCCGCGCATCTATGCGTGCCTCTATAGGTCCCATAGCGGAAACGACGAATCGGACCGACTCTTTGAGCACATTCAGTCGTCGGTTGACACCGTGCTTAATCAGACTCCTGCTGCAGAAATTGTTGTCCTTGGTGACTTCAATGCTCATCATGCTGAATTTCTCAAGTCACGAACAACCGACCACGCAGGTAGATCTGTACACGACTTCGCTCTTGCCTATAACCTCACTCAATTGGTATCATCGCCCACGCGAATTCCCGATATTGAGGACCATGCGCCTTCTTTGTTGGACCTTCTGCTGACTTCCCATCCGGAGGGCTACCAGGTAAATGTCGATGCTCCTATGGGCTCTTCCGACCACTGCCTAGTCCGGAGTTCAGTGCCAATCTTGAGCCTACCTCGGCCTCCACGTGCAGGCCACCGTCGCGTTTGGCACTATAAGTCTGCAGATTGGGATGGGATGCGTACTTTCTTCTCATCATATCCCTGGAGTCGAGTTTGTTTCTCCGCGAATGATCCTAGTGCGTGTGCTGACTCTGTCGCCGATGTGGTGCTTCAGGGAATGGAGCTCTTTGTTCCAAACTCCGTTGTTCCCGTGGGTGGCAAGTCCCAGCCTTGGTTTGGTCGCTCTTGCAAATCGGCATCTCGCCGTAAACAAGATTGCTACCAGGCCTGGGCCAATGCACTCGCATCTAGTGATCCAAACGCCCGTACATTGAAAAGAGAATTAAACTCGGCCTCTAGGTCCTTCAAGAAGGCTATTGCAAGAGCGAAGGCAGAGCACATTGCTAAGCTTGGCGAAAAACTTGCCCTACTTCCTTCGGGAACTCGAGCCTTTTGGGCCCTCGCTAAAGCTGTGCAAGGGAATTTTTGTCAGCCGTCCTTACCATCTCTGCGCATGGAGAATGACTCGTTAGCCCACACAGCAAAAGAGAAAGCCGACCTTCTTGGCTCTCTCTTCGCTGCTAATTCGACGTTGGACGACACAGGGTACTTACCACCTACCATTCCACGATGTGATGCATCTATGCCCGACATTCGTTTCAGTCAGAGAGCAGTGCGTAAAGCACTCCTTTCCCTGGACGTCCATAAGTCAAGTGGCCCTGACGGTATTCCTCCCATAGTGCTTAAGATGTGCGCACCTGAATTGGCTCCGGTTCTCACGCGACTTTTCCGGCACTCCTACTCTACTGGCGTTGTCCCGAACTCATGGAAGACAGCTTTAGTGCATCCTATCCCGAAAAAGGGCGATCGCTCAGACCCGTCCAATTATCGACCCATAGCTATCACTTCTTTGCTCTCCAAGATAATGGAATCCATTATCAATCGCCAGTTGCTCAAGTATCTGGAAGAGCACCAGCTGATCTGTGACCGTCAGTATGGATTCCGTCACGGACGATCGGCTGGTGATCTTCTAGTATATTTAACACATCGTTGGGCGGAGGCGATTGAGAGCAAGGGTGAAGCGTTGGCGGTCAGCTTGGACATAGCGAAAGCCTTTGATCGGGTCTGGCACAAAGCGCTTCTTTCGAAGCTTTCTTCCTATGGGCTTCCCGAGAAATTTTGCCGATGGGTCACCAGTTTTCTCACTGTGATGTACAGGGAACACGTATTAATAACTCCAAGTCAAGCAGACAACTGTTTATTGTTAATTATCTTAGAACTACCTTCACATGTACATATTATCATTATACCACATCTTCCCCTTTTAACAATTTTGCCTTACTACGAGTAATAATAGGAAGTGAATAAGAAGTTGACAATAAGTGTCGGCGATTACGGCGATATAAACCTTTTTTGTTTTTTATTATATAAGACCGAGGAGTGTTCGCATGACCGATTACAGTACCAGAAATTCGTTTATTATTATTTTCTAACATTATCACGTTATCGCCAACACTTAATTCTGACAAAGGCTTAGAATGCTTATCATAATATTTTTTATATTTAATTTGCTTATCTATTAATTTTTTATGATGAAACTCATGATTGTTTACATAACTGGGCTTAAGTAAATCTGGGTGAACAGGTAATCGACAATTCAATCGACGACTGAACATTAACTGTGCAGGAGAATCCAAATTTTCGCGTGGTGTATTCCTTAAACTTAATAAATTTAAATAAAAATCGGTATTGCTATCTATTGATTTTTTAAGTAATATTTTAATAGTTTGAACTGCCCTCTCGCTTTTTCCATTGGATTGTGCGTAATATGGCGATGAAGTTACATGATTAAATCCCCATTCTTGTGCAAAACTTTTAAAAACCCGACAAGAGTATTGAGGCCCATTATCACTTATAACTGTTTCTGGAATACCATAACGCGCGAAATTATCTTTTAAAATGTTAATAATAGAATTAGCGGACGTATCTTTTAACAATCCCACCTCGATAAATCCTGAATAATAATCAACAAGAATTAAGTAACTTTTTTTTCGATATTCAAATATATCCGTACCAACTTTGTTCCAAGGAACGCTTGGAATTAGAATAGGAATCATCGGTTCTTTACTTGGCTTATTTAGATTCTCCTGACTAGGGTTACCAGATGAAAAAATCAAAAGTCCGGAGAAAAGGCCTGATTTCCATGGAAAAGTCCTGAGATTTTCTACAGCTCAATTACTTCGAAGACCTTTTTTAAAAATGAACTCAGCGAAGTTAATTTATTTATTGCTACTTTTATTTCAATATAACTTGAAAAGTTTAACTTGTGAGGCATTTTATAAATCAATAATCAAAGAAAATAACTTACTTAAAAAAGTTTCTTCAAATATTAAATACGACAAAACTAATTAAGTACCTATTTGGATAATTAAGTATTGATTTTACCTGCAATTGTTACCAAAAGAAGATTATTTTTAGTTTGTTTCATTTTGATAAATAAGTATTGATTTTAACTGCAATTGTTACTAAAAGAAAATTATTTTTAGTAGTTTAATAAGAGAGATCTTTAAAATGTAACCTGTGTTTTATTGAAAATCCTGAGCTATCACTAGATTTGTTAAATCCGGCCGGAATCCTGAGAAGAGTCGAAAAATCCTGAAATCTCAGGACAAATCCTGAGATATGGTAACCCTACTCCTGACATACTTTACATCGCTTAACAAATAATTCTATATCTTTAGAAATACCAGGCCAGAACAACACCTCACGCGCACGTCTCTTACTGTGGTCGATACCGGGATGACCGTCATGAATAATACACAACATTTCGTGTCTTAGTGATTTAGGAATTAAAATTTGTTTATTTTTAAATATCACTCCATCAACCGAATACAGTTCATCTCTCATAGACCAAAAATTGCTTAAATCACAATCTAAATTATACTTATGATCGGGCCATCCCTCAAATATACATTTTAACAATCTATTTAACAATTCATCTTTAGCTGTTTCCTGTTTAATAAGCGTCAACTTACTTTGAGAAATAGGTATATTATTAACAACCATTTTAAGTTGATTCAACACTGCCGTACATATGTTTTCATCATATAAATCCGGAAGAGGCGCGCGTGACAATGTATCGGGAATGTACATATATTTTCCTGGTTTATACGTAACTACTAAATCGTAACCCTGTATTTTTAACATCATACGTTGTAAGCGTGCTGGGATTGAATTAAGTGATTTTTTAAAAATACTTTCGAGAGGCTTATGGTCGGTTTCAAATAAAATGCGTTTTTTACCGTAAATATATTGATGAAACTTCTCACAAGCAAAAACGATAGCTAACATTTCTTTCTCGATTTGAGCATATCTAGTTTGAGTATCGGTGAGCGTGCGCGACGCGTACTCGACGGGGCGGCCGCGCTGCAGCAGCACGGCGCCCAGCGCCACGCTGCTCGCGTCCACCGACACCACTACGTCACTGCCTACGTCAAACAACGCCAACACGGGAGCCGAGCTAATTATTTTTTTTAAATCGTTGAAACTTTTTTTATGACCGTCTTCCCAACACCACGATACATCTTTCTTTAATAATCTGGTTAACGGAAAGATATGCTCCGAATAATTTGGAATAAATTTAGATAAAAAATTAGTCGTTCCTAAAAACCTTTCTAGACCTTTTCTGTCCTTAGGCTCAGGCATCTCGACGATTGCTCTCACCTTCTCAGTATCAACTTTCATCCCGTCTTTATTAAAAATATAACCCAAATATTTAACCTCGTTTACGCAAATTCGACACTTATCTTTATTAAATTTTAAATTAATTTCTCTAGCTCTCTTAAATAATGCATTCAACCTTATATCGTGTTCTTGCTTAGTAGATCCCCAGCAGATTATATCATCAATAAATGAATCGATACCGTCGAGACCTTCAAATAATTGTTTTATTTTTGCATGAAAAATTTCAGGTGCGCAGTTCAAGCCAAAAGGCAATCTTAAATATTGATACCGTCCAAACGGTGTATTAAATGTACACAAATCAGCACTTTCACTATCTAATTTTATTGACCAAAATCCAGAATTGGCGTCGAGAACTGAAAAGAATTTCGCGCCATTCATTTTAGAAGCTAATTCGTTTATGGTTGGCAACTGAAAGTGTGATCTTTTTATTGCTTTGTTAAGAGGCCGCGGGTCTAAACACACACGTAAATTACCGTTTTTCTTAGCCACAACAACTAACGCATTAACCCAAGGAGTGGGATGTGACACTTTTCTTATCACGCCTAATTGTAACATTCTATCTAACTCACCCTGTAACTTATCACGCAAACCTAAAGGCACCTTGCGTGGCGCACAAATAACCGGTGCTATGCTATTGTCAACAACAATATGATATTCACCCGGTAAACATCCCAATCCGCTAAATAAATCTTCATTACCCGATATATGTAAAGAATGAATTCTTTTAATTAATCCTAACATTAAACACGCCTGCAATCCCAACACGCTTTGACAATCAATATCAGCGATTGCAAATTTTAATTCATATTGAATATTTTTATGCCACCATTTTAAATAACAAGTTCCCTGAATGGGAATACAATCACCGCTATACGATTGAAGTTTAATATTTTTGTTAATAGTTAAAATATTAGACTTATAGCCTAATTGTAAGAATCGTTTATACGACAAAACATTTATATCGGCCCCAGAATCCAATTTAAATTTCTCAGGGCCGTACTCGCCTATAAGAATCTCAAACCAGTCATTCGACAAACCATTGATTTCACAAACATTATTAAGAACGGATATAAAAAATGACTCACAATTTTCGTCCACGTTATTTTCTAGCACACTAATATCGTGTAACTTTTTAACACTTTTTTTTACTTTGCACATTCTAGCAAAATGACCATAATTTTCACACACAAAACACTGCACCGAAATAGCCGGACACTTAGTAGAATAACCGCATTGCCCCCCACATCTGGGGCAGAAGCCCGTCGCCGAGGTGGAAGCGCGATGCTCGTCGGGGTGGTCGCGGGGCGCGCGCGTCACGCCGCGCCACGCTCGGCCGCCGCGCCCACGCCCACGCCACGCCGCGGCCGCTCCATCGCCTTTGCTTCCGACGCCGACAATGTCCACATGGCTAACGTTTCCATCCGAGCCACGCGTATCCAACAACCGACCGCTGTCGTGAGACAACTCGTCGACTTGACAAATTTTTATCGATTTTTCTAAAGATAAATCATCCGTTCTCAATAGACGATCACGAACCATAGCATTATTAATACCACACACGATCCGATCGCGTATCAGTTCTTCCTCCAATGCTTTAAACTCGCAGGTCTTGCTCAACAATCTTAGCGCAGTTACATATTGATTTATAGATTCACCGACTTCTTGATTGCGCATAAAAAAGTTATATCTCGCTAATGTTAAGTTTGGCTTCGCACCAAAATACTCATCAAACTTTTTTATTAACAGGTTCACATTATCTTTGTCTTTTTCTTGATCGAAATGAAATGTTTCAAATAAATCGAAGCCCTCCGGCCCGATAAGATTTACAAGTAGACTTGCTTGCACCGCACTATCTTCTTTGTGCACGCCGGACGCCTTTAAAAACAGATTAAATTGTGTCCGCCATTTTTTCCACGCGTCAGCCCGGCTGACGGAGTTGCCTTCTAATACCAATTCGGATGGTGGCCGTGCGTGTTCCATGATTTTAATATTATATTGCAATTCCAAATAAATACTTTAAACGAATAAGTAATCGAATCACTTCAACACCGCTGTCACCATGTGATGTACAGGGAACACGTATTAATAACTCCAAGTCAAGCAGACAACTGTTTATTGTTAATTATCTTAGAACTACCTTCACATGTACATATTATCATTATACCACACTCACTGAGCGTAGTATGACAGTCGTGGTCGACGGTTCATGCTCCGAACCTAAGCTCGTGAATGCTGGTGTACCTCAGGGCTGCGTTCTGTCTCCCACACTGTTTCTTCTGCATATCAATGATTTGCTGCGCGTTAGCAGCATTCATTGCTATGCAGACGACAGTACGTGTGATGCAGTTTATGCCGGCCGCAGCAATATTTCTCGGGATCGCGTCATTGAGTGCCGGAACGATCTTGTGTCCGTAATCGAAACTTCCTTAGATGAAGTCTCGAATTGGGGTCGAATTAACCTGGTCCAATTTAACCCCAATAAGACACAAGTCTGCGCATTTACCGCTAAGAAGAATCCCTTTATCGCGACTCCCGTTTTTCAAAGTACTCCTCTAAAAGCCACAGCCAGTATCGGAATTCTTGGACTCGAAATCTCGAGTGATGTGCAGTTCTCTTGTCATCTGGAAGGTAAAGCTAAGTTAGCTTCGCAGAAACTAGGTGTACTCTGTAGAGCGGGGCAGTATTTCACTCCGAGCCATCGCCTTAACCTTTATAAGGCGCAAGTCAGGCCGCATATGGAATACTGCTCCCATCTCTGGGCCGGTGCACCTCAACAGTATCTCCTTCCATTTGACCGAATTCAACGGAGAGCTGTGCGACTCGTTGGCGAGCCAAGTCTAACCGATCGGCTTGATTCTTTGGCATTGCGTAGAGAAGTCGCTTCCTTATGCGTCTTCTACCGCATTTATCATGGGGAGTGCTCTGAAGAACTGTTTGGTGCACTGCCTGCTGCTGAATTCCACCATCGTACGGCACGTCATAAGCTGAAATTCCACCCACACCATCTGGACAGCTGGCGATCAACAACTGTTCGCTTTAGAAGAAGTTTTTTGCCTCGTGCTACCGAAATTTGGAATCAGCTCCCGCGGGCAGTGTTTCCAATGAGTTACGATTTGGGAACCTTTAAGAAAAGAGCGTACACCTACCTTAAAGGCCGGCAACACACTCGCCATACCCCTGGTATTGTGGGTGCAAGTGGGCGACGATGATCATTTACCATCAGATGACTCGTCTGCTCGTTTGCCTGCTCTTCACATAAAAAAAAAAAAAAAAAAAAAAAAAAACTAATATAGAGACTGATATAGACTCGAACAGACAAGTCCGCTCGGCACGAGCTCCAATACTTGAATGCCCGTCCGCTACCACGGCCATGTCCAAGTGCACTTCGTGAGTCATGCGCTTGCGTTCGGTAATATCAGGGGGGGATCTCCGACACGGCCATCTCTGACGATCACACGTCCTCGTGTGAGGTCTCTGCAAAGACTACATACTCACAGTATCCTGCTCGGCCATACTGATTCTTGTCAACCATTTTAGGTCGTCACTAAAACAAACAATAATCATTATACATCAATCAGTGCTGCACCAACAGCTCTCCTCGATTTCGCACCTACGAAACGTAATAGCTCTGAATAACGTCGCACCAACGACTCATGTCGATTTCGCACCAACGAAACGTAATAGCTCTGAATAACGTTGCTACAATGACTCACCGTAATTTCGCACCAACGAAATAACTAAAGCACAGAACATCGTCGCTACAACGACACACCACAATTTCGCACCAACGAAATGAGGGTAACATTGAATAACGTCGCTACAACGACTCATCTCGCGTTCGCAACAACGAAAACAAGGATATCTCAAAAAGGTCGTCGCTACAACGACTCATCTTGCTTTTGCACCAACGAAAGCAAGGATAAAGCGTCGCTACAACGACATTACTCGTTAACGCACCAACGTAACGAAGAACAAGACAAGAGACAAATTTCAACTGTATCTACTACCACTCAACAATCGGCACTATAATGCATTACAAAATCCAGATAAACATTTTACATCTCCCCTTTTACACAAAGCTCATACGTCATTTTAACTACTACCACTACTAGCTACTACTAATAACCTCATGGTCGGATATTTTCCTGTCTCTGTTGTGAGGATTTTGGAATTGAATGATTTGAAACGGCACTAATAACTATACCTCAACAATTTTAAGCGTACCCTTCAACTTCAAGTCAAGCTTGCTTTGATTTATTTCCTCAATTTCGAAAAGAAGATTATCACCAACATAAAATTTCCATTCAGAGAAGCTTTACTTTTACCATAACTAGGTTAATTTCATTATCAATTATTAGTCCCAAAGTCTACTTTAACAAATAATAGCTCCTTCAGCTATCTAGCTTTTGTAACACGGTTTATAGTGAAGTTCATTGCCAGTCGTACGTCACCTAACGCATCTTGACAATATCGATGTTTGCTAGACTCTACTGCTATGTCTAGCAGTGAACAACCAAAGGCTGATGATGTTGATGATGATGACGATGACGACTTCCATGTTCAGCAGTCACTACGAAAGGCAGATGATGTTGACGCTGACGATGATGATGACTTCCATGTCCAGCAGTGTACTGCAAAAGGCTGATTATGTTGACGATGACGCCATGTCCAGTAGTGGACTATATTGATGACGATGATGAATGATGACTGCCATGAGCACACCTTTTCAGCGTAGGTACTCGTCACTATCTACCTGATCATTAACACCACTACCCCCGGTGGAGACTACATGTCAATGTAACTTTATTTTTTTCTACAAATTAACTGAAAAAACATTTACTTTCTAAGCACCTGCCCGATTATCAATAATACTGGCTAGTTATCCAAACAAATTAACACGACTCTAGTGCCATTATACTACTTCTACTACTACTAAACCACTCTACACATTTTTAAAGTAATAGAGCAAAACATATCGGGTGAAAGAATCAATTAGACTTAAACATACTCCTTAACATCATTCTTCCCACTAAGTTTCCCCTGTAGCATCAATGTGCACGGAATACTAACTTAAGAGTTCTGCCTGAATTCTACCTGAGCTAGGCTTAGAGATTTAGCAAGTGATAAAGTTCACAACGAACTTACGCCCGAACTTAGACATGTAGCCCAGATGCATGACTAAATCGTGGATATTATGTACCACTGATCTTTTACCATTTTATCTGCACCTTGACAAATAATTTGCAACCTTACCGCATATGTCTTCCAGACAACAGTAATAACTCAACATGTAACAACTCATTCTGCATGTCCAAATGCCTCTCTTGGTCCTGGCAGCCAGTCAACGGAAAGCTCAGCTATGTTGACTCGATTCTGCCCCACACAATTTGGAATAATCGAAATACATACTGTGATAGCGAATGTGCATTGCGCGAAACTCGAAAGGCAACCAAACTCCTTTATACTAGCTCCCTTTATCTCTGTCATGAATGATATTAGAGTCGATAGACTGGAGACAGACCCTCTCTACCTGTGAACACGTGAAGACACTCCTCTGCTTTTTACTAAACGGCTCCCACCGAATTGCAATCGGTCACCACTGCAAACTTGCAAACCTGTAAATAATACCTGAAGTGCATAACTGCATTAACCACTGCTATGCTGCTACAACTTAAACTGCGGTCTCGTGTGCATGGGAGTAAAACCTGGTCTCTAAGGCAGTAGTTTTACGTCTGTAGTAAGCAACTGGATGCTACTACCGTCATGTTTCCATATCAGTTCAGTACCACATCCATCCGCGCTCGCATCTATGTGAACTGCGGTCATACACCATAAGAATAGGCTGTGATGTTAAAAGACTAATAAACGTTCGACTGATTAGCTCATGTGATGATGAGTAATCACTTATCAATTTTATTTCCCTTTTAACTTGTAAGCACAAACAATAGTGCTATAATTTAAGAAAACTGTTAATAAACAAACAGAAATAAGAAGCTGTATAAGCTATGTGACTGTACTTTACCATCCTTAATAACAAAGCCTAAGTATTAAACACTACGCTTTCAAAACTTACATTTGGATAGGTTTAAAGAAGATACTACCTTCCATAAAGCACTTACTCCACTCCTTACTACAATCCGGAAGCGCACTGTAACTGAAGCTAACCAGTTAGCTAAGTACTTAGTTTCACTAATCCACCTGTTAAAAACTCTTTGATTTGTTACGCAACCTGCTGCTCGTTCAACGCACAAATTTCCTCTAGAACAGACACATATTTCAACTGTAACTCAGATGGTAAATCAGTGCTAATGCAATAATAATAATACACTAAAACACAACACATTAAAATTCTCTAATTGAAATTCACGCCTCTGCATGTTGGACTTATGTCCCTACGTAAGCCTACCAAACCACTAGGTATCTTTCTTCTATCGGTACCCGTGTATAATAGAGAGAAACGTAATTAACTAAGCAACACGCTTCAATAAGATGAAATTATTGTATTGTCACTATTCCTTAGTAAATGTACACAGTGTGAGCTAAATCTGTCTAATTAAAGTAGGTAGTTCAAAATCGAGTTCGTTACATACGAACAATAAAGGAAGCCAAATGTAAGCGTGTTAAAAATCAAAACAATTTCTCCAGACTTGCTACAAACAAGAACATTATTACGTAATAAAATAACACATTAGAATATCACACATGTAAACTTTGTGTTTAATTTCTCAACCTAATAAGCTAGCATCGCTATCATAATAATGATTAGGCAAAACACAAATTAAAATTACTAAAAAGTAATCGCCTATTGTAACTTGCCATAAACCTTGTTATGAACTGTCTACATTCTACAATATGTTAACAGATTATTTTAAAATTAGTGATATTATTAAAAACGCTTACTAGTCAATTTGCTACTAGCAATTATATCTCTGATAAGGATACACTCAGTACCTACCAAGAAACAAAACTAAACATGTATGACTCACAGTTGTCCATAAGTTTGCCACACGGCACGTGTTGACTCAATGATTGCACTCATGCAACGTGGATGTACCTGACCCGCTGGTTTTCGGTGATTCTATACCTAGTGCAATCATTAGCACCTTATCCGCTCGTGCAATCCGATTCAAAGTGGCCAGACACGCCACACATGAAACAAATGACTCGCGATGGTTAAACCCTGCACTAAGAGGACTGCTGATCCGTCGCGCGCCCTCCATCTGCTGTCTGCGAATGGCATTCACACGCAGGTCTCATACAGACTTATTGATCGCACACAGTCAGCGAAGCAGCCCTGTTACGCCTCGCACTTGTCCTGTAAATGTCACTAATTTGCGAAGCCCTTCACCGCATAAAGACGGCTGCCTTGAGCTCTCGCTGCAGCAATCCCCGGCAACAATCTCAGTAGCAAGGGCCACGCGCTGCAAACTCTTGTCAAACCGTGAAACACGCGACAACACGGTTGAAGTGGCAACTTCCTTCACGCTCACATATCGCCACGAAGCCACTGACGCACACAACCCGACGACACACACCGACAGGCACTCACGTCGCTTGGCTCGCCACCCTGCAAGTTAACACAAGCAGCCGCAGCGGGCTCAACATAGTCACATTACGCTACACAATACGGTATCAATTCTCCTTACTGTGTCCCCTGCTACCAGAAAATAAATTAAGAGACATGATAGACACTGCAAAGCACTTTAACGCATCATAAATAGCAAATAGTAACAAATAATAACTTTAACGGCTTTTTCAAAACACAGATCAACGGACAATGGCATTACATCACGCACGTTGTTGTTCCACTTGTTGTATGTTGTAAGCACTCACCGGTTTTCTTATAGCTACGATTAAACGTCGCATGATACTATTTTGCACCTCCAGAATAATTTTATAACACGTCTACACCACATGACGATTGTAAAAATCACGTTTATTCTTTTGTGCTCAAAGCAATCCCGCTTCTGATATCGGCGGCGGCTGGATTTATAAACTATGTGGGCTGGTTATATCCTCTACATTGGGCGTCTTGGGTAACTTCGAGCATCAAAAGACATAAACGGAATCTAACACTGACAATAATAATTGAAATCACTAATGGCTGCTATACACGCTACGGTCCACCGGAAAGGTAATCTGTGCAGGTATGCCTGCGCAGGTGAACCGAACATTGGTAGCGTGTATGGGGACGTTCCGGTGTACCGGAGCGGTCTTCAGTTCTTTTTGCGATGGCATCGAATGAGGACGATGACGCGCTGGCATTGCTAGGCCTTGCTTTAATTTTGAAGATATTTTGGAAAGAAGATATTTGGCTCAATTTCTCTCAATTTTTCTATGAGTAATTTATAAGCAGCTTCTTTTTTGTCTCGATTATGGTAATCTTTGTTTTTAATTTGCCAAAGACATGGATGACTTCTATAAATTTCGATAAAATCTTCAAGGATTTTTTTGGTTGAATTTGGTGGCGCCATTTTCAATCGCTGTATTACGTGGTATTCGATGCGAGCGACGAGACAACCGTCCGAAAGAAACACTATAAAACAACTGACGCGATCTGCGTAGGCGACCGGAGTACACGCACACACGCACAGGTACACCGTACGGTGTCACTCGAAAGAATTGATTTTCGATTTTGCGCCGGTCGCCTGCACAGGCTCAAAAAACTGTACAGGTCTATTCCCACACACACTCCGGTATACCTGCGCAGGCATACCTGCACAGGTATACCTTTCCGGTGGACCGTAGCGTGGATGGCTTGCTTTATGTACTGAAATGAATACTTTGTATAGCGAATCTAAACTCAAACTAATATAGAGACTGATATAGACTCGAACAGACAAGTCCGCTCGGCACGAGCTCCAATACTTGAATGCCCGTCCGCTACCACGGCCATGTCCAAGTGCACTTCGTGAGTCATGCGCTTGCGTTCGGTAATATCAGGGGGGGATCTCCGACATATATATAAAAATTAGGCCGTGCAAAAGCCGTGCCGACATACTTGGGCAAATTTTAGCGACCTTTAGTGTGTCAATGTTTAAAAGACTATTCTTTCTGTCACCTTTATTATTAAGTATTGTTAATACTCCTATAAATAATAATGGTATTGCATTATCTATCATATTTTACTACCTATTTAAAGTTGGAATATTTTCTCAAGTCATTGCAGGTTAAAATATTTTCCCTAAAGAATACATTCAATAAATCAGTAAAAAGTACTATCGAAATGTGTCTAGTATGTTTGTTCACGTCAATGCTTAAATCAAGATCACAACAGCAAAATTCTCATATATTACACGCAGTCCTTGACATCCCTACCATACAGACCTATCTAATTATTTATTTACATATAACAAAGCCGAAGCTGTCCCATAAATTATAATTTCCGATGCATTTCGCTAATAACTAATTAACTTTGTAATTACCATGATAAGCTCGGAATTCCTGGGCTTATAACTTAATACCTTCATGGTTAACGTGATTAAATTGTATCGTAATGTTATGAATTAATATCTTCATAATTATCACAAGCTTCAGCCCGCGGTTTTTCTCACGTTTTTTATTCAAGTATTCTCCAAACAATTAACAGCTAATTACTAGGAAGTATTATTACGAAAAGTATTTCTAAAATAAATGTTGTTGAATAATATTACTTCATGTATTTTTATGTTACCTAGGACCACCTTTAAAAGCACGTTTTCCTTAAGTAAGATTAACAACTATTTGTTAACTAAAATAATTGTGCAATCATTAAATTAAATCATTAATAACAAATTCAACCAATTTTGTAATGTTTTTAAACTCTCTGATTACAGCTTTGAAGAGTTTATTTATAGCTTTTACGGTTTTTATGAAGCTTTTATTCTGTCACATCTGTACAAATATTCTTTGACGGTGTAAAGGATTCGTGAGGGCGTCAAAAGTCATAAGATTTTGAGCATCTTGTTAGTATAGGATGGGTATCTTGAGGGCAGGCCCTAGCACTACATAACAGGTATCTTTATTATTTTTCACTTATTCCTTGAAGGTTGTGGTAACGTATTGAAAGTGTTTTTTGAAGGAATATCCGATGTATAGGTACTTACTTTAAAATAATTCTATGATACAAAAAATCTGTATGTAACTATGTGCTTAATCTGAAAACAATTAATAACAATTTAAATTATTAACCAAAACAATAATAGCAAGTAGACAGAATCAATTGGTCTAGGAAATCATGGAGAGTATTATATCTATGGAAAACATCTTGGGGTGTTCAAGATTACCTATAATAATAGGTAATCTTGAACACATGTCACATTTAACTAGATTGTCAGTGTTCCTGCAGTTCTCGATATCAAAATATATAGGTTTGCTACAATCTACAAAGTGACATGATTTGGTTCCTGAGACACAGTATTTTACTAATTCAGGAGCCTATGGATTCATATAGGTAATATAAGCTGTACCTATTTTTTTTATTTATTTCTGTATTTAGTAGTACAACTAACATTTGCTAGTGTTTCTCACGATGAAAACAATACTTATACCTACTAAGCTTTCAGGCTTACAGCATATGCTTCATCTAAAGCGGCCGATTCACATAAAATTATCTCGCCAAACATTCGGAAGGTTTCAAATGATTGGCGCGTGAATGGTCGAAGATAAAACCGGGATCTGGTTAGCCAGTGAGATCGGATGCTATAATAGACAAACCCGATTACAGATTTCCCCGGGCGACGTTTTTCAATTGGGAACTATGGTTTCTCGATTTTGGAATTTAAAAAATTATATAGTAGGTATGTATTTGTTGTTTTTAGATGCTTGGTGGTAAACTGCCGCCCATGAGAATGACAGAGTAATGGTGGATGGTGGATGGAGTGGTGGTGGCTTAACTTTGTGATTTTTTGTTTTGTTGTCATTTATTTATTTATTAAAAGAGCAACTATAGAGTTTCTTGCCGGTTCTTCTCCATAGATACTGCTTTCCGAATCGGTGGTAATTGTTAAAAATACGTAATGACGATTCGAAAGTGCTTCTTAAATAATTCTAATTGAATAAATAAATGTTTGAATTCGAGTTTGAGTTTATTATTAGGTTGATGCATTAATTGAAGGTGTTGTATCATAAATTATAATCGTCTTCATCATCATTGTATTTTTTGGTAAAATTAAAGGCAAAAGTTTAGTTTGGAACTTTAGCTACTATTAATTATTCTGTGCTAATGCATAATTTTAACCCAATGATCATAATCTTCGGTAGTATAGTGGTCAGTATCCCCGCCTGTCACGCGGGAGACCGGGGTTCGATTCCCCGCCGGAGAGAACTCTTTTTGAAACAAACTGTAATAACTCTTTTTTTTAGTTGCTCAGTTTAAATGCAGTAGGTATAATATGAAACTCTAGTTTTGACAAACAATTATTTTTTACTTCGAAAATTTATAGGTACTTTAATATAACTGGCAGATACGGGAATAAAATATACACTATTTTCATTATTCATAACAAGATCTTCGGTAGTATAGTGGTCAGTATCCCCGCCTGTCACGCGGGAGACCGGGGTTCGATTCCCCGCCGGAGAGAAATTCTTTTTGCACATTTATTGTTATGTAATCAATACATTGTATACAATACAGTGCTATAATTATTTGATAAATGTAATCAGATTCAAACAATAATTTTAAAGTAGAATTTTGAAGCATGTGCATACTAAAATGAAGGTACTAAACTCATATTAGAGGGACTTACTATTAGAACAGTTGTTTATTAGTCACTACTACACAATATTTTTTTAGGATGTCACTCAATTTCACATTCCATTTTTTAAATTACTTAAATATGAAAGTTTTTTTAAGTAGACATTCGATAGATATACTCTGTGGATATACCTAATTAAATTAAGTAACAAAATGATAAGAGATAATATGAATATAATGAAAAGCAAAGAATGTTTGATATTATTTTATACCTATATTTTTTCAAGACAGGCAAATCTATATACTTACAGGGTGTAATCGTTAAGTGTGCACAGGTAAAATTCCTGGAATATGCCTGGAAAATCCCCGGAAAATGCGTGAAAATGTCCGGAAAAGGCGTGGAAAATGCCACTTCAAATTTGCGAAGTAATTAAAGCAGAAAACCAAAAAAGAAAAAGAAAGCTAAAATCTTTCATATTAAAATATGTATATGGGATATTCATATTTCATACTTAATGTATGGGAGGGTTTAAAGATAATTTATTTGATATTTCTCGATTTATTTTTAAAAATTTATTACGGCCATTTTACTCATTAGGTTAAGTACTTTCGATATCAGTTTAAAGTTTTTTGTTATCTGTAATACTTACGGAAAAATCGCCTGTGCACACTTAACGATTACACCCTGTATATAAAACTCAAAGGTGACTTATATAGTGATCTATCAACCATAGAAATCTAAATAAAAAGACACTAGAAGTCGTAAGCGTGCGTGACCTTGTCGCCACTCAGGTGATTTTCACATCACCAGTGCATTCGTCACTGTTCAGTTGCTCTGGAGACGTATGAGTGTATACATGGTGTGTTTCAGCAATTCCCATTGCGGAAATTCTTCCACAAGTTGTAATTATACTTATAAAGGAATAATATTTCATCGGAAAATATTTTTTTTTAGAAATAATGCCGTTTTTCCTTAAATTTATAGAATATTTACAAGTATTACGAGTGTCACCATAGTAATCGAAATAACAATGAATGACACAGTCGACCATTCTTATTATCACGTTTGTTCGTATTGGAGCAAAAAGTCTCATATACTTAGGGATGTTATTCTAAAATAAACCGTAAATTCGTGCGTTAGGATACATATTCAAAAGCTTAATTTAATAGTTAAGTTAGTTTTCACTAAAATCAAGCTGTCCAATAAAAGGCATAGTTTACTTGTGTGTACTGTTTAGCTTTCGGTTTGAATGTGTTGATTTTGGCGACAGCGGTTTTCATACGAATTATGACATTATAGCACTTCTATGTGTCTTGTTATTTAGATTTCTATGTCTATCAACGCACAGCCCAAACCACTGGACGTATCGGGCTGAAATTTGGCATGCAGGTAGATGTTAGGACGTAGGCATCCGCTAAGAAAGGATTTCCCGAAATTCTTGCGGGAACGGGGAAAAACGGGGATGCACGTACAAAGTCGTGGGCGGAAGCTAGTAATCAATAAATTTCATTTCAGTAGCAACATCTTCGGTAGTATAGTGGTCAGTATCCCCGCCTGTCACGCGGGAGACCGGGGTTCGATTCCCCGCCGGAGAGATTTCTTTTGATATTAACTCTTTTAAGTTATGCGCAATTAAGTAACATTATTTTTTATTTTTGTAAATGTTATATGTAATATTTTGTAAAACATAGTTCTTTGTGTTCGTTTAAATTATGTCAATTTTATAATAACATTGCTATTTTTGTTTTTATCGTAGTCTATTTATAGTAGGTATACCTTACAATAATTTACTTTCAACTTTGTAGAGTACATAGCGAATCTAATAACGAACTTCAGATGAATTTCCTTAAATAAATGTCATAAGATCTCATTCGAAACATGTTATTAGATGGATCTTTTCATATCCGTCAGTGACTAGCAAATGTGGTTTTGAGATGAACTTCATAAAGCGTTGAATATTATGTTATATGGAATAAGATTTAAAGATATTTACGATGATTATGAAAAGTAGATTTTAATGCTTGTAATTTTTAAGAAAATGGTCGGAATGAATTAAAACGGGTCGCTAGAAACAAACTGTTAAAAGATGAGCAATGGGAAAACATGGCGTAAGGTAGTATGTACACTTAAAAATTGAAAGAAGAATAATTTGACTCTGATGTAAGATCGTTAGTGACTTGGCTAAGGTACGATGATGGTAAAGACGTGAGTATGAATTTCATCATCACGATAAAACATTCTCTTTTTTCGCATCAGAAAATATATTTCAAAGTTTTAGCAGATCTATTTATTGAGACGAAGAGGGGTGAGAGTAATCGTAGATAGCAATAAAATTGAACTACTTTATAGCATTAAGCGTCTTATTCACGGTCAATCCCCGACGTACGTCGGCTCAAGGCCGCGGTGCTGGATGTATCCTACTGACGATCGTGCGCGCATCAAGCATGGCTAGGGTTGCCAACTTTTATTTGAAGAAATAGAGTATATCTGATTTTAAAGGAGGTAAATAAAGAGTAAATAAATATTTTTAAAAATGTATTTTTTTGTACTTTTTGCAGTAACTAAGAATTTTTCATTATTTTTAAATGAATTATATGAATCCAAACATTCCAAATCTAAATTTATATATTTCAAGAACTCATTTTTAATTAATTTTTAATGAAGCTCGGTTTCTCTCTTCCCGCCACTTCACATTCATGACCGAAAAGACTCTTTCAGTAAATGCTAAAGTGGCGGGAACAGAGAGTATATAGCTAATCATTTTTTTTTAAACAAACAAATTCGTCAAGATATTTTTTTTAAATAAATTGCCATTTTTCTGCAGTGGACTTTTGCATAAAATCTGTGTTATTCATTCAACAATTCGCCTTGGAGTTCTTTTAAAATAATAACTTCTGAATATAAACTGTCCATGTGTACAAGGTTGATCCAAAAGTAATGATAATTGGGATTTCCTGTGTACATAAAAATATAAAATAACCGTTTCTTGCTTGCTCATGTACTCTAAGTTATCACAAAAAAATCATATCAATAGGCCACGTTTCCAAGTATTTACATTAATTTCTATTGGCAACACTAATCTGCTGTACGTCCGCGCTATTCACTGTCCATCTGCACGACGTTCGCGGTGGTGGGGGTGCTCGCTGGATGAAAAGTTGGTCGTGCACATCCAGCAAGATAATAATAATAATTATTGACGTACGTCAACGCTATTCACTGTCGTTTTGCGTCGTGCATCGTGTATGACCTTGGCGGGACGTACGTCAAGATGGACCGTAAATAAGACGCTTTAGCATTTATTAAAAGCCTCTTATAAGGCAACTAAACTCTCCTAAATACGGTGTGTAAGCGAACGAACCGAGTAAAATACGATTGATTATTTATAAGCGTATTATTTCTATTTTGACAACATAATTCGTATATCTGTATGGTGTTACATAATGTCTAAAAGGATCCAGGGTTATTGCAATTAAGGCACACCTTCGCGACAAAACGTAACTGTTTGAACGTAGGCCTATATTATGTTTCCTTTTCCCTATTTATCACTTTATTCTCAAGGTATTTTTAAGGCGGTGTTATCCATGTTAATATAAATGAACTCTGTATGCCTGTTACGCTTTTACGCCTAAACAGTTGAAGCAATTTTGCCAAAATGTTTTAACAAAAAAATGAAGAGGAGTTTATAAAAGAAAACGTTTTTGTGATGAAAACGACTATTAGAAGCTGGCCATCACTGCAAAATGTTGCAAAATTAAGAAAAAAAACTGAACTGTTAAGAATAGACGGAGCTATGTGATTCAACTAGTATTCTATAAACATTACATATTACGATTCGAGTTTCTCAAGTAGCGGCGCACAATAACCTCTGAAATGTGCCGGCTTTCCCGCGGTTTTCTTTGTGACAGAAATAATAAAAAAGGATGGATTATTATCGTCGGATACATCTCGCTGTATGTTCTCAATGCTTCACTTAGTTTATTTCACGTAGAATCCTGTTTCGATAATGTGCTTTTACGTTTTTTTTAATTTTTACACTCTGGATTTTCTAGAACGAAATGATTTTTAATCTGTGTTTTTTGTTTTTTATTTGTAGATAGGGAAGCGCTTGACCACAATCTCGCCTTATTGAAAGCTAAGATGTGGTCTGATGGTACACGCTTCCCTAGTAAGTACCCGTTCACTCTACGCTGGAAGACCCCCATATTGTACTCGTGGATTCAGGAAGCATGTTCCAGTCCCTTGCGTTTCGGATAAAGAAAAATCTATACCTTTTTCGTCTCTAAAAATAAAGTTTAAAAGTTACTCGGTAAACAACAGTTGGCGAATGGCGATGTCTTGACAAATTTGGTTATTTTTTATTTTAATTTGTTCTTTGTAGAACAAGAAAGACAAATTGTAAAAGTTGCCCGTCAAATTGGTTAGGGTGATCTAAGGAATTTTGACAAGGCCATCAAAGTAACAGGATACTTCGGATACTTACTCGAAAGTAAACTTTTTTGTGATTGTACATACATTAAAAATAGACCATGAAACCGTAATAGAAACACATTTTTAACTTTTTAAATATTATCTTCTAGGAGGCAATTGTATTTTTTAATTGATTGTCTAAAAATAACTAATTTACATTGTACTGGAGTGTTATTTTGAGCAAACTTCAAAAAAGATGAAAACTAAGATCTGTTGCATTTTTTTATTGGGGAATAGTTATAAGTTTATACATTTTATGTATATTCAAACAGAGGTGACAGTTCTTATTATTTTATTTGAAACTGAAGAAGTTAATATATACCTATATTAACTTCTTCAGTTGCACAGCAATTATATAACATCAAAATATCCTCCCATTCTTCAAGTCGCCTTATACCCTTAAAATTCCTTGCAAATATACATTATGAATCAAAAGTAGATCTAACATAGCATTGAATATAATTACTATAATTTCTTATATCATGGTATATCATGGTAAACCTTGAGACAAGACGAAAATAGCATTATGAATGTAAAAAATATAACCAGCAAAAGATTTTTACATGAAATCCGCGTTAAAATCATAATTAAAATGGGAAAGATAAAAAAGCTGTCATTTCGTGGCGCTAATGAAATCTCACAAAAGAAAAGATCATGTCTTACGTTACATGGATGCTTAAGCAAAGTGGGGGAAGCCTTTGAGAAAAATTCGTCTCGATGACAGAGCTGGTTATTGTGGACACGGTATCTGATTTTGTTAATAATTTGGTTATAAAGTTCGAGGATTTGTGTGAAGAATAATTATGTTTTTAAAACTTTCAGATTCATCTTATTTGTTTGTATCAAATTATAGTTGTAAATGTCTAAATGAAGGTAATAAAAATGTAGATATTACTCCTAAATATTCGATTCGAAACTATTTGAACAATAAAGTAAAATCTATTACTTAAAAATTTTTGTAACCTTAATAGCAGAACCAGGCTACGTATTGAACATATTTGTTCAAAAATACTAAATTATTATAATAATTACTGCTTTTCTTTATACAATTTAATTAACGACAAAGTCCAAAAAAGAAAAGTATTAAAATAACCTTACTTATTTTACATCGATCATCCCAAATAACCACATCCACTCTTCTTACTTCGTGGTGCAGTCAAAAGGTCTGACGTCACGGTTCGTTACCCCCCACCATTACCCCCTCATCAAATTTCCACATTACTTACCCGCCATTGCAAATTGTGTACGATATAATCGTGCCTGTATATTTTGTTTACGTGACAGATTAATGTCTACATTTCGGGAATTCAAATGTCTGTTTATGTGGAGGTGAGACTGCTTAATAGCTTTAAGAAAGAACTTTCAAGGATTCTGTTTAAATGGAGGCGGCAAATTAGACACGTACGAATTTCATGCTATAATATAGAGTAAGAAGCATTCTTTTGATGAATGACGTTTCTCTACCATCAATTTCTAAGTTACATTTAACTGCTATACCTCTTAAGCCTTGAAAAAAATACTAGAACAATAAAGGTAGAGCTTATTGGTGAAAAATTAAGATAGTAAATAATGAAATTAATTTTGTACACTCTTCTGAATTTTATATCGAAAACCTTTCAAAGTTTTTACTACTGTGGAGACAAAAATCATAAAAATTTTACGTTCAATTCGTTCCAAACCTTCTTCTTTTGACACTGTCAATGACACACCGAAAGTGACACATGTCAGTCACTATCGAAAAAAAAAATTAGAACAGATAACCAAAAAGCGTTCCATTACGTCGTCCTCTATACTGATTGATAAATGGACTCCCGAAGAGATAAAGCAGTAGATAAAATGTAAATTGCTTACGATCGTTCGGAATTTGATTTATCGCAAGGGTGCGTTGCGGTTTCAACGAACGATCGCTACCCAAAGGGTCCGTGAATTATATTGAATATGCTCTACTTTTGGTGCGAACAGAGGTCTAGTTTAGAATGTACAACGTGGAGGACAATTTTATTGTCCTCGTATTTGATTTTATGAAGGTGAAAAGAAAAATTTCGAAGTGAAACTCTTTTTTGGATTAGACGGACAAGACGAAAAACAGTATTATATTATGTGAGAAAACGCAGTTTGTTTTTCATTTGTAACATCTGATTTTAGAATCGATTTTATAATATGTTTTAACAAACTGTTGATTTCAAGTTTTGAATCAAACAATACAAAGAATAAAATCATTTTAAGTGATCCTGACACTGACTGCAAAGACTTAAAAAATATTTCAAAAAAGTACAACAGTTTAGTTCGCTATAACTCATATCTGCATAAATTTTCAATTTTTTTTTTATATTTTGGAAAAATGACGCACAATATCCATATGAAATTGCGTAAAGACTATATTTTTCAGGCAGAGTTTTCATTCTACAAAATTTATTTAAATACGTTCAGTTTTCCCTCAAACGCCACGTTATCTCAACTTCAAAAGTATTATCAATATCTAAAAATCCACTTAACCCCACTACAACTTCACTATTCTAACTAGAATTGACACTTCTCATCAAAAATAAATTAATTTGAACAAGATCAAACAAACCAATTAAGGCCGTTCACTCGCTATTAGTCCCCAGTCACAGCTAATAAATGTAAAATCTTATATTTTCCTTGGCATTGCTAAAGTTGTAAGCATCTTGAGACTAACGAGGAAGCGTTTTGTGGCGCTCGCTGCGGATCGCTAATTACACCACACTGAGCCAGATTAGCTCTTAGTCAAGTGTGGCCAGAGAATGGGCGTTGAAATGAAACTCATAATGGCAGTGAATTATGGCTTTTATATGGATGCAAAGCAAGGTATGTACTGGATATGAGAATGGTATATACCATTTATTATACCAAAAGCTAAGATACTGATGTTAAAGTAGATAAGTAATTAATCTAAAAATAGTAACATCAATTTTGGTATTTTATCTTACGTCTAACAAAATAATAAAACCACACATTGTACTCATCTCTTTATTTTATTAATAAAAATAAAAACATCATATGATAACCATTAAGCATTGCATAAAACTATCTATGTATAGGTACATTTACTATAGTCAACCTATAGATTCCATAGCATATACTCATTAATGTCACCTGTAAATGCAACCAATGAAAAAATATGGATAGAATATTCGCTTAACGTTTGCACGTTGGTCTCCTGGCCCCACCGAATAGCGCCAGTGACTCGAATCCACTGCGGTTGTACTTGACGTGATATTATCTTGACGCTATTGTCCATTTATTTTACAGTTCATTTGAATTGTTCCAGTCTGAAGTGTATTGTTTTCCCGCATTTATGGAACACATTGTAAATGCTTTATCGTTTATAGTGTTGTGATTGTGATTATACTGTTTGGTTCGTTCTTTGTAAATTTAATGCTTTTAATTTTGAATAATAATAAGTTCATGAACACTTAATTTGTTCCTTAGGTGTGCACCTATAACTTCCCAAATATGTTCATTCTTAATTAGTTTGTTTTTGTGGTTATTGAAGTTTGCGCTTAGACACGAAATTCTTTAAAAAAGTAGTTTTCTTCATATGATTAAAAATTGTGTCGTTAGCGTGTGATATTTTTGTTTCACCGACATCTTTATTTCTGAAAGCTACTAATTAAGTATCTCTATCATAATTCAAAACGTTTATAGGCACATAGATAAATAAAAATACCTTTTCTGTTACGAAAATTTAAATTCTGTCTCGTTCCATCTCAATAATATACATCAATGATTTTCAGGTTAAACTTTAATTTCACACTGATTTCTCAGCGCTGCACAGGTCACCCCGTGAACCAGTTTAAACTGCTCTCATCCAGTTAAAGCCAGAACGTGCAATATCATCCAATCACATTATTGGGAAACCAGATCAGGCTTGAATATTGAAATTTTCGCATTCCGCATTAGGATTACATGCTTGTAAATCATAAGTATCTTGAGGTTAATATTCTTTGATATGTTTTCAGGTGGTGATTTTTTTGAAAAATTTTGTTGATCGGCAGTACAGTCCCTGAGATCAATTCTATTTAGGTATTTCTGACTTAATAAGTTAGCATGTTTCGACAATTTTTTTTTAGTTAAATAATTGCTTGTTTTTTTTCTATTTAAACGCTTAGTTTTTCTTTCCTATTATTTGTTTTCATTGGGAGTACATAATATTATGCAGATGCTTTTTCAATACAATAGTAAGTAATATTCTTTAAAATAATTCAATAGTAGAAAATGTAGTAAAATAATATGCATCCGAGCGATGAGCAAACATACTTTCCTTTTAACCTAATATAGGTATATTATCTAGTTAGAAGACTATCTAGAGAAATACATAATTATTTTAACTGTAATGACCTTGTTTAATATTGATTATAATTACTTTTGGATCAACCCATGTACATGGGATATTCATATCTCATACTAAATGTATGGGAGGGTTTAAAGTTAATTTTTTAGATATTTCTCGTTTTATTTTTAAAAATTTATTATGGCCATTTTACTCATTAGGTTAAGTACTTTCGATATCAGTTTAAAGTTTTTTGATATCTGCAATAGTTACGGAATAATCGCTTGTGCACACTTAACGATTACACCCTGTATAGATTTTTATTGGTCCTTCTGCGTTAACAACTTGGTCTAAAATTTGGTAAGTACATGGTAGCATAGGCTTCTTTCCATCCATTTATTAGTGAAACTCTTAACAAATAAATAACAGCTTTCCAACCAAAAAAAGAAATAATCCATTAAAATTCGTACATTTGTACATACAGATGGAGTAGCAAAGTAAAGCTCTCTGTAAATTTAATGAGGCGTTCCATCAAATGATTCTAATAAGATAAATGACCTTCCAATACATTACGCAGTTAAGAACTTAGCCGTGAAATCCATCGGACACGGAAGACTTGTTAGAGCCATCGGAAATACGCGTCGATGGAGACAGGGATGGAATGGGGGAAAAGACCTTTGGACTAGTAATTTTGTAACTGAGGTATCATTGTAAGCGTATTGGGATTTATAATTTTCTTACTGAGGTATATTTTTTTTGTATTTGGTTATGGTTAATAAGCTGTATGATTTAAATCTAAAGGGTGTAATCGTTAAGTGTGCACAGGCGATTATTCCGTAACTATTACAGATATCAAAAAACTTTAAACTTATATCGAAAGTACTTAACCTAATGAGTAAAATGGCCATAATAAATTTTTCAAAATAAAACGAGAAATATATACAGTGATGATTTTGGTATCTTTGAATCTTGCTAACGAAGTTTCACTTCTGACACGTTTGCTCGGCACACTTAAATTGACGAAAAATGATTTACTTATTTTAATACTTTTATCGTTTACGACACCATTTAAAACTTAATTTAAATAAATATATCAGCAACGTTAACACTAAAACAACCGGGCCTCAAAAGCCCGACAATCCGTTCCACACGTGACTATAATAGAAATATTCCTCAAGTAAATGTTGGGGCAACAAATCAATTCGGAGCGATGTACGCAACAACCCAGAACGTCTCGAAACAAAAGGAACAATGTTTCTTTTCGAAGTGGAGTGCTGGCCATGTATCGTTGTGCTCCGCTTGATATGGGCGAGTTACTGGCCTAATAAATATGTATTAGCATATCATTATCAGACATGGCTGTCCCACAGCAATATCCTCTCTTCCCTCAGTCCACGTGTTGCTATTGTGAGCATATTATAACATTATGTAGCATAAGCTAAAAATATAATCTGTTAGATTTCATGGTTTTGCAATTTGTGCTGTAGATTTTGTAATTCTAGCTCTATTTTTAAACAAGCTCCTCACCTTTTTTGTGTGTAGCCTTAAAAAGTAACTTCTACTACTTACCGCAGATCATAAATATTAAGTTTTATATAAATTGTAAAAGCAATTATGTATTTAGATATCCTAACATATAGGTTTCGTAAAGGTATATAATATTCGTACTTAAATAATAAGAGAGATCTACGACAGGTCTCTCTTTAGAATCAAGACAGAGCAAATTTTATTTCTTTCGTATCTACTAATGAAGGTAAAGTGGCACTAAGTGCGGTATATATTATGAATAAGGTAATATTCTTTCCATTTAGGCAAGTCTTTTAAACATTTTTAAATATTAATGAATTGCGAACATCAAAAACTTTTTGGAATTAGTATATTGTATGGTATTTCGAAGAGTACCTATTAATAATTTGTAAAATTATGTTTTTTAGCTTTGTTCTTATATCTACTAACATTTTTCTTCATTTTCATCTTTTTGTACCATGAAAATCTTTTCCACGCATCCGAAGCTGCGGGCAACAGCTAGTTGTATATATGCTTTTAAAGTCGGCAATCCATTTCTAGATCGTAGGTTTAAGATCGTACTTTACCATCAGGAGCATCACCAGCTTCTATTCAAACGATATAAAAAAAAATAACCAACTAATAATAGTTTCACTAAACTGCACGACAAACGAGGCACAACTAGTTGTGTTCAGTAAGAGTAAATACCGCGTGAAATTGAAAGCGTCGGTCGAGTCGGATCAGATGTTACACCGGTGCGTTGGTAGTGCTCAATCAATATTCGATTGTAGTTTGCAAAATACCCCTTCTGGTACATGTTCCATCTACCATGGTAAATGGTGCATTTTGAGCGGGGAAATGCGATATCTTTGTGATGGTTGCGTGTTTATTGGGATGGTTTTGAAGTGAGGGAGGTTATCCTTTATTAATGTAGGTGAGGAATATAGGATATACACTATTCGTAGTAGATAATTCAGTGCCCAGTAATTTCAACAGCTTTAAAACAGATGAAAATTAATCATTCGAAGTTAGTAGAAGTACTACTGTCTTGAAGCGTACAACTTGTTACAATTAATGATATCTCTATGGTGCATAACCTAAATGTGGTTATGTACTTGTACCATTCACAAGTAGGGTTATGTGTATATGCTGTTAATGAAGATGGTAGTTATTATCAGGGGACTTATTAGGCTTAGGGCCGATTTTTCAATCCTTGGTTAAAATTTATCCGTCGAATAAAGTATTACACGAACATTTTAAAATGTCACCTGTAAACTGTCAAATACGGACAATTAGAATACATTTTTGAAATGGTAGTTTAATACGTTATTCGATGAATAAATTTTAACCGACGATTGAAAAATCAGCCCTTATAAAGATAATAAATATTATATCTTCTTTATGTGCTAGCAAGACCATGTAACCAAATATTAATCACGGAGTTAATAACACCTTGCATCACGTATCACATAATTCCAGTTAATTACATAGGCATTGTCTAGCTGGTCTTAATCAATGCACTGGGCCATGTATATCTGGGTGCGTTAACACAAAGCGGAGTTTTACGCACGGACGGGTTAAATAGCTCGAATTATAGGCAATATTGTACGGGTTAAAAGTATTGTATCCTACTAATATTATAAATGCGAAAGTTTGTCTGTTTGTTATTCATTTAAATCCTGAAAATCCCAATGGAACGAGAACTAACCGGGTTTTTTTTTATGTATACGCGGTAGAAAGTAGAAGCCGCGGTCGAAAAGCTGGTGTAAAATATTTTTATATTGCACACACACACACACACAAAATTTGAATTTACAAGATTTCATCACTAGCTGTAAGGTTATACCTAATAATTAAAAATATGTACGATGTAAAACAATTTATTTTTTGATCGATATGTATGGTCCAGTGGACACACACAAATAAAGTTTGTTTGTTTGTCTCATCAAACAGTAGATCGTTACGAATTTTATTTTAAAAAAGTAGTGCATAAGATTGTAGAGATTTTAGTATTAGGTACGAAGGCGGTCAAAATGATGTTAGATATTACATAGTAATTCTTCTGATGATCGCTGTTTATAAAGCAAAATGCATTGACTGTAGCCAATAATTGGAAAAAATATATTTATAAAGCGTTTGAATGCTATAAAACTAAATGTCAAATTAAAAGAGCTTTTAATACTCCTTGTAAATAGTTCGTAAATCGCGAATAACTAAATATTCACTATCCAAGTTTAAATTAAGAGACATCTTTACTTTTTATAAGATTCTATTTTCTAACAAAATTAATTAACCCTTGATTCATTGAAAATCAAAGTATCTTTACTGCGTCAATACCTTATCCCAAAAGTCTCAAGCGCTTGAATAAACAAACCGAAAATTTGATTCAGTCATTAATCACTTTAATTCTTCTTGATCGGTATAATTTCAAGGGCTACGGCTTTGGTGATAGGATGGTTAGGGTTGTCACTTTCTTTGTACATGTATTTGTGATGTTTACAAGTGATAACCTAAGATTTTTAGAGACCTTTTTTCCTGTAATTCCCGTAATAACTGTTATTTGTATAATTCTATGTAGATTAGAGTAACATTAAATTATGAATCTGTAGTAAATGTCTATGCCAATATCAAAAATTATGCCTTACACATTTTATAACTTTAAGCACTTTAAGCACTTCTTATGTTTAGTTCAATCAATTATATAAGTTTGACTCTTGTATCGTAATATTTTTACCTTTTTTTATTAATTTGGCAACCCTAAACAACGCGTGTATTCGAATCAGAAGCGGGATTTTCAACTTTTCGGTTGCTAATTGAGGCTCCTTTATTTCGAGTGCGTGTGTAATAATAACTTGACAGGAAACAAATGAGACCCAACGTTGTTCCTGAGGTTCTAACATAGATGATCCATTGAAATGTTACATTTTTAGGCCTGACCTTGAGTTTTTTAGAGGACGCAATTTTATTTTTTTGATGTGTAGGGGGGGTCAGTGTGAAGCTAAAACCAAGTTTGTGGGGTCGCCACCCTTGTCCCATGGCCGCCATCTTGAAAATAGCGGTTGAAATGGTTTTAACGATATATCTCTTAAACTATTTATCTGATAATAAAACAATTGTAACATTATTTGTTGCAAATTAAATTCTCTACAACTTTGATTCAGTAACTTTTTGTCGTAGAACTATAAATAAAAAAGTTATAAGCGAAAATGTTCAGAAATTAGAGCTATTTATATTTTTCAATAAAACTTTTTTTTATCATTTTACGAAGAAATGATATAAGACTATTTTTGTAGATTGTTTTTCGAGGAACAACTTTTATATACAACATTTTTTCATTACGTCAATAGCTAAGGTTTTACAGCGCTCAGAAGTGAGTACTATTTTTCAGTAGTAACTATACGTAATAAATTGGCTATTGGCTCTTTTCCCAGACTCCACAACAATGGAAGCACACTGCAGAACATTTCAGCCCTGCTTTTCGACGTAAAAAAAAAAACGCACTTCCAGACTCTACCTCCTGGGTTGTGGGGAAAAGATTCAATAATTAATTATTAATAATATTGTAAAATTAATTATTAAAAATATTATTATAACAAAAATAAAATAATTACTGGTGACAAATTATTATTAGTACACACATAATATATCGTATTCTGTATAGTAAAGAGTACTTACTTAGTACTTCGGATGGCTGTAAAACCTTAGCTATTTACTTAATGAAAAAATGTTGTAAATAAAAGTTATTCTACGAAAAACAATCTACAAAAATGGTCTGATATAATTTCTTCGTAAACTTATAAAAAAAAGTTTTATTGAAAAATATAAACATCTCTAATTTCTGAACATTTTCGCTTATAACTTTTTTGTTTATAGTTCTACGACAAAAAGTTACTGAACCTAAGTTGTAGAAAATTTAATTTGCAACGAATAATGTTAACATTGTTTTTTTATCAGATAAATAGTTTAAGAGATATATCGTAAAAACCATTTCAACCGCTATTTTCAAGATGGCGGCCGTGGGACAAGGGTGGCGACCCCACAAACTTGGTGATAGCTTCACACTGACCCCCCCTACACATCAAAAAAATAAAATTGCGTCCTCTAAAAAATGCGACCCCAAATGTAACTTTTCAATGGACCAAGAGCGATTTGTTTGGGCTTTAATAACAGTTAATAAGCTTACTGATTGATGTAACAACATATATTGGAAATTGGACGTTGTTCCGCGTCGAAATGAAAAAATGTCCACAAAAATAATTTGATCGGATAAAATTATTTATTTGTGTTACGGATTGGAAATATCTCGAAAACAATTCTGTTCATTAAACCTCGAACGCCGGTTAATAATTGGATTTCGTCTCCAGGGAGTTCTAAGAGTTATTTTAGATTGTGATCCGAACTATTGAAATATATTTTACGTAATTCCAGTTGCCTTTCCATTTCTTATTTTAAATACATGTCTAAAATATCTGTTACTCGTAAAATTAGCTTCGATTTGTGTACCATATACCTATTATATATTTACCCACGTCAAAAGAAAATGAATGAAATTCAGTAAGTAAACAAAAAGGAAAGAAGAAAAACTATTTAACCAGATATTCCCCGAATTTGTTCCTCAGTCTGCTCTTCCACGGACTATTCTTTTTACATTTTTTAGTAAATCTAAAGTAATAAACATGAATGGCCAACTCAAGATCGGCTCCACCAATTCAGCTAATATTTTAACGTTTGTTGTTAAGGCATAAGCATATGTAAGGAAGATTTACGGAGAGAAAATACGTTAAAGGGGCAATATGCTTGAACAATGTCGGGGCAGCTAGTAGTTAATAATATTCAGGACTATTATACTTACGTTAATTAAACATATGTTTACAAAATGTATGTGTTTGTAATGTACAGAATGATGTCCAACAATTACCTATTGTTAACAGCGTATTTTACAATGACAGTCATGTTTTATACAGTCGTAGTTTAATTTTATATGAAAAATATTACGATACAATTATTATAAAGCTTATCAGTTTGTTTGTTTCATTGAATTCATGAAATAAAGGTTAGAATCTATTGTTTTACTACTACATCATCGCTCTACTACAAATAAGAGCAGAGCATTTAAGTGTTGTAAAAATGATCTTGCCGATCTGAAAAAAAAGGAAACCATTTTGAGAATAGACGAAGTTGCACGTCTCAGTTAGTACCTACCTATTATTCAAATTTAAATTCCTACATCTTAAAGCATTTGAGTGTCATTTCCCACAAAAGAGATTTTTCCTTTTAAATTAATAAAAGACTTGACCGAATAATCTTTTCAAGCTTGAAATAAAGATGAAAATGATATCTCAAAGTCTTGCAAAACATAATAAAAGTATGAATCCAGTATCGATTGCAATTACGTACAACAAAAACGACGAGCCTGAAGAGGTATCAATGACAATTTTACCTTCGTGCTGTTAATGAGCGGAGCGGGGAGTAACAAATAGTTTTTTATTATGCAGGATGTTGCAGATGTGGTAATGAAAAACTAATGTTTTGCAGACGCTGATTACGTTTTTTTTTTGTTTACAGCGTCTATAGAAATCATCGACGTTTTTTTCTTGATTGATTAAATTTTAAAACTCTTGTGTGCACACCTAACCTACAACGACACTCGACATGTCTATACAGTTTTTATTTCAATATTTTTTCTAACCATGTCAGATTATAGTTCACGTCAGTCACTTTTGATTCTAGATTTATAGCAGTGCATAAAAATAACTTACGCATTTTTACTTTCCACGTAGAATATACAGTTACCCTTTGAAGTGCGAAAATCCAAATATAAAGATAACCTTAACGTATAGTATATAGGTTATAGATACAAAAAACCCTTTGAAGTAAACATCTATTTTCCTTTAGAAATAATTTCCCAATCCGCTCTTCACTTTAATGAAAACCTTCCTTAATTCAGAGTCGAGTGTTAAATCCGGAGCAAGTGGCTGGCTTGGCCGATTGAAGCATTAATTGGACTTTCAATAACATGCTGTGACTTGCTTGACAACGATTTATGTTGGAAAATATTCTGATACGGCTGTTAATCATTGTGTTTATTCAGACTTTTTGTTGTGTAATTACATCCTCTAGTGGTCGAATACGTAGGTGATGGTAGTGGTGACGTAGAATATAGCGAACTATATAGCTTGACCGCAACCGCTGCCCTAAGTATGTGCGGTGAGTGGAAGACTGGGTAAGAAAGAACACGAGTAAGAAGTTAGAAAGAAACGGAACGGTCGGTACTCTTGTAAATAATAGTAGATGGGTACTACTAAATACATATTATTATTTCGCGTCCTTGGTAAGAACTTAACCACGACCCTCTAACCTCAAGGCGTCGCTTTGTAAATGTAAAAAACGATTGCATTAGCGGTGTCCATTACCCACTAAGGCCCAGAGATGCCATGATTGAGACCCTCAATAACCCTATTAACTTGGACTTTGATCCTTGCAGAGGTTAGCGAGGACTCTATTGAAAGGATTGCCGACTTAAAGAAATGGGTCTTTTAATCAACTTTTCTTGGGACAAAGGAATTTAATTGTTGCCACTGAAAGGTTTTGTTTCTGAAATGCGTTTCTTGGAAGCAATTTGCGCATTGATTTCGTATTGTGGGTTCTTTGTGATAAATAATTGCGACTATCGTAGTAATGCTGGATTAAAGTCTGATGGTTGTCGAAGTTTAAAGGTCTAATGATTAGATCAGTTAAATCCGAAGATTGTTTTGTTGACATATTGTTCACCTGTATGAATAATATTTTATTAACTACTATTATATTATTAAGGAAATATACTATTATATTAGTAAAGAAATTTTATTTGCGTAATTAATATTTTCGGATTGCATTAACTGTTTCTTAATATTAATGTCAAATCTTTGGGAGATTTGCTACATTTATTAACTTAAAGACGTTATACGTACCATGCTCTATGTTTTCTTAGATTTAACTCCAAAGCCATATCAAATTAAACGGTCTAATTCCTCAAATTAATGACATTGATTGCAAGTGCAAGCTGACATTAAGACACGCAATCAATGGTCCAATCAAGCACATTAACTTCGGATATGTTCAGTTAGTTGAACTATTAAAAGGTTTATTATGTAAAATGTTGGCTTGCATCCAGTATGGAACTCGTTGCTTGCCAGGGCACCACGTAAATTATACTACATTGTTCTTTAAATACCATTAAAACGACTGTATATCAACTCCCGAATTTATTTAACTCAGTGATAGATTGAGGTAATTGTATTTTTGGATGGCCGTATTTGCTTCGGATAAGAGATGTTGTCCTAGATAGGATAGTTATGGATGTTCCATTTTAATAATTCGTGAGGATAATGGCTTTTGGAATTGGGAGGGTTTTAATTTTGTTTGGAACTGGTATAGAGCTGTTTAGTTGATGCTTATGTATGGTTCGGGTTTTAACCATTGCATGAATGGTTTTAAAGTGTCGAGAGATTTATGGTAAACTGTTCCTGTAGCTATTTGATGAGCAGATCGTTAGAATAATGACAATTTGGCCCTGAGCATAAACAAGAGCCTCTGCTCTTCTCTATAGTCTATATAAAATAAAGATCTTCTCTATAGAAAACTAGCGGTCCGCCCCGGCTTCGCCCGTGGTACATGTTTACGTTTTCTCTACATAAGAACCATCCTCGTACTTCAAGGAATATAATAAAAAAAGAATTATCGAAATCGGTTCAGCCGTTCTCGAGTTATGCGCTTACCAACACATTTTGCGATTTATTTTTATATATAAGAAGATAAAGGATTGCTTTATTTTCTGTTATATTTCTCCAATACATATTAGAAATTTTTGTACTACGTAATATGTATTTAGGAGATTGGTGATGTAAAATATTTGTTTCTTGAGACAGGTACTTAATTCACTTAAATAACTGGTTTTTACGAATTAATAAAAAAAAAATGTTATAGTATTATTGAAGTATTAATAATTTCATCAATCGCAAGGGTTATTAAAAGTGAATAAGATCAATATATCATCTTAGGTTTCTTATTTGATATACCTACCTGAACTGCACCGCTCATAGGGGAGAGATACAATCCAGGTCACGTCTAATATTTTATCACCTCTTGAATAGATTACAGTGTTGTGCCATTAATAATCCGCTAGATCTATACTTGTGAGCTTAACCAACTTCAGAAAATGGGGTTTATGATGCTTGTCTTATAATTTATAAGGGATTAGTTACCTTTTTATTTTGTGTGTTTCATTTAAAATGCATGTGTGTATTTATGAACGAATAACCTCGAAATTATTTATCTCTGTTTTGTTGACTCTAATTATTAGAAGAGAAATTTTATATTTTCATCAATATAGGTTCAGTAGTATTTTAAACGCAATTAGTAAATATAATGCGAAATTCATAGAAATATATTCTGGTCTCTGTTACACTGACCTGTATTATATGTATAGTAATGTAATAATTGGAATACATGAAAACTCTAGAGAAATTTAAACTACACCCACTAATTAGTGGAAAATATAAATTTGAAAGCGTAAACATTATTAAAGTATTATGTATTAATTTCAAAGGAATTAGAAGCCACTATCCGATGGAGGATTGCCAAATGCATTCGCCTATAAATAAGCAGCGACTGTAAAAATAGCCTATTTACTTACCCTACAATGTATTTGCATAGATTTTACATAGAGTAATTAAATGTAGAGACTATCTTTTTAATAATTGAAATCTGTTAACAGAATGGTGAAAGTTTTTATATTTTTCATTACATAATAAAAGTGTCGAAAGATTTATGGTAAACATATATATAATATTATATACATGTATAGGTCATGCTTTACCTATTTTAAACGTAAAATATCAATAGTTTACAAACCTGAATTGTTCGAACTTTGCTTTAATGTCATAAATATTGTTAATTTGCGAGTTGTTTACCATAATATAAACATATTCCAAAGTTAATTAATATGAAATAATGACCTAGCTATAGTTTCATTCTTCCGAAGTTAATGGATTCATCATTATATGGCTTATATGTTCATCGATATATGGCTTTTCTTTTATCCATTTTTATTCTTTTACCTTAAAACCATCAAATACCTACATATTTCATTAAGAATTTATTGAGTATCTCTAAATGTTCCAAGCCTTACATTATTAACAGTTTTAACTTGACAGTCCCTGCAATGGGCATGAACATGTACATAATAAATTAAACACAGATCTCTCTGTTTTCATTACTCTGTAACTAAATATATGTACAGTCGCGATCGCAATTTAGCTTTAATCCCAGGAGTCGGTCGCGGGCTGACGCATCGAGTGGGTTTCATTATTAGTTTTATGTTGGCTTTGGACTTTTTGGACCTTACCAATAGTGCTGTATTGAAAGCGTGATGTGCAAAATGATAATCCGATGAGAGTTGGTTTTGTTTTGAAAGGTCTATGTGTGTTTGGGAATGTTTTTTTCTATAAAAATCATAAGTCTACCTGTTAAGTGTTCTTTACCATCAACACTAGCAATATTGGTACCTATTTGTTTATTATTAAATTATTTTATCAATATCACATATTATAAAACGATGTCCTCTGCTTCGTGCGTCTGAGAATCTGTCTGTTCGCGATACCTAAACTCAAAACTGCTGCGCCAATTTTCATCTGTTTTCATCAGTGGTTAAAGTATCTAATTTGCGTAGCCTGGGGCGGAAAGGTAGTGTGGGTGTGATAATACAAGTATTTGGTTCTTTATTGCTCGTGAAAAGCCGGGGTATTTCGATAGTAACATGTAGCAAAGTTAAATCACACCAGTCACTTTGAATGGTAAGTCAATAACTCAGTTAGATGTCTAGACGACGAATTAATAAATACCAACTTCAATATAAATTAATTTGCGAAACTGATAAAAAGGCGTATTTACTGAAGTTGTCGTAAATCTTGAAGATTTTTGATTTTGAGACGCAGTTTTAATAAAATAGTGTTAGGAATAGAATAAAAGTAATCTTGTTAAATTGTAAAGTATATTTTAAGCTATTGCATAGCTTCTATCGCGGGCCTTGAGCGCGGGGACCGAATCGAGAAATTCCGTTACGAAAAAACCTCACGCTCCCCACTCCGACGGGCTCGGAGGTGTGGCTTGAAGACCTGCTATGCAATAGCTTTACCGCGGCAGTCCCCGAGTGCCACACGTCTTTTTTTATTATAGGTTGTATTGAAGAAGCAGAATTGAAAAGAAGATGTGATCTGTCAAGAGTCTCCACTGTGGATTACAGAAGACGGTTACCTGCAAATGAAAATATAAAGCATAAGTACTAAATAAAATATATCTAGCCGCGTGTACACTTATCAAGATGTAGCTTTCATTTAAATTATACACGGGTGTGTTTGTATATCGAAGGTATTGATGTTTGTGAATAGAAAAATATTATTGTAAACATTAATTTATTCAAATTTCAAATAGAATCCGTCCTATTTTGAAGTGAAACTTCTTAAGCGGGTTGAGAGTCGAATTTCAAAATCGCGTCATGGCAATACCGTCACGTCATGAAGCAAGGCGACGATTTTGGTATCTTTGAATCTTTTCAAAAAAGTTTCACTTCTGACACGTGTGCTCGGCACACACGCTCTTTTAAAAGATATATTTAAGATCGAGTTTTCTACCTCGATAATTCCTACAACCATTAACCTGTCTATGCCTTGTACTGTAAAAATACAACTTGTTAGCGGCTCGCATTCACAAAGCAAACTTCCAAGTAATGACATTGCTAACTTATCACTTGAACTAGCTTTAAGTGACAAGCGAATGGAGAAATAGCTATTTAAGTAGTTAAAATATTTTTCCGGTGGCGTCTTGTCGGATAAAGAATGTTTATGTTTCCAAGACTAAGGTTTTTGTGAAGGTTATCTGACTAAGATACTGACATTTTAATCATGCAAATTCTGACAATTAAAAAACATGATGGCAAACGCAAAAGAAGAAAATTAGAAGCAATCTAAGTATTATAAATAAAAGCCAATTAAATAAGGTACTACTAGCTTACCGCCCGCGGCTTCCCCCGCTTTGTCTAAAACCTAATAAATTATATGATATGTGTATCTATTAAAATGAACCGCATCAAAATCCGTTGCGTAGTTTTAAAGATTTAAGCATACAAAGGGACATAGAGACAGAGAAAGCGACTTTGTTTTATACTATGTGATTACAATAGTGAATAAAATTTCAAGATTTTTATATATGCTTTTGCATACTACTAAATTTAACAGACAACATTGAAACGATATAATATGATGACTGCTATCGGTATCATTTTTTTCCATCTCCTGCAAATCTACAGCAAATCCAGCAAAGGCTAATCAAATCCCTAGAAAAGATTGTGCCTTACCCCACACTTACTACCGTGCCCTCCCTACAAAGCTTTCGAGAACTATTTAACTAAAAGGTACATCGCATGAAAACATTTCCCTAGAGGAATTATTAACAACTTGGCTGGGACTATGAGCTCTTTGACACAACGACTTTAAGAGTTCTTAACTTTCATTACTCAAATGGTATTTATCTTATAATATCTTAAGTAGTTTGTCGGGGAACGGTAACTAGACGCTAGAATGTCTTGGCAAATTTGATATTTTAATAACGCGATGGTTTATGGACCTAACCTTGTAATTAACTTCGATAATTTCGCAATTAATTTGTGTAGTGTTTATAGAACAAAATAATGTTTACCCAAAAATTGTGAATGGAAATAAAACTATGAAGTTTTGAGTAAAGGGCGGTCATATCGATCCTTATTATTAGCAGACAACTGACAAGCATAGTTTTTAAACATTATAACAGAAACAAGACGAACAACATAAAACAAAACTATAACTAACGTTAAGATACGATTATTAAATTATGAAAGAGCTAGAAAACTGTATAATTATCACAAGTACGGTAAAATATGCAAAAATAAATAGTTTCCTTCTTACTGATATCTATCACAATTACGCAAGGCTTTAAACCCTACAATCTGTCTCAAAATAAACAAAAATACACAACCATTTATCATTTTGAATGTTAAGCTAATTAAGTTGATTTAAGCGGTGTTACCATTGTCTTAGCCTCATTAGAACTGCCAGTTTCAGTTCCATACAACTCCGTACCGCGGCTTCGCCTTTGTTGATTAAGGTGACAGGACTTTGAATCATATTTTATCCACTGCCTGTGCCTCGCGGTTTTACTCAGATTAATATTTCTTCGTGATCTTGCATTTTTCCTGCATTTTATAAAATTTTCATTGCTGCTCCTATTGGTCGAAGCGTATATGATCTTTTAAAACAATATAAAATATTTTTTTCTTCGAACCAATTCTACCTGAGATTAGCACGTTCATACATACAAACTCTCAGCATTGTAATATTAGTATAGACTCAACTCAACAAGCTCTAATTTTTCCTTGCCATTTTCTTTATTAGTTTTCATTATATTTTTGTTTGCACTTGTAAAAATCTATTTCATTCATTATGCATTAAAATATTTACAGGAATAACAACTCAAAATATTCTCCTTCATATATATTATATTTGTTTCCTATACTTTTGAAAAAAATAATTTTTTTCATATATTCAAATCAGTGTTACTACGGCATGGCAGCTGCTGCGTCCCCTTAACTCTTAGGGAGTATAAATCAAGTTCTTTGTGGATGCGCCGTCATGCGTTGGGGCTTGGGGCAATATTATTTTGGGACGCATTCCAAACGTTAAGACGTGGTAATAAAAAATAAACGACTTGCTAGAGGTTTTATTTATATCTTTCGGCAGTGTTGTGGATGTGTTGTGGCAGCTCGTAAGATGTATTGAAAATATTATTCATCATCACCCTCTATTTTTAAACTTATCGAATTATATACTAGAACTTTCCTATAATATGTATCTATTTCACATCAAAATCCGTTTTATAGTTTTAAGGAATTAAGGCTGCAGTCTAGCAAAATTGCGTTTTAAACAAGTTATTTGACAATTTTTTCCCGGCTAATGAAATGATAAACTGAATTTTTTTTCTTGTTTATCAATTAGTGTTATATACGCAATGCGCGTGAATTTTTTCACATTTATAAAGTTACTTTATGTTACCTTAATCAGGCCTTCAAGATAAGTCTATTTCCCGCAAAGACATTTCGAGCTAAGTTTGTGCACTCACTACGTTGCAACCGATTACAATTTACACAATCTGATCAGCACATTATTATCCTTATATAGTCGTTATTAAAAACTGCTGAATACAATTGCCGAAAAACTTACGATTTTCTTAATTAGAACGTTATAAATTCATTAAATTTCCCATTTTTTGCCTTACAAAATCTATTGATAAATACTGCTAAAAGTTATTTCTTCCATTAATTTATTCGAGTTGGTTGAAGACCAATGAGTATTAATCCTTTAAAAAATTTTTTTTTTGAATTTTGATAATTCTTTAAATATTAAAATATATTTAAAAATAATTAGGAAAAATCCTAGCGAATTTCTTTAGTCGCGCTCCTTGGGCCGGAGCGTTCTGACGTGTGCTCTACGCTCGATTTTCCTTCATACCGAAGTGAAAGTTGCTCTACTTCATTAAATTTAATATTTTTGTTAATTGATTATTTTTATCTTAGTTTTGTGCAAATATTCGTATTTTTAAACATTTGATTTCGATATGGAAAATAAACGAAAAAAATACGCGTGTAACTACTAGAAAAAAAATTATCTTCGAACATAAAGTTAATGAAACCAAATAGATTGCAAAGGTGATTGGCAACAATTTCTTTATTTTACGGGGTGTCAGTAAAGGGATGTATATTTCTTTAAAACTAAAGTAAGCACATAAATGTTCTTATAATATAATTTTTTTGAAGTTCCAAAAATGTTTATTTTTCGTTTGAGAAATACGAAATATAATATAAACTTGTATTGAGAACTTGAACTTCCCAAGTTCATCCGGGGAAATCCCCATACGGGGAAAATGATTTGTTTACTCCAAAATTGATCCGAGGTGTTTTAATTTTTTCTTCTAGTCATTTTCAACGTAGCGGCATGTTGTTTGATTATTAATTTTGTAACTTAAATACAGGATGTTGGTTTTATATTCTGATCTTACAGACGCGCTGACAAATTTAGTCCGCCATTTCTAGTTTAGTCTACCAACTCTAAGTACCCATATTAAAACGAATGGATTATCATCACATCATCAAAACTCAGATGTAATGGAAGATCACAATAACATAGAAAATTCAGTGGGTGTTGAGAACTAAACAAACAGAAGTAACAGAGACGCGAAGAATAAAAAAAGAGGACGAAAACGATAATTCGTTGATGCTTTCCCTTTTCGACGTATTGTTAGGGTACATCACCAATCTGCAAAAAACAAAACTGATGATTCCCAATTGCTGATTAAAAATGAAAAACAACAGACAACAGTGGTGAAAATTTGCTGATCACAATGAAACATCCTTCAGTGGTAGCAGATTTACTCATTTAAAATATATCGGTGAACAGCGTAAAGGAGAGGAGGACAGGAAAACATTATGAATGTGGATGGTGGATTGTATACAGGGTGTAATCGATAAGTATGTGCAGGCGATTATGACGTTATTATTGCAGGTATCAAAAAACTTAAAACTGATATCGAAATTACTTTACCTAATGAGCAAAATGACAATAATAACTTTTTAAAAGTATAGCGAGAAATATCTAAAAAATTTACTTAATACACTCCCTCAAGAAGGGAAAATTGGACTAGTAGAAGTTAAATGTCTAATTCCGGCAAAAGAGATGAATGCGGAAGATGCGGTTAAAAATAAAAAATTTAATATTTGAAATACAATGCAAAAAAATAACACTTTTGTCATAGATAAGAATCATGACTATTTTTTCCAAATTCAGGGACAACTAAACGTTGCAGAAGCAGAAGTCTGCTTATTTGCTGTTTGGACTGGAGTGAATCATTCGTTAAAAATAGAATATATAAAAAAGTATGTAACGTTTAGGCAAAATAAAATGATGGACCATTATCAAGATTTTACATAAATTGCCTACTGTCAGAATTGATTGATTCGAGACTTCAGCATTCGATGCCATCAAGGACCCATCCTATATCATTCAAGCGATTGAAAAAAAAGAGATAAATCCAGTGCAACCGATAAAGCATCATAATGCTAGCAAAAGATTTATTAGGTTTATAAATATAAATCTATATATTATACATAATATAATAAATCTGTAGAAGACGCGAAGACTGACATCCGCGCGGACGTAGTCGCGGGCGGAAGCTAGTCAGAAATAAATATCTTTTGTTTTCATTTGCGTATTTTTCTATTTTATAATTTTTTAACACAAACATTACATTTTTTTATTATATACAAAATTTGTTTATCCGTTTTATTAGTTAAACTGAACAACTTTCACTAAGAAACTTAGGTCGAAAAAAATGTATGAGTTATGCATTTTGTATGGAAAGCTTATTTTTTTTATATTTCGTCCAAATTTCTTTGTAAAAGTTGATCAGTTATATAAACATGAAGTTGAAGATATCAATAGAAAGTATTAGCAAATCTTGTGTACTGATAAAAAAAATCACCCGGTGTAATTTTCACGAAAATTGTTTCAAATTGTCCTTTTTGGTACTTATTACGAATATTAAATTATACGAATGATTTAATTTTTAAAAATTAAGTGGAGCAACTTTCCCTTAGTACATTTGTATTATTTACATATAGGATGACAGGATGCATTTGTTTGCACTACTAGACCAAGCCCTTAAACATACACAGGGACAGACAGCTTGAAGCGACATTGTTTTATACTATGTAGTAATGACGAAAATACTTATTTTGCTATTTATAACGAATAGCTATTTGTGGCCTTTTATTAAGTGCGGGTGAATACATTTGCAGGCTGATAGGGGATGTAAATTTGTTCAATGTGAATCAACAACTTGTAATAACTCAGCAAAGCGGGTGGAATACTTCGATTGTATAATAAAAATTATTTATTTAACACAAAAGACGATAGTGTAAAACAAATACAACAGCAACAGAAACAAAGGAGGTGGTCTTATCGCTTAAAGCGATTTCTTCCAGACAACCACAGAGCAAAGAAAATCTGCAAAGATTATTGAAAAAATAAATAAAACAAATATGTACGGAAGTAGCAATACAAATGTTTATTTTGTGATAATATAAATTATCGTTAAAAGTCATAAATAATTAACTCTAATTGCTGTAACAAAAGAAATGGAGGCTGTTTAAAAGCGGGTATTGTTAAAATTCGGTAAAAAGAGGTATTTCACGCGTTTCATTTTTAATTAGCGGGACCTTATAATTGGGGGCCACCTGTAGCCGGGAGACATTGGGAATTTTCTTGGAAAGTTATTAAATTGTTTATAAACTTCGAAATTTTGCTCTTATTATGCTACAGTTGACTCGGGTGTAACGGGGTTACTTTGAACGGAATTTTTGATTTTGGACTTTAACGTTTATCAGTTTTGGAAGTGAAAATTAAATACAGAAACACGGAAGGTGATTAAATTTTTGTTTTTAACATAAAATGCCGAATATTATTTTATCTATATGAATCACTCGTATAGTAATAATTCGCATAAAGCTAGCTGTTGATCAGACATGAATCATTTATTAACAAATAAACAGTAGATATTATGCAGAATACTTACTTTTACGTATATGAGTAAGATCTAATGAAATACTACAGATATAACAAATCAAGTAAGTTCCTATCATCATCATTGTCAGCCTACACTTGTCCACTGCTGGACTAGGCCTCAGTCATGGCACGCCACTGAGCCCGGTCGTTTGCTCGTTGCCGCCAGTTGTCATAAGTGTACCTATATTATTTATGAATTTAAAAACATTTTTATTTAATTTCCAATACACACCAACCAATACGAACACACGCAAAATTCGTCCAAGGAGTGAAACATAACATGGAATTAACAAATAAACTAGTGTAACTGTTACACGCCGCAACTAAGTGGTCCAATTAGTGAGCAAACTCGTGTAATAGAGAGAACTGGTCTTATCATTGGCGGGCGAAAGTTAAAATCGCATTATTGCTAACGAGTGTGCTACGCGACTGATGGGCTGTGGTCGCACGCGGTGAGCGATAGCGGAATGAATCTATAAGCCGGGTTTACACTGGTAGCAGCGTCGCGAAGCTAGTACGGAAAGCTCGATCTGTGTGGAGATGGCTTAACGAAGAAAATGACGTCACACTCGCTTTCCTCGGCCACGCGTCCACACAAATCGAGCTGTTTCGTGCAAGAATTGCTTCGCGAGTTTGCTCGTTCTGTGTGAACTCGCTTTTTGGATAAAAAGCTGATTAATTTTAAGTGCTGATTGAACTGTCTTGGATATATTGTATATGGAGAAGTAGCTTGAACATTGGAAATAATTTTTCGACGATGTGTCACGTGACGTAATACGAAACTTTGATTACGATAAAAAGTGTGAACCTAGTCTTTATGCTCTACGAATCTAAGTAGAAATTATAATGGCTACATCCCCATAGCTGATCATAGTATGTAATTTATAGACAGGGCCACACGCGCAGGCAGCACTTGCTTTGTTTGGACCCGCAAATTGGATAAAAAGCTGATTAATTTTTAAGTGCTTGTTGAAAACGCGCTGTATTGGATCTGGACAAGTGGCTATCGATAATTGAAAATGCTTGAATAAATGTATGGAAATCATTTTGAACGCAGTAGTCGTATCAAAGTTTTATCAGAACAACAAAATGTGAGCGTAGCGTCTACGCTCTACGGCGTAGAGTCGTGGAGCGTAGACGCTGCTCTAACAAAATGAGAATGCATGCTTTACATCGACCTTTTATCTTAAAAAATAGTACATACCTATTTATTCTAACTAATAAGTACATGTTTTAGACCAAACAAAACGCGAAAATCGGCAGCCCAGCCTCGGAACTGTTATGGGGCGGTAATTCGGTGAAATAGGCACAAATGCTACAGTTTTTATAGCGACGTGGATGATCCGCGTACTGTTGAAGATAACCGTAAAATAAATCGCAGGCACAATGAGTTTTGGAGCATGCTGCTGGCGTTCGGTAATTCACGTGTTCAAGAGCTTTCCATGATTCATTTCGGAAGGTTTGGTAATGATTAATATTATTTTATGATAGGTTTTTATCATGTTAGCAACATAATTTAGTTAGGTGTGTTATAATGAACATAATCATTTATTTAATTAACTTCTAATTTTGATGATAGTATTGGGGTATAGTATTTGATGATAGTCTGCATATGATGGTAGAGATACATATTTTATATTAATTATATTCATACATTTTTTAAACCTCTGATTGGTGACTACCATTTTGGAATAAAAAATTATATGAATTAGAATTTATTTATAAATAATATTATTACGTTTAATTTGAAATTAAAAAGTAATAAACCAAAATAAAAAATGATGAATAACTACGAAAAACAGCCAAGTTTATTAAGGAAGTTATAAATTCTTGAAATTCATAATAAAATTTAATAACAATTAAGGTATTCAATGATCTAGGCACTTAATCTAATACTCATTCTTTCTAAGCGAATTATTATTTTCAAGTCAATATTACTCAAAACTCTATATAAAAATGTAGATAAAATTTCCTAAAATATTATATCCTATAAACCTCACTTGCCCGGCTTCTAGGAGCTAATAATTGAAGCTCGGTAACGGATTGAATGGATAGAATTAACTGAGCGTGAGCTTAATACCATCGAACCAACCACGAAACCACGAGAATCTTGCCTTCATACGTCTTACATTGCTCCTTCAGTACTGAAGAAAAATTCTTCAAGATCGTTGCCACGAACATAACAAGCAATGGACGTTTTAACACCGATTTCATTAGACGATGGTTAAAGGTATAAGCAGATGAATGAAGCCAACAGAAATGTTATTACGGGGAATATATTACTTTAAATATTAATCAGGGTGGAATAATTTCTTAGTAATACGATATTTTACAATGAAAAGTAATGGCCTAATTTCAGCGTTCGACGTTTTGATCGTAAAAAAAATTATTGAAACTGTTTAAATCCTAATTCATACTACGACAATTTTAACACTTTTCATGTATAATCTTATTATACTTAGAAGCATACTTTTTTATGTTCCATGATGTATTTATTATCTTCATTATGATATGGAATCGGTCTGCCAATAAATGCTTGGTCCCCGTTGTTTGTATCCCATGTAAAACGTTTTAAAAGTACACTTAACTTCGATTGGCATTTGCGTCATAACAAAGAATAACACCATTTTAATAGGTTCTCCACATTGATACACAAAAATTAATTACAAAAATAAAAGCCGCGGTGCAAAAATAAATGCCTTCAAGCCACACCTCCGTGCCCGACGGAGTGGGGAGCGTGAGGTTTTTTCGTTCCGGAATTTCTCGATTCGGTCCCCGCGCTCAAGGCCCGCGATAGAAGCTATGCAATAGCTTAAAAATTATACGTAGAAAATAAGACAAGAAAAAAGAAATTAAACACTGATGAAAAATTTGTGTGCCGACCTAAATGGCGAGTTTTTTGTAATTGTAATTGTTATGTATGTTATAAAACAATGAAGTGGTGTGGTTATTTATTGTTTTAAATACACAACATTTTCAATTATAACACCAATAACACCCAAATACTTAGAGTTAGATATATTCTAAACACCATTTGACAGGACACATAATACTCAATACATGACTGGACAGCTGATATTGTTGATATTATGATCCTAGAACATGCTTCTGCGAAACAATATGTTGTGCATGTGTGTGACAATACATGTTACATGTATACATAGACAACCTGTAGTGTGTGTGTGTGTGACAACGCAACAATGCATGTTAAAATGTGTAAATAGACAGCTTGTACAATTACTTAAATCTATGACACATAATATTTTTAGTATGAACCTAAACAGACGAGATGGAATTGAAAATGTATACAAAGTGTGCAATTATTGTTTTTCATAAATAATTATTAAATAGAAAAATATTCTTCAAATGTTTATTTGTAAACAATAATTTATAACAAGTTATAAAAATTGTATTTTTGTTTAACATACTACTATATGTACATACTATATGTTGATGACCCGGCGCTGTCCAAAACTATATCTTACTAATATTATAATTAATGCGAAAGTTTGTGAGGATGTGTGTGTGTGTGTTTGTTACTCTTTCACGCAAATTCTACTGAACCGATTACCTACAAATAAATTTTGCACACATATAGAGGGTAACTTTGATTAACACATAGGATAGGTTTTATCCCGGAAATCCCACGGGATCGGGAACTATGCGGGTTTTTCTTTGAAAACGCGGGCGAAGCCGCGGGCGGAAATCTAGTAATATTATAATTTCTTAAATAGGTCATAAGTCATAACTTTCCCTCGTATATTGTGCCTAAAAGTTCACAAAATAAAAGTTCGAAATTTAAATAACAATGGAAAAGTTAATTTTTAAGGCATCATTAAAACTTCCGAACATCCGAATATTATTATATATACCTTGTATAGTGTATATATGTAGTTGTGAGTATGTGATATGAGTGAAATTCATATGATTAAAATCTGTTAGGGCGCTTGTGCACTACAAGGAATTTTACTGTCCGGCATTCCGATTTTTTACGGTCCGGTGTGGCATGAAAAAACCGATGAATTGCTTGTGCACCTGTCCGTCTTTACTCGGATCAGTGCGGTACAGTTCAAGGAAGTTTGGCGGCATAATGCTATCATAAATGATTGTTTTTGTATTTTACAAGAAACGAGTAAAAAATATAGAAGGTGAAATATTATATTACTTCATTATAATAAAAAGTAAAGTTCCGTAAGAGATTTAAAATGCGTGTTTCACTTATTTATTTTAATCGGTGACGAGGAGCTAATTAAGCTATTCCCACTTGAACTTTAACTTACCAACACTTACTTAGATAATAATTATAGGTCAATGCTTGGTCAATGTATATAAAATAACAATACCGACTTCTCAAATCTCATTGCCAACTAAAAGAAAGTAAAACAAGAGCTTGCTTTTAATTGGCATATGCAGTAAAAACAGTAAAATCCAAGCAAGTGGGCATTCGAAAACAATTATACCTACAGCGACTCGTAGACACAAAAAACCATCCGGAATAGGGAAAAGTAAAATGTCGGACAGTAAAATTACGTATAGTGCACAAGCTAGTATATAGATTAATGGCGTGCCCTAAGGGCGTTTGTCCACTACAAGGAATTTTACGGTCCGGCATTCCGATTTTTTACGGTCCGGTATGGCACGCAATTAATCTAAATACTAGCTTGTGCACTATACGTTATTTTACTGTCCGACATTTTACTTTTCCCTATTCCGGATGGTTTTTTGAGTTTACGAGTCGCTGTAGGTATAATTGTTTTCGAGTGCCCACTTGCTTGGATTTTACTCTTTTTATTGCATATGCCAATTGAAAGCAAGCTCTTGTTTTACTTTCTTTTAGCTGGCAATGAGATTTGAGAAGTCGGTATTGTTATTTTATATATATTGACCAAGCATTGACCTATAATTATTATCTAAGTAAGTGTTGGTAAGTTAAAGTTCAAGTGGGAATAGATTTAGCTCCTCGTCACCGATTAAAATAAATAAGTGAAACACGCATTTTAAATCTCTTACGGAACTTTACTTTTTATTATAACGAAGTAATATAATATTTCACCTTCTATATTTTTACTCGTTTCTTGTAAAATGCGAAAACAATCATTTATGATAGCATTATACCGCCATACTTCCTTGAACTGTACCGCACTGATCCGAGTAAAGACGGACAGGTGCACAAGCAATTCATCGGTTTTTTCATGCCACACCGGACCGTAAAAAATCGGAATGCCGGACAGTAAAATTCCTTGTAGTGCACAAGCGCCCTTAGTCGTGTTTGGGGTAAGTAGAAAGTAAAATGACTTATTTTTAAAAATTATTGTTCTCCATTATTAACTTTATAACGTAGGTATGTTCTTTGTAATACGATGTTTCCTTCAAGATAAGCATAACGGCTAATCTTAAACTGCAATCCAATATAATTACAAGAATTTTTGGCAATGTGGCTTGTACCAGGCACAGATGCTTACTTTGTTACTCAAATAAATCTCTACTAATATTATAAATGCGAAAGTAACTCTGTCTGTCTATCTGTCTGTCTGTCTGTTACGCTTTCCCGCTTAAACCTCTCAACCGATTTTGATGAAATTTGGCACAGACAATCTTTAGACCCTGAGAAAGAACATAGGCTACCTTTTATCAAAACACTACGCGGGCGAAGCCGCGGGCGGAAGCTAGTATAATATAAACCAGGTGATGTGATTTTTATTCCTATATTATAAGTTTTAAAATATAGGTGCTGGTCAAATGAAGATCCAATCCATCCCACTTAAAAGTGGATATGTAAATTGGAAAGCTACGGCGGCAAATTTTATTTTAGTAGATAATAAATTTCTAAGACATTTTTTCGTACTCAATCTTCAAGATGTGCTTCCAATCTTCCTGCTAATCCTTCACTTTCCTTGATTCTCTTGACCGCGTTTTTATTATGATTAAATAAATGTGATGTTGGCGGAGATTTTTATTTAAATATAGTTAGTTTCTAGCTATTTAGTACGTAGCTCTTATAATACTAGCTTAAGACCGTAGCTTCGTTCGCGTAGTACTAACCAGAGTAAAACGTAGCTAGGTGTTAATCGTTTGATGCCATTAATGATTAATATTCTCTTCCAATACGACGACGACGACGCCGTTGGCGCAGTGGTAAAGTAACTGCCTACTGAGCCGACGGTCCCGGGTTCGATCCCCGGTCAGGGCAAATATTTGTGTGATGAACTCAACTATTTGTTCTTGGGTCTGGGTGTTATTATCTATATATGTATTTATTAAATATTATATTTATCGTCGCCAGTACCCACAACACAAGCCTTAATTGAGCTTACTGTGGGACTAGGTCGATTTGTGTAATAATGTCCTATAATATTATTTATTTATTATTATTTATTTAATATCTTATTTAATTGATGTTAATATTATTCGGCGGCTAACTGTTTGCCTACTGGGGACGCAGCCTTACTTATAACTCAGGCAAAGTTTAGTATAGACAGACAGGTAAACCTTGTTATATTAAACTTAATAGATTCCTGCTTGTTCGATACACCATATTAATAGCAGTCGTAATGTGTGAACATATATTATTAGATCGAATCATTTTATTTCTATTCATGGTCAAGACTCGACAGCTTACCTTAAATTAAGAACGACTAAAATATATTTGTATTTTTAACCGAAATCAAAAAAAAAGGAGGAGGTTATCAATTCGGCCGGTATTTTTTTTTATGTATGTACACCGATTACTCCGAAGTTTTTTGAACCGATTTACGTGATTCTTTTTTTGTTCGATGCGGGATGGTGTCGAATTGGTTCCATAAAAAATTTATTCGGATAGGCCCAGTAGTTTTTATTTTATGAGCATTTTTGTCTGTACTCGATGACTTAATTGGAATGTAGCAAGTAACTGATTCACTTCCCGGTAACCGATTGAGCTGAAATTTTGTATACGTATGTAAATTGGATAGCGATATGAAACATTATCATGACATAGAGCTGATTTGATGATGGAATCGGAAGGTGGCCATAGGAACTCAGTAATATATTGACTCAACTTTATCAAGTTTGGACTCGTTTGATTCGTGTTGAAAAATACACTAAAAGTGTAAAATACACTAAAAATACCGACTTCAAAAACGGAAAAGTAAAAAATAAAAAAGATTTGATATTATTAATTACTACATAATATTATTTAGATGTGCTATTTACTAAAAAGGTTTGATGTTGGTGCACGGGCTTAATACTAAGTGCTTATTTTAGCTACTAAATAGGTACATTTGAACATATATTATGATCATGCGAGGCTTTAATTAATATAATAAATACCTTTCCTCCAGTAACTAATAAACATACTTGTTTCTGTTAGTTTTAATAAAAAATGCAAATGTGTTAACTTTTCTTGATCACACTCACTACAAAATTTGAGAAAAATAAAAAAAATAATCCCAATATTATTGCAAACACCCGCTCATCAAAACCTCCCGGTCATTTAATACCAAGGAAAATATTTACTTTTCCCGTCCGCATTTTCCGTGAAAGCCTGCATATTAACCTCTATTTACCAATCTATTACGGGCTTCAGAGCCTTCAGAAGCACTTACCACCTGTCGGAAATTTACTTTTAAAGTTTTTGCCGGAACAATGTTAGTATACTGGGCACTGTAGTTTCGCTTGTTAATGTAATTTGTTTTTATATTCCAATACTAGCTATCCCCCCGCGACTTCGCCCGCTTTTTCTAAAACCTAATCCATACTTAATATTATAAATGCGAAAGTAATTGTCTGTCTGTCTGTTACTCAATCACGCCTAAACTACTGAACCAATTTTCATGAAATTTGGTATGGAGATATTTTGATACCCGAGAAAGGACATAGGCTATTTTTTATCCCGGGAAAATGACGCAATTCCGGAAATCCCACGGGAACGGGGACTATGCGGGTTTTTCTTTGACTGCGCGGGCGAAGCCGCGGGCGGAAACCTAGTAGATTATATACTAAAACACTCCTCTTGAATCACTCTATCTTTTAAAAAATCCGTTGCGTTGTTTTAAAGATTTAAGCATACATGGGGACATGACAGGGCGACAGAAAAGGCGACTTTGTTTTATACTCTATCTAGTGATTGTTGCTGTAATGCTTTCAATTACATTGATTGGTTTTAAATGATAAGTTTATTCATATTTATTTAATAAGACAAACAATATTTATTTGTTACATTGATTGGTTTTAATTTTTAAGTAATAAGAGGCAGGTCTACAAAGTGTATGATTCATTAGCCACCCCGCGCCGCCGCGCTTGTCATACAAATTTTGTTCGTGGTGTCCTCTCTGTCGAATATTTGATTACGATTTGAATGAATGTCTAGATTTATTGTTGATTTTATTGCAGCTTAGCTTGTTAAATAATATTATAGTTACGTATGGTTTAAGCATTTTGTATATGGGATAAAATTTGAAAATTAAGCAACTATAGTAGGAAGATGCACTTTGAAACCATTATTGTAACTAAAAATCAATTTAGTTAGCTATTGAATATGTGAATTTTGTTTAACTGTCGGTCTCTTCTTCACTCCTAAACCTCTGAATCGATTTTAATGAAATTTTGTGCAGAGATAGTTGGAGTCCTGGGAAAGGTCAAAGGATATGTCTTATATTTACGGCAACTGTGATGATTTTTCTTTCGCGAATCCGCGGGCGGAAAGCTATTCAATTTTGAAAAATTATTAAATATTATAAGCCACGCCCCACTAGAAAGGAAAATTAGAACAGAAAGTACCTATAACTGAAACAGAAAATTACATATTATTATAATGTAATAAATAATTTTTTGTGCCTATGTTATTCTCCAATAGGTAAGCCCCGAAAAATATCAAGAAAATATCATTGCTAAGCCTATATCCTACTTGGGAAGTATTAAGTTATTTTAAAGCCGATTAGGGTAAAAGTGGGATAGATGCCGCACTAGGATAGATGCCCCATTTTCAAAAAACCTCACTTCCCAGAGTCCTGACTACGAATTAATGATTTAATTAGGAGCTCCTATCACCCCGCACCTCGTGTACGCATGAGCTGTTGTTTGGTGAAGACGTGTTTCGCTAGTGCGTGTTATAATATCGGCGGCGAACTTCACGAACACGTTAAAATTTAAAAAGGTTGATATTTGCCTTTGCATAACTTTATAAGTATTAATAAATTTCACTATATTTCTTATTATGTCTATACACTGGTTCATTAAGTACAAATCTAAGTGAAAATAGTGGCTCTTTTGTTTTTATTTAATAAAAAAACTACTGGGGCAGCTATCCTTATCAAAAAGGATAGTTGCCCCTTTTTTTTCGAGGGATAGATGCCCTTAGGGGCCTCTAAGGGCATCTATCCCTCAATACATATGTACATGTTAGTATCGATAATCACAGGTACTGTTTATATTTTTACCTGATTGCGTCAGAGGTTTTCTCTATGTTAACCGATTTTACTCGTTTAATTTGCTTTTTTTGTTATGTTTACTTACTTATTAATGATCTGCCCTTATACTGATTGTAGGAGAACTACGCCACGAAAATACAAAAGAAAAGAAGGAGTGCGAGCGCAAGTATATTCTTGGACAACAGAACAACTATGTGAACTTGACATTTGCTGGTTTATCATATTAATTTTATTAGATTTCGCGTTTATAGAGTATGTCAGGCATCTATCCCACTCTGCAGGCATCTATCCTCCTTAGTATTTTCATGGTGGGGCAACTATCCAACTAGGTAGGCATCTATCCTCAAAAAAGGTGTTCTACAAAAATATTTATTACACATTATCTATAAATGATAGGATTAAAAATATATATAGTAATTCAAAACAGATAATTAACCTAGCTATATTCATACAAAGTGTTCGTATAAGATTCATGTTTTTTAAATTATGAGGCTATTTCAAAAAGTGGGGCATCTATCCCACTTTTACCCTACAGGATTTCGTTCCTTGTTACCTGACTCTCAAAGGTTGTCATGGCAACAGTTAAAACTATTAACCGTATTGAGTAGTTGGTCGAATGTTCCTGCATTGTTCTGTAGCTAGTCATCGTATTTATTAATATTTGATTGGGTATAGGTAGATAATTTAGTTTAAATTTGTTTTGTAAAAAGGTCAAGCATGGATTTATATACATTCAAATTCAAATACATTTATTTGACACCAAAATAAAAATAGATACCTACATTAATAACTCAGGCCCCGGAACCACAGACACAATAGAAAATCTATTGTGTCGTGGACCGATCGGGCCACTTGGCCAATGGGTTAAAAGAGAATACAAAAAAAAATCTAAGAAAAAAATGAAACCCGTTTCGCGTTGTCACGGCATCACGCGTGAACGGGTGGTCCGATTTTGATAATTCTATTTGTATTATACTCCTTGAAGTACGAGGATAGTTCTTATGTAGAGAAAACGTAAATATGTACCACGGGCGAAGCCAGGGCGGACCGCTAGTTACTTACATAAACTGGGTATGTATAAGAGTTAGTTTTCCCACCTTCATCCTGTGATATAATTTAGATACTTTTGTATTATTGGTTTTTGTTTTGTGAGCTTTCTGGTACGTTAGAGCTCCCTCTGTATGTCAAGTTTATATGTAATTTATTTTATGATGCAAATACAAAGATTATTGCAAAGTATGCACATTTTGATACGTGCTGTACTCGGATGAATTTAATTAGAAGTTAGAATTACATTGCTGCTAGTACAGAATAAAAAAATGTGACTTTTAAAAACATTATAGCAGTTACATAATAACTTTCGTACATACATTTTATTAGTTTTTTCCCGTATCTAAACATCAACTAAGCTTACATCTAAACTATTCATTTTTCGTTTATTAATAGTGCTTTTCGTTTAATATATTATTTCCCAGACCCATCCAGTTTCCGACCGCGCCCACCGTCGCTTACCGTATCTTGTATTCAACACATGCATTGTGGTATATAGTCACGATCTAGGAATGGATCTTAGTCAGAGTAACAGCTTGCGAGACCCAACTATTATTCAAAACTAAATTTCGAGTTGTAACCTACGGCTAGGCTGGATTTACACTTTAGTCACTAAGCCGTGGGCAAGTTGATTCTATATTTTATAATTTATATGTTAATCTATTTTATCACGTTACACAAACCCGTTTTCTTTTTAAAAGTTTTAACCATTGGATCGGTTGACGTTTGTAATAAATTAAAATGAGAATGGAGAGCTTACAATTTTTATAAACGCAAAAGTTTGTAAGTAATAAAAATTAATGTTTGTTACTCTTGCACGCGAAAACCACCGATCGGCTTTTGTTTACACTGGGCAGTAATGTAGATTATTAAAAAAAAATTCGACATAATAAATAGGTTCAGCTTGTATATGAATCCATAGGCACCTGAATAATTAAAAACTGTGTCTCTGGAGCTAGTGTGGCTTCTCCCATTAATTTCTTAATATTATGCCTACGTTATAAAAATGAAAAGCTCATTCTAATATATTTTGTCACTCTTTTGCTCGTTTGCGGGTAAAACTGAGCGGTACAACTAGTATCAATAAATAATATTTATGTTTTGTAAATTGTTTAAACATTTACACTATTTGCAATTCATAATAATTTTTATTTCCACGTATTAAAATATCACACAACAACAATATTCCCGATGTTTGCAATGTTACTAATAAACGAATCAATTTACAATTTTATACACATGATATTTACAATTCTCTACATACGTGATGCAAAATTAATATTTATTCAAGTTCGAACAAAGTGTAGGCATAATTATAAATTTGATTTAGTTTCTGAAACACGCATTTTGGCACAGTGTGTTTTTCCACCAATAATGTGCGAGGATGTGGTAAAATAAATAAACATGATATATCCGATATCTATCTAATATATATAAAACTCAAAGGTGACTGATATATTGATCTATCAACGCACAGCACAAACCACTGGACGTATCGGGCTGAAATTTGGCATGCAGGTAGATGTTAGGACGTAGGCATCCGCTAAGAAAGGATTTCCCGAAATTCTTGCGGGAACGGGGAAAAACGGGGATGCACGTACAAAGTAGATGCACGTATTAAGTAAGAATAGTAACGAGGTACCCGGGTTCGATCTAAGTAGAACGACTAACATATTATAATCTAAATTAAATAAAAAAATAAAAAGCATGTTTTAATCATAGAATCAACGAAGAGTAGAAAATATTTCATTTTAACAATAATTATTTCTTATTATTCAGAATGATAATTAGCTTATTATATTGTATTGTCACCGAATCTTGATAAGTGTACAAAGTTTGAATTAAATCCGTTTTAAGCGGGTCAAAATTTCATCTAAATGAAGCGTGTTCATACAAACACACAGGTGAAGCTTTAAAAGCTTGTTAAAAAACTAAAAAGCGACTAATTAAATAAGCAATTACAACCAACAAGTATTTATAATAAGGATTAACACGACACATTTTATTAGGAAGAGGAAGGAAAACAGTAGAATGCAAATTTAAAGACATTTACATTATTAATTTACGTCTTTGATCCTACGAGAATAGAGAGGCTTAACTTGTACAGAGGTTAAGAAAAAGTAAACTTTGGATGTGGCTTGTATACTTCAACTCGCGTACTACTCACTCAAAGTTTTAGGAATAGGAATAATGTCAAATACAATAATAGTCTTTATGTATACCTACATGGGTTTGATTTTAATTTGACTACGGGTTTTTTTCTATAATGTCTCATCTCTCATCTCTATAGTTCTTTTTCTTATAAAAATATCAACATTGCAAGAAAATATAACAAACTTTTTTTATTACAATGTGCACGTCTAATTTAGAAATTCTATAATCTAATCTCTTTCTGCTCAAACCAGTAGACTTGTATGTATACAAAAGAGACTATAAATTACTTCTTTCCATATAAGATACAGTAACAATTAAGTTAGAGAGAGCAGATAGTTAAAATTTTCAAATGCTCCGAGAATATAGTAAAAAAAACAGTTAATTAAATGAAATAACCGCATCCACAATTTCGTGAACGCAGCCAAGCCACCGATCCCGAGTTAGATAATCAACTGAGCCATTTACAATTTACACTCTGCCATCGAAGGCGCACGTTTTAAAACCCGCAATCTGTGATAATGATTTAATTCCGGGAACGTTTTGTTCGGATAATTGGGAAAGAAATGGAAGGTTTAATTTGTAATTAATAACGTCATTATGTACTTATGTACTGTATTATTACTTATGTATTACTGACTCCAAAAAATTTTCCGTAAATAAATGTGTTAATAGACAATAAATAGATTTTTTAATTACTTATTTAATGTTAACCGTCAAACATACGTGATCAGTACGTCCCTGACCATTGTAAATTAATTTAAAATGAAAACCAAACAAAACCACCGTTTCGAAGTATAATAAACTGTTCACTGAACAGAATTCATTGCTCAGTAACTCCCGAAGTATTGCTTTAGGAAGCCACTCCAACTAACTTCACGGTATCAATTCTAGGAATAATTTCATCAAGTACTAACTTGCTAAGATCACAGAATAAACATCGGTCAGGATATTATTTATTTACGCTGTACAGAGTATTATTTTTACGATATATTTCTTTCGAGCTTTTTCTATATGTGTGATGTGTGTGTGTTATTTCGTTTGTTATTTTCCTGTTAAAATCCGTTTAAGGGCTGATTTTTCAATCCTTGGTTAAAACTTATTCGTCGAAAAATGTATAAAACTACCATTTTAAAAACGTATTCTAATTGCCCTATTTGACAGTTTACGTGACATTTTAATATTATCGTGTGGATAAGTTTTATCCAAGCATTGAAAAATCGGCCCTAAATTAATTGACACTATTTTAATTCTCTCCCTGATTTATTACTGGACCGTGTAAAAATAACAACAAAAATTCATAACTTTGCTTTCACAGCGCATTGGGAAAACTTATTTTTTGTTACATATTTATAGTAATGTATTTTTATTCGATTTCCCTTTCCTTGAAGCGGTTATTATACATCTGAAGCAAAAGTATACGATTCTAAGTATGGTCTACTACTGTCTATCTGCAACGATCGGGAACAATCAAATTAAAAAGAAAATCTATATTAATATTATAGAGCTGAAGAGTTTGTTTGTTTCTTTCTTTGAAGGCGCTAATCTCAAGAACTACTGTTCCGATATGAAAAATTCTTTCGGTGTTGGATAGCCCATTTATCGAGGAAAGCTTTAGGCTATAATATCATTACGCTAAGACAAACAGCGCATCTAGTTGCATAATACATAAATGCTTTAGACTTTAGAGCAATAACAGCTGAATTTATTTAAAATCTGAACATTCCCTTACAACACTTACGGACACAACTAGTTGAAACAAAAGCAAAATTCAAAATAACGTGCGGTCCGCATACAGGAATGGCGGATGAAAAATTTTCAACATAAATTCGACTGTCGCACTCATACGGACTCGTAAAACAGATTCATTTTATTGTCTCCGCTAAAATATGTTTGTTTAGATCTAAGTTTAAGGTGAATTTGTGTTATTGCTCATAAAATTAGCATAGTTGCTTCCGGAACGTTATAGTTTTATGGCCATTTTATACCTGATAGTAAAAGTATGGGAACTTTGATGCAGTGAATTTGATGGATGTTGACATTGATTTCTTTAACTGAGCCTATATGGATGAGCCTCATCTTAACGATTTCAGTTATCATTTATCATATAGTAAACAAAAATAATACGAAATAAAATTATTATGATATATTTATAATACTACTAGTGGTCCGCCCCGGCTTCGCCCGTGGTACATATTTCGCAATAAAAGGTAGCCTATGTCCTTTCTCGGGTATCAAAATATCTCCATACCAAAATTCATGCAAATTGGTTCAGTAGTTTAGGCGTGATTGAGTAACAGACAGACAGACAGAGTTACTTTCGCAATTATAATAAGTAAGGATACTGCCTACAATTTCGATGCCTACAAATTAATGCATTCTCTTTCGTCTACATCAAGTCTACATAGAATAGATTTCATTAACATTTGGCTATAATTCTATTCGTTCAGTACAATACATATAAAAATAAATCAATATCGTCATGAAACATTAAATTTAAAATGAGATAAAAATAACTTATAAAACATCACAAACTTTTACATTACTGTAAAACTAAGAAAATTGTTTATTAAGTGAAGTTGTTAAGTTCCATGCAATTTGTATGAAGTTCTGTAACCTCTTCATTTGATGTTCCGGTAAATATTGAATTGCGTTGTTCTAGGAACATTCTGGAAAACCTGTTTAAAATATTATATTACGTGAAAATATTTAATCATCACAATTTCTTTGAAATTAATTTATAATAACTTGTTTATCGAGGAATAAATAAATATTTTTATTGTTCACTTGGTTGCTTTCTTGATACAGTTCATTATATTGTAAATATGAAAATATTTATTCGTTAGTTTTTTATTCTTTCATGAAACTTTCATAGTGGGTAGGTGGTTTTTCTGTCAAACTTAACATCAATTATTTCCGAAATATTATCTCCTAAATTCCTACATACTATGAGGTAAAATATATTACTTCGTTATACCAAGATAAATATCGCATGCATTTGATTTCACAATGGCATTATCAATAAACTGTGAAATCTTCCAAAAATATATCCGTGAGGCTTTTACCGATTTCATTCGATCCCGTCCACTGGACACATTAGGAAATTGTATACGTGACTGGAATCGAACCCGTGACCTCGTTGTTGATAAATATGTGGTTAGTTAATCAAAGGGCGGGCTGTAATGCGCGTTATGTTGATTGTGGACAGAGAGTTAGATAATTATTTTTTGGATGTGGTAATTTTTTGAGTAGCAAGTAAATCATTTTTGTGTGAAAACTTATAATTTGGAAAACCTTTTGGGTTCGCGTCACCAACATGCTAATGGTACAATATTTTTAATGTTAATACTTACAAATTATACGTTTTCAGCTCTATCGGTAGTCTCTACTTACTTTTTTTTAATTGCTTACATTATTTCATTACTTACATTAATTATTGAATTCAATATAAGGAAATAGTAACAATATTTGGTCACGTAGACTATGAGGCAATAGACGCGAGTTCGAATCCTACCCCAATGGGATCTTGATCGAATTGTTTCTATGCTTTAAAAAATTACTTGCAGACTATTTACTAAAAAACAGATGAAAATAATATTTACGTTTATTATATAAAAATGTTAAGCAGCTCTTAGTCTATATATCTGCCTTGGTCTCTTATTAAGAGAGCATTATAATTACGTATTACGGACCCTTTGAAGTAATCCTGATGAAGAAAGAAATAATAATAATTGCTAACTGCTTCGTTAGGTGCTTTGTGAACTAAATTAGGATCCAGTATTTATTAAGGATAAATCAATTTCTGTCTCTGGTTATTTGTTTTTTGATTAATTATTTCGTTCGTAATATTATTAATAGAAGCAGTATTTCGTGTTTCATTCAGTGGGATGTTTTGGGTTCGATACTCAGAGGACATGTATAATCTCAGAAACAGTAACTGGTATAATAGAGTACAGGCCCATGTTGAAAAAATTGATGCCGTACAAAAATGGTGGTCCACTAAGTCGGAATTTATTTTTATTTTCCGACAATTGCCGGGGTAAATTTGGTCATTTGATTTTGTACGGTATCTGTGTCATACTATTTCAATACTGCTTTTAATCCATTACTCCGCAACGCCGTACAAAAATCATGGAGACAAGGGGAAAAAATCTCTACCTGAACTTTCGAATTCTCACCTGCACTCAGGTGGACAGCTTACAAGTGACGGCATAGTGCTGAATCTTATTATTTTATGCTCTTATATCGTTCTAGATAGGTCACCTGGTGGTTCACATGATCCATAATTTTTTCAACACGGGCCTGTTCTTATTAAAGTCAATAAAGTTTTAAAGTATTTAAGAACGCTATTTGTACAATAGACTTTAATATTATATTAAGACACTTATTAGCTTCACCAGCTATATGTTTGTATGTGTAACCGACTCCATTAGAATCGATTTTGACTCACTTAAAACGGACAAATTTATTTCAAACTTTGTACACATTCAAGAATCGGTGACGATACAGTTAGGTATTTTATTTATTTATTTATTTAATTATTTATTGCACACACAAAAGAAATAGAGACACATAAAGTACAGCTAATAGGAAATAATGTGTACAAACGGTGGCCTTATCGCTAGGTAGCGATCTCTTCCAGGCCACCGTATGTAATAAGTAAGGAGAGACGTTAAAAGGAGGTGGGTGAGCAAAAAATAAGGCTTTTTTTATGAGTTAAGATATATTTTTGAAGCGTGCATAACATTCCAAATAATAATGATAATTACATATTTCCTCAAGTTTTTACATCGAACTACAAACTTGTTGAAAATGGCGATAAGAGATAAAAATCGGCGGCAGGTGCAACATGCATTAGCCCCGTTAAGTGCCGGCACTCACTGGACACTGATTAATGCTCTGTTTACTGAGTGCTGAGGAAATAGTTGTATTTTTGAAGTGGAGAGTGGCGCCTTAACAGTTTTTGCGGTTTGTGGTAGTAATATATTCTGGAGGAGTGTGGATGGAGTATGAATCTTAAAGAAGAAAATGCTGGTTGGTTCTGTGTGAAATTTTGGCATAGAGGTATATCATACAAGTAAAACTGTGGGTTCTAGTTAGTGCTATGTATATTACATGTTATGATTTAAAACAATTGTTTCAGTAAAATAGCATAATATATCAGCCATTACGTATTATATAAGAGCATGTGTATTACCTACGTAGCACGAGCTGAAATCCACAAATTTTTATGATCGTAATAAATACATAGATGTTTTCTTAAGTGCCGCGAAAATTGAAGTTAGAATATTCAGAACATAAAGACTAGCCGCAGGCAAATTTGGTATTTTCGTAGTTTCTATGTTTAAATAATTGAGTGTAGAACTATAAGAAAACAATTGATAATTCCTAAAGCGAGTCCCGCGGAAATTCCTAAATTTTCCATACTGAAGGCTGAGTATTATTTCTATTTTTCGTAATAAGTTTGTTTGAATTATAGAGTGTAAAGAAATATCTTTAGTATGCTGACACACTATATTCAAAGTTTGCTTATGCGATTTCAATTTTGTTTCAGGTCTCGAACTCGGGACTTCAATACTTTTGTACTAATGACTAATTTAATATCTAACACAGCATTATTAAAGTTAACCAAAAAATAATTAGACTTTTCACCAAACATTCTTTAATAAATACTTGTACAAGATATAAACATAACAAATAAATAGGTAATCAGGTTTGTCCATACTTTACAACAAATAAGATCTAAACAACTTCACGTGTACAAAAGGTTCCATACATCAAGGATGCACTTAGCGAGCCACCGGACACAGGAGATGCTGGAGTGTTTTTAAGTGGTAAATATATGAAACACAGTTTTATAAAAGATATACTAGATAAACTAAAGGATAGAAATTGATTAAAGACTTGTTTAACTAATTCAACAATAATTGAAAATGGTGGAAATATTACTAAAGTAAATCAAGATAGGGAACGTAACACATAACATCTGACCATGTAGTAGCTAAGTCTTGTTGTCTGCCGAAGTCTGTACGCAATGAAAATGTCTGCCGTGACGAAAATAAGTTTTTAAGACCCTGATAAATAAAATATATGAATGGCAGATCTGGTCAATTACTTTTAAAAATTTTATTTTTTTCAGCACTTTCATAAGTATCTGCCAGAATGTTATCCGCGTGATAATGATATGGAATGGATTTAAAGTTCGCCAAAAATTTGCGTCTGTCTTACCTGAGCGCCCGCCCCGTCCACCACTCTGGGCTTAGTTGTCTCCCCATCTCATGTATAGTAGGAATAGGGGAATCAACACACAAAAATCCAGGTCTGGTCAAATACATACAGGTAGCTTTGCGCTAGCTCTCTAACCAAAAATTCGTACAACAAAGTTCTCACTGCTTTCATATTCGGCAACAGTCAATACATTACAGGATTATTTTCAACTGCGCCTAATGTAACTTACACTATAACCAGGATTCACAATAAAGGACACACGTAAAACAAACGAAGCCAAGTTAACAAAAACAAAAGCCACCTAGCGGCAATATCGCTCGAATATATTTACGGGCTCAAATAAACGGATATAAAAGTCACAGTTTAATAAAAGATGTTGGTACACGAAATTCCCATATACGCAAGCGAAATGAAATGCTTCAGAATTTTCATTGCTGTATTCTTTTGGAAAACTGATCTCACGAATACCTTGGCGGAAGATTTGAGACACGACTCTTGGAAGACAGACGGTATGCCCTTTGATGTGGTTTGACAATTTTATTACATGCAATACGGAATGAAATTATTGTGCAATTGTGCATGCTCGTGCTTTGTGGAGTTTTAAAGTAAAACTTTGTAAGGTATTCGTTTAAAATCGCTTGAATGGTAAGTGGAAAATAAAAGAATATTGCTATGAGATAGCGCGCATTATTTTTATTTTGTAATATTGGAATCTTGTGTTACTGTAAAACTGGTTAAACTAAGAAATATATTTTTTTTATTAACAATATTTGTACCTGAATTTAAATGATATTTCTTTAAAGTTCGACTGTTATAAAAATAGTAACTAAATTTGAAATTAAGAAACAACAAGCGACTTAAAACTATTGCATAAAATCATCGGCACCTAAAGTACGTAAAGGAGTAAAAAAATACACAGAATCTACTGAAATTCAAACAATTCATAAGCAAATGAAATACCCCCAGTATACTTTACTAGAGCAACTTAGATAATGTAGAACATGAACGTTTTATTTTAAATATCCTCGTTTAATATTATTCGTTGTGTTGTTTAAAGAATTTTACGACTAAATTTAAGTCACACTCGGACCAAGATTGCGATGTAAATTAAAATTTCAGGAAAATGTCGCGCATTTTCAGGTTAGATTTTTGTAAGAAGTTACTACTTAAAGGCGCTTTATTTTTATTTAAATTTTTAAGTACATTTCTTATGAATTTTCGTACTTTATAAGAACTATTTTTGAGAGCAAACAGATTGCAGATATCATTTCATATTTAGCTGCATTTTGCTATTCTGCATTTCAGAATTAAATATTGCTTAATCTTTAAAAACTTATTAAATATAACGAAAACAAATAGTGTCATAGATCTTCTGGACCAAGCATAGGTATATTATTATTATGTGAGAATTTACTCACATAATAATAATAATATATTTAATAATCGTAACGCATAAAATGACAACAAATATTTTCAATAGTTTATACTTTTCCGCTCTATTAATTATTGTAGTTTTAATTTTCTTAAAAGTTCAATGACCAGCTGAAATCGTCCAAAAATAACACTAGAGAATGTATTTCTGAATCCAACCACACACCACTCGCAAAATAACGAAAACGCCCGCGGCTTTACGCTCATTTTAATTTTGAGCATTAACACGTACGTATTCTAACCGGTGTTTTTCTCTTTGTATCACGTCCACTCCGTTTATCTTATTCCATATAAATAAATGGCTTTTTAGTTGGAAGCAAATTGGAGCCGACATCGTGTCATTGCGAGGAATATACGGGAATACATTATGTACGCAACAGCGGCGTTATGAAGGCTAAGGGTGCTTTACCATCAAAGTTAAGCGAGTATAGTATCGCATCAAACGCTAAACGCTTCAAACTTCAAACTAAATGAAGTGATATGATTGATGTTTACCAAGAAGCTTATATCTAATACACTGGAGATTTCAGTATGAACAATAACTTGTAACAAGAAAATATGACCTTGAATGACGCCTGTATGTTGGAGATTTTATCCCTTTCACACCTAACTAACTACCTAGGTGTGAAAGGGATAAAATCTCCAGTGTATTAGATATAAGCTTCTTGATCTTTACAAACACATTCCTCGCTACACAACGTCGCACATTGTTGTTGGAAAAGAACTGTAATGTAAGCCATACACGCTACGGTCTACCGTACAGGGTTGCCGTACATTGAATTCAAACAAAGAGTTATTAATGGGTGAATGAGTTATTAATATAGTACGTAAGTTTTTTTTTTATGACAGAGCAAGCAAAGGGGCAGGTGGGCCACCTGATGTTAAGTGGTCACCACCGCCCATAAACACCTGTAACACTTCCAGTGTTAACACTGGAAGTGTTACAGGTGCTTTGCCGGCCTTTTATGGACAAATAAGCTCTTTTCTTGAAGGCCCCACGGGTAAGTATTTGATGTTTGAGAAATTAATAAAAGAAAATTAAATGATACAGTATCCCTTGAAATCTTTGCCCGTATACGTTCACTTTACGAGCTCTCTACATAAAGCACTTCATGCCATGTGTTATTATGACAACTTATTTCTCGAAATGTACGTTAAAGCAGGCATCAAGCGTGCCCAGGATAAAATATACCGTATTACTGGGGGAGTAAGTTTCAAAACTAAATAAATCCGGGCGAAAAGCTTTTTGATGTCATCGTGCCTTTGTGTTTTTTAATGATAGTTGATGTTGTATGTTGGGCTTAATTTTTTGGGGATCATGCGTTTTTGGCGCTCTGAATTGTTTAGCTAGATATGTTATTTTTGTGTTATTATTCTACTGTAAGTGGTACATTGACCTGTTTTATTTCTAGATGACTAATTTACTCGTTTATTAGAGTGACTGCTTTTCAGGAAAATGCTAACCGCGCAATGGTAGAAAGGCCCGATGACTCGTAAATAAGAGCCAAGAAAAAATTATATGATTGTTTGAAAAGTCTTCATAATATCGTGGCGTTAATGTAGCTCGGCCGAGGAAAGTGCATGTGACGCGCCATGTAAACACAAAACGAGAATTCTCGCGCGGATGCTTCGCGAGGCTGCTCGGTCTGTGTGGACCCGCCTATAAATTGGATTGACGTTTCATATTTGGTCTTTTTATTGAACTGGGAATGATAGCATAATATTAGGTTAGAATATTCTAGTATATTTGTAGTTTCTAAGGCACGTCTTTCTCATAACTTAAATCGAATCAAAGTTTCTATACAACGTGGTTATTGCTTATTCTGTAAAATGGAACAAAAACCTTTCAAAGGCTTAAATGCGTCATTGTAAAATGTAGAAAAAGTTTTAACTAGATGTTGTATAGTAGAGAAGAAAATAAAGTAAGAAAAAAGCAAGGAAACAATATGTGATGTGATACGTGCAGTGTGTTACAATCATTTTTATCTTAACATCCCATTTCCCAGCGTTTAAAGATCGCGAGGCCAGGAAAATGGCGATTTAATTTCTATGAAGAATGTTTATATTTTAACGGAGTCACTTATTCGTTACTGCTTTGAACTTTGTTGATAATTAATTTTAAAAGGTTTATGATGTGTTAAGAAGTAGGTAACAGACGACCGCGACGTCGCGGCCGTATAGTTTAAGTGCAAAAATGTATGTAATTATTATTGAAGCATAAACAATAAGGAAAAATATACAAACAGATTCAAAATATATTGAGAACCTTGCCTTTTTATATTATTGTTTTTATATGTTTTACGATTTGCATTTAAAAGAAATAAATATAGGTATTTATTGCCGAGTGCAATAAATGAATGCAAGAATATACGTATATAAATTATATTCTGGTACCTAGTAGTTCTATCGATAATTCCTCTAACTTCCTGGCCCGACATGAGTGCTCGGTTTTCATTAAAAGCATGCGCCGCGTTACCCTGACGTCATTTCCGGCCATTACCGACCGCTCAAAAACCCCCGTAATCAACGTAATAAAACCATTTCACTTAACATTACCGCCTCGAAGGACCGGATTTTAGTTTAACCACTCCCTTAGTTTGAACTAGTTACCTAGTGATTTATTCCAAATATTATCACTACATAGTATAAAACAAAGTCGCTTTCTCTGTCCTTACATCGCTTTGTATGCTTTAATCTTTAAAACTAAACAACGGATTTTGATGCGGTTTTTTCAATAGATAGAGTGATTCGAGAGAAAGGTTTTAGTATATAATTTATTAGGTTTTAGATAAAGCGGGCGAAGCTGCGGTTCGTTAGCTAGTTGCAAATAAAATAATAATGCATTTACAAGATGATCTCATGTTACATAAGTTATATTGTTATGTACCTATTGAATAAAAGTGAATTTCTTTTTTAAATCAAATTTTAAAACTAGCAACCGTATCGAAAAGAACGTTTCAAATTCGATTATCGAAAAGGGGATCCCGTTTCTTGAGCATACGTAAGATAAAACGGCCCCTTTCTATTTACCTGCCAAACTGCTAATTTCGCGAGAGAATCGGGTGTCTTAGCCGTATACGGTATCTGAAAAGGCTTTTATCGGGATGGAACCTTCTAAGAATTTTTTAAACATAATTACCCGTTAGCATTCAGCTTGGAACGGAGCAAATATTGAATTCAATTCTCATTCAAAATATTTGTTAGTATTCTAAATGCGAAAGGTGAAAGGTTGATTGAAGTAAGTATTACTGGATTAATTATTCGTATTATACGGATCTAAAACATTAACAGCATTATCTGGGATGAAGTTTGAGGCAGTTAATATTTATGAACAACTTTAATGTATTCATAAGCAATTTTTAAGGAACAGGAAGGAAAATAGAAGCATGCTAATGCATGCTTACATGTAACAGAAATAATTTTCTGTTACATGTCACCAATAAGTTTCATAATGTTGCCGTTAGAAAATTAAATATACTGTCAAAATGTGTTTCACAGACACATTTTTAATTGCTGCCGATTGATATCTGATATCTTTATAATCGTTTCAAAATATATATGTACTTCGAAAATTCCATTTATAATCCAAAGTAATAACAACTACAAAAATAAATAATAATTTACTAAGCTTCTTAAATCGCTACAATTTGAAGACACCTTGATCATTAATCATTTATTATTAAAGATGAGATTCGCAATTCATAATCCTCTCTAAGATGATCGATTTAACTCCTAGTCCAGTGTACGAGGAATCGAGTCCGCAATCGGTTTAATATCGATTAAAACACGATCATAGTAATATTAAGATGCTCTCCACTCGAGAGGGACTCATGAATTTCAAAAAGCAATCGAATTGCATTAATTCGAGATGCCGTTAGAGCCATCAGGATTTCGACGATGGCCCTCCAATGATTTATGCGAAGATGGAAGCCTTCTTGAATGAGATATTAAACGTTGAAATGATGCGCATTCAACGTTGACACTCGGCCACTTATCTCTGCGTAGTTCCTGCTACCCTGGTACAATTGGATTTGATTTAATAGCCCTTTCAAGCTCGTTTGTAATATTTATTTAAATTTTATCTCTTGCTTATCTTGCTATTTGTTATACTGTCAGACAATGTCTGGCTATTTATACACGTGTTTTTTTCCCCGATTTTGTTAGGATATGCGTTTAAACGTGAATCTCTCTGTGTTTCCTGTTTACCTGGTAAATAATCTTTTTATTTTACCCCAATTTTTTTCTAGGAATAAGATATTTCCATATTATTCGATGAAATTTAAGTCGGAGTAATTTTGTTGTTCTCGTTCCTTGTTTAATTGGTGTTTTTGCAACTGATACAATTATAAATTTTCCGGTAAGGGAATATCTTTATCAATAAGCAACATTTGAGTAACACAAATCTCACCATTCAGGTTTATCGGTGAAGTTTTATGTCAACTTTTATTATAAAAGTTTGTCTTGAAACCAATCCTTTTTATGAAGGTATCCCAGAAGTTAAATTCTTCTATTAAAAAGTTTAACTTTACAGATATAAAGGTAAGATTTCATGACAACAAATAGGTTTTCTCTGAACGAAAGTAAATAAGTCCAAAAAATGCACTAACGAAAAGGCAAAGCAGCCCATACCAAAATTGAAAATCACAGTTTATCCAATCCAGGTGCGAATAAATATGTCATTGGCTTTAATTAGCTTCAAAGACGGTCCGAGCGTTACGACAATGCTGAAAAACAAACAGACATTTAATTACATACATGCAAATGCAAGTAGGCACAGAGTAAATAGCTGTAGAGAGTTGTTAACTAAATATTTAGGAGATTGTAGATTTGTGGAATGGTGAGGGGGAAATAATATTCTGTGAAATACGTAATACTTAGTATCTAGGTTGTAATGTTTAATATCTGGGTTCTTTTTAGGAGTTCGTATGCAGAATGAAGTGGAAAAAGGAAACAGAAAGAGAAATAAGTTTCTATAACAGCGGGATTATTTTAAATATAGTGTAATATTTATTTTATTTATTTATTTAATTATTTATTGCACACACAAAGGAAGTAGAGACACATAAAGTACAGGTAAGAGGAAAACAAAGTGTACAAACGGTGGCCTTATCGCTAGGTAGCGATCTCTTCCAGGCCACCGTAAGTAATATGTAAGGAGAGACGTTAAAAGGAGGTGGGTGAGCAAAAAAATAAGGCGTTAGGGAGAAAGAAGGAATAATTATAAATATTCAATGTATATAATATATATCACATACAACAAATACATAGAAGTATATAATAAGAGAAAATATAATTATAACTATTAAATAAATATAACATATAGAACAAGTATATAGTAGTATATATATATAACAAAGAAGAAAATAAGATAACAGTAAGGAAATAGAGGAAGAAGCTAAGCAAGAGAAAGATAGTGTGATTTAAGAAGGTGTTTAAAACTCCTTAAGGATTGCGCTTGACGTACTTCTAGTGGAAGTTCATTCCAGAGTTTGGCAGCACGAACAGCAAAGGAATGACCATAAAATTTGGTGTTCGTGACAGGGACACGCAAAAGTAAAGTTTTGGAGGGACGAGGGAAAGGAGAGGTAAAGAAATCAAATTTATCTTTGAGATAGTGAGGAGCTTTAGGATCAAACAGGACAGAGAAAAGAAGATGAAGGATGTGGGAGTTACGGCGGAAGCGGATGGGAAGCCAGTTGAGTTTTTTGCGATAGTAGTTTGTAATATTGTCTAAAACAGAGACAGCAAAATCAGCAATTAACAAATTTGAAAGTATAACCACGTTTTACGGTAATGATTTCTCACTGTTACATTACAGAATAGTCTTTCATAATCATTCTTTATTACTGACAAAAAAAATAATAACAAAGAAAAATTCCCAAAAAAATCAGAATTACAATACATTCAAATAACAAAGCCTGCTGATTAAAACATTTGAATAATGAGTCTATCGGATAACAAAATTGTGCCAATACATAAAAAGGACCATAGAGCGTGATTGAAATCCATTTGGAATTTATCTTTTCCGACGCGAATTACTCGAGATCAGACGTAGCGTAATAAAATTGAGACATAAAATAAATTTTTCCATTAAATTGTGATCAGTGAAATGAAGGATCGACGCGACGCCATTTACATTTTTATAGCACAATTGTCATTTATTGCTTGACATGTTGCAGGTCGCGGCTTTGGTTAATTCGTTTTTTATTTGACACGAATTTACATGTATTAATTATATTTTTCAATAGCAATATAGGTCATATTTATTATGTCTTTAATATAAACCAATTAAGTTATTATCTAAATCTAGATTAAAACTCATGGCCGAGCCAAACATACTTGGGGAAATAAAAGCGCATCGCCTGCGTTGGCTTGGTCATGTAGAGCGAATGGGTGAGGAGCGAGGTCTGAAGAGAGCATACTTGGGCCGTCCCTCGGGCCGTCGGTTTTTTTTTTTCATATCATTAAGAAAACAATATCAATTTATTCTTATTACTAGCTTTCCGCCCGCGGCTTCGCCCGCTTTGTAAAACATAAATTATATACTAAAAATTTCCTCTTAAATCAATCTATCTATTAAAAAAAAAAACGTGTGGCACTCGGGGACTGCCGCGGTAAAGCTATTGCATGCTATGCCTTCAAGCCACACCTCCGCGCCCTTCGGAGTGGGGAGCGTGAGGTTTTTCGTTACGCAATTTCTGGATTTGGTCCCCGCGCTCAAGGGCCGCGATAGAAGCTATGCAATAGCTTAAAAATACCGCATCAAAATCCGTTGCGTAGTTTTAAACATTTAAGCAAACAAAGGGACATAGGGACAGAGAAAGCGACTTTGTTTTATACTATGTAATGATTTCATATTCAATAATTTACTTATCCGATGTTGCTACAATTAAGTCGCTGAAATTAGCTTAATGAAAGTTTCTAAGTATGTCAATGTATTTCAGAAATATGGGCAATCATATAAAGAAAAATATACTACGCTATTTACTTGGTTTAAAACCATAGGTTAAAACCTACCATTTTAATTGATATGCGTGCTCTATTTTAAGCTAGTCTGTATAACATCTGTCGGACAAACAAAACACGGTTGTCGGCATATTGAACGCAAATTATCGGCCTGTTATAGATGTTCGCTTTCATATAGTTACCGAATTTGATGTTGATGGTAATTAAAAAAGAAATACGTCATTTTTCCCGCCAATTTGGGATAAAAAAACTAATAAACTTCTTTTCTGGTGTTGAGTTAAATTGCTTTTTAAGTTCCGGAAATTTGAAGTGTTGGCATTTTTAGCCGAATTGTAGTGTTTAGTTTTGTACGATTGCACATATTTACTGATAAAAAACTTTAGAAGCTTTTGTATTTTTCACATTAATCCTTTTTGTGATATTTATAGTTGGACATAATATATAAGTTATATTATATGGATATATATTTTTACGAACACATAAATAAGTGAAAAGTTATCATCATCAAAAGGAATGAGCCTCAAAGAATTTTGAGATTAGGTTGGGTACACGAGTATTCTGACTGCTACAAACGTAGGTATTTATGTTATTCATGAGACGCCTTATCCATACTTATATTATAAATGCGAAAGTAACTCTGTCTGTATGTCTGTTACTCAATCACGCCTAAACTACTGAACCAATTTGCATGAAATTTGGTATGGAGATATTTTGATACCCGAGAAAGGACATAGGCTACCTTTTATTGCGAAATATGTACCACGGGCGAAGCCGGGGCGGACCTCTAGTAGAAAAAAATGTGTGCGTGTACTAGAGTACACACGTAAGAAGTGAAACTTCTTTATGTCCTTATTTTTCAAAAAATAATTTACTATATACAATATTAAAGAAATACGTTAGTCACACGCTCGTCGCTACCTACTTAAATATTTACACCGGCCGCTGCTGCAACTCGCTCGCTTCGCTCGCTTGGCTCGTGCGGTAGTTCAAAAGTTAACCTAAGATGCTCGTCGCTTCGCTTCTCGCTATCTATTTAAATTTTAAATATTTACACCGGCCGCTGCTGCAACTCGCTCGCTTCGCTCGCTCGGCTCGTGCGGTAGTTCAAAAGTTAACCTAAGATGCTCGTCGCTTCGCTCGCTCGGCTCGTGCGGTAGTTCAAAAGTTAACCTAAGATGCTCGTCGCTTCGCTCTTCGCTACCTATTTGAATATTTACGCCGGCCACTGCCGTTTTCAGCTTATAAAGGATTTCGACTTAGGCGGATTTTGATTGGACAGAGAGTTTGAGGTTTATTCTTATAAATTTTGAATTCATAAAATTATAATTGAACACCTGACACCAATCAAGCAAACACGTGTTTACGTGAGTCATAGATTTATTATCGTATACTCCTAAAATGTTTTCTAAGAAACAATAGTGTACTTACATTGTCGGCACGTTCTTAAAGTCGGTAACTTATTTTTGTTCGAACAATAGAGGTACCTAATAAATTCCTAATGATCAAGTTGTAAAGGTTGTAAAATAAAAAATATTCTATATTAAAACGTATATATAATATGTGCGTCATTAATTTCTGACTGTTTCGAAATTTGGTGCAAAATAAAATAGTGTGTAAATAAAATTTGTAAAAAATCAATAAAATAAAACAATTGAGTAAAGATCTATAGGCATATTATGTATGTATTTATACAAGATATGTATATATATTTATACAGGGAACTTCTCAACGTGTTATCTATGAAATTATACTTTTACTCAATTGTTTAATTTTATTTACACACTGTTTTATTTTGCACCAAATCTCGAAACAGTCAGAAATTAATGACGCACATAGTACATAATATATACATATTAAGACAGAGGTTAAGCTTAAATAACTTGAAAAATAAATAACATGATCACGCCCACGTGTTGGTGTTTTAAAAAATTCAATCATAAACTGAGAATAACTGTAAATATTTTAGAATTAGAAAAATAAATATGTACCACAATAACATTCAAGTATTAGAAAAAATTTATACATAATTCCACCCACGTGCTAGTGTATCTATACATATTATCTATACATATTATAATAAAATTGAAAAAATTGAAAAATACAATCAAAAAGTGAGGTTAATTTTAAATAACTTAGAAAAATAAATACCATAATTACACCTAAGTATTAGAAAAAGATATGTAATTACTTACTTTTTTTTTAAATTCACTGGAATTAGAATAATTAAAATAAACACTTTGATTGTGCTGATCACTTTAATATAATATTATCACGTCACCATAGAGCGTTGGAAATAAATACGAGTGCAATAGAAAAACGGTCAAGTAAAGTGGTAGGACGTACGTTAAAACGATACGATATCCCTACTCCGCTGGAGAAAGTATACGTCGAATCACGCGTGGTAGGGATAAGAAAAAAAATGTCACGAGTACGGCGTAACGCAAAAATGTAACGCGCGCGGCGTAACGCAAAAAATGTAACGCGCGCGGCGTAACGCAAAAAATGTCTCACAAAATTTTTGTCCACCCCCGATAAAGAAGTTTCACTTCAATAATTTCCAAGTTGCCTCTATAAAAAGCTAGTCTGTAATAACTGTCCGACAAACAAAATGTGTATATCGCGTATTTTGAATGCAAATTGAAACGTCGCGTTATACTAAACTCGTTCAAAAATCTTGTAAGTTCGTGTACAAGCGTTTTATGTTGGTGTAATATTATCAACTTTATTGTTTGCGGTACAATGTGGAAAATCCTTTCATTTTAAGATCTCTAAGATATGTTTTAAAGATTGATTTTGTTACTGAGAGGAAAAGTTTAATATTTGATTGTTACGATTTTAATAAAGAACTACACCACTGATTTTTTTACCTTTGTGGCTTTATAGAGTTTCATCTATATTGAAGAACCTATATTTTTGATCCATAGTCAACTATAATAAAAAAGACGTGTGGCACTCGAGGACTGCCGCGGTAAAGCTATTGCATGCTATGCCTTCACGCCACACCTCCATGCCCGTCGGAGTGGGGAGCGTGAGGTTTTTTCGTTACGGAATTTCTGGATTCGGTCCCCGCGCTCAAGGCCCGCGGTAGAAGCTATGCAATAGCTTAATAAATAATATAAATAACTAAATATTTACTTGTAACTTTTATTACATAGAAATTCCTGTAACATTTCGAGTACTAAGTGCTACAAAGCACACGGAGCATATAAATCGTGACAGTTAAACGAGGTCTATATTTTTCTAGAACGTTCTAGAACATTCCAGAACATTCGAGTTATGTTTATCTAACGTAAACATTTTAAATTATTACCATTTACTCGGTACATTCGCTCTGCACATCGTAACACAAGGAGCGTGTACAGCTGAGGCACTTTCTTTAGCATAATATAATAAATAGGATTTGGGTCGTTTATACTAGACGATACGATATCGGGTGGATTTGTTTTTTGTGCAAAAAGTAATTTTAGCATCATAATTTGTCTTGGTTCTTAGGAATATAGCTTGATGTGAGAAATAAGAATTTTACTATAAACTACGTTATTTATAACGCTTATCTTAAACATTTTTAAAGAAAAGTTTATAAAAAAATGTTGTGTGGTTTTATGAAACCACGGTAAAAGTGAAACTTAGGCACAAAATTATCGTATTTGTACGACAATTATCGTACGGTTCGACCGTCACGCGACATGCGCTACACAGACCAAAAAGTTTGAGACGATAGGTATATGCTTACATTTTTATACGCCTAATCAATCAGAGAGAGATCTTTTCTTATTACCCTTCTAATGTCGAATGCAGGAAATTTACGTCCTTAACTTTTGTTCGACAAATATTAAAAAAAATCGTACCGTCAAGTCACTGACAAACTGTCAAAGCGCTTGCTGCGTAGACATCAGACTTTTTTTAAAATTAAGTACCTACTTTTCTCGTACTCCTACTGTCCCGTAGATCCATTAGTACCTACACACGGCAGCTGTAAACACATCACCATATATAATTATAGCACACACGAACTACTCACTAACTCTATCCAACCATCATTTTATCGTAATCGCATCCTCTAAAACGGCTCGTCCATTTCGATTTAGCCAGTGTAGTTGCAGCAAACAGAACGCAGCCCGTATCGGTTGTTCCGAACTGTGCACGTCAATACAAACCAATATACCGGTTTATTTGTACAATTAGTGAATTAGATTTGTGCTGTTATTAATTATGAAATGGTGGCAGAGAGATTATTGTAGACTGTATTTATTTATGGAGCTTTATTGATGTGAAAATTAAACAATTACTAAGTAAAAAGAATAGTTTACTCATATAACAAATTTAACGTAGTAAATAAGGCAACCTTATCGCTTATCAGCCATCTCTTCCAGGTTGCCCAAGATAGAAGGTGAAGAGAAAAATTGGTTACGCGGTTGGCTATGTAACTAAGAATACATTTAAATAATTGGCGGTCTTATTGTTATGTAGCGATGTCTTCCAGACAACCAGACGTACACAGACAAACAAAATTAAAAGAGAAGAGTTGTATATTATAAATAAAATGTTAAATAAAATACATGTGATATAAAATATAGGAGTAGATTGGAGCACATAATATTATTACTAGAAAAAGCAGATCCGTTTCGCAGATAAATTAAGTAGAATATAAAGGCAAGTTGCTGAACTCTAGCGTGTAGTAAATGAAATAATTTTGATAACAATTTTTCTAAGGGAATAGGTTTATATGTATAGGTTATTAGTATAGTTCAAGCTTTGGTACCTACAGTTGCTTTGCGCTGGTAGATGCCAAATAATTGAAACAAAATATTTTATTTATAACTATTAATTCAGATGCGGTCTTTCATTAAAATCTAAACTACCATTACCAGAAAAGTCTAAGAGTACTTTTCCACTTTGTATTTATTCTGAATTTATATTGCCTGAAACGTTTCCAGCATAACAATATTCAATGTTCATTGTCTAATCCAGCTAAGAAACTAGATTAACCTTCTAGTGCTTTCAACCTACATAACTTCTTCAATTAGATCTGTGGCTGCTTCGTAGAACTTCAATTAGTAACCATGGAAGATTTTATAGTCAATTCAATTCTAATAATAGTTTGAATGAATGCAGTTATTGAATGTGGATACTGATTTTAGTTTGTATTTGTTATATCTCATTAATACATTCATATATTCTTATCGTAAACCAAATGGAGCCTGTCACAAATTGATAAACTACTTTTTACATTATGTTTTGTATAATTTAATATAATGATGCAATCGAAAGGATCGCATCATTATATTATGAATGAAAAAGGAGGAGGATTTCCTTAAAACAATCGATACAAAACATTTTTCCATAATCACAGCGATAACAACAAATAAAACCGTCTCAAATTTCCACATACACGCATTATGTAACAACCTAATAAAAAAGTAAGTGAAGTCCCGTGTCCCCCCTAGTGGGGTAAGGGGCAGATGCATTATGCATATATCTGTTTCACTGATCCATTTCCTTTAGGGACAAGTAGGTGATCAGCCTTCTGTGTCCTACCAGACCGAGACATTTTTTTTTCTTTGTCTCCACCGGGAATCGAACCCCTTCGGTTCTATGCTCACCTGTCAACCACTGTACCAAGGAGCTAACAACCTAATAATATAACAATATTTAAAAAGGTTAAAAAAAGTAATCCAGCAAAGCTTAAGCTACTAATCAAAACGCTATCCGCTCCGCCTATCTCAAACCTCATCCCCACATTTCAGTGACGCCTACGGCTGGTTGATTTAGTAAGTAACTTCATCATAGGTGTAATTTACATTCCAGAATTAACAGGCTGTAGCTTATCTATTATTGAATTAGACTGAAATAATTTTGTTCTACATGCACTCACGCCTGTATGCTAGGCTTCATATTATTGTCTTAATGGTAATGATATACTGAGACAGATACTGTATATAAATAAAATATATTGCGTCTACATCGTGCGAAAAGACTATAGGTAATCTGTTATAGAAATAAAAAGGGGGCTGTTTAAAATATTTTAGTTTGAACGTGATAGTAATGAGTAATGACTCTACATAAGTCAATAAATTATTAGATCTCAGTCAGTTACAAGGACAATAAATAGGTTAGCTATAATAATTTTTTATCAAAGCGAAGATAGTTGCATCGCACCTTGAAATAACGTCTGAGCAAAGGGCATGATGGTGTATAGAAATTCGAATTCAAAATGTTTATTTTTCCATACACTGTAAGCCATATATTGTCCCATAAACCGGTATCAACAATCAGCAAAATCGATTGAAATTCAATACGAATTGTTTAATCGAATAGCCGTCAGTCATATTATCAGCTTACATGTTTGAAATGGACTCGACTCGATTATCGGGAATCGATATTGGTATTGTCTGAACATCGACTTCAATCAGTATTAGTTGGCTGCGATTGCTCGAGCCTTGTAAGTGATTTGCGAAGATTGCTTTTGCTAACCAAGTCTGAAGTCAGCGGCGAAAAGTACTGTTTCTTGTGTTTGAGTGGGAGTTTGTGTTAATATGTGAATCTTATATCTAAAAATGAATCGCAAAATGTGTTGGTAAGCGCATAACTCGAGAACGGCTGAACCGATTTCGATAATTCTTTTTTTATTATATTCCTTGAAGTACGAGGATGGTTCTTATGTAGAGAAAACGTAAATATGTACCACGGGCGAAGCCGGGGCGGACCGCTAGTATACTAATATTATAAAGCTGAAGAGTTTGTTTGTTTGTTTGAACGCGCTAATCTCAGGAACAACTGATTCGATTTGAAAAATTATTTCAATGTTAGATAGCCCACTTATCGAGGAAGGCTATAGGCTAATATAATCACGCTACGACCAACAGGAGCGGAACAATGCGGGTGAACCGCCGAACACAGCTAGTTACTGATAATTAATTGATAAATTTACTGAAATGATTACAACGTAATAACACACTGGTGTTATTACGTTGTGATCAATAAATTACATGGGTCATTATGAAGTATTTTTTTCTTAATTATACATATGCATAAGTCAGACAATATTAAATTAATGGTAGAGGCCCTATTGTGCTTAAAAATAAAGGTAAATAAATAGCAAAGTTCGTTCATATGAGTGTATAAGTACAATAATACAATATTAAAGTGTTTTCTTGTATTTTTAGCGGAGTTAATCAACGAAGTTTTGAAATTGAAGACATTTTAAATAACTTTAACATTCAATGTACTATACGTGGTCATCCTCACTGAGTAAAATAGAAAACACGTTGTAATAATGTTAAATAGGTACTCATTTTACTACCAAAATTGATAATGCTTTATTTAATACCAAACGGATAAAGTCTTATGTGGTTTCATCTAGAGCACCAATTTACGATATTCATAGTTCAGCAGAAATAACTATTGGAATAATCTATGCTAGTGTCGTTAAAAAAGCATTATACCGTTGAATACCTGTATTGAATTAAGAATTTTCAATATGAACTATAAAATTTAAATGCCGAAGGAACTCTATATTTATATCTATAATACCTACGTTATATTTTTTTAAGCAGTGCTTAATATCAACTTATTAATTCTTTTGCATTATCTCATTCGCTTTTCTTAAAAAAGTTTAAGTTAAAATTATGAGAGAAAACTATCAACTTTCATAAATTTTATTGTCTCACGTATTTTATTGAGAAGGAAAAATTCTTCCTGCCCTATGATATTATACCCCTAACAATACTGCCTTTTTATATGCAATTCTTGGCAAATTTGCGCCTTGCCATGTCTACGATATGGGGCATAAATGTTGAGACGGAATAATATATGACGTCATCATAAATTCAATGATAGGCTTATCAGACGACATTCGTAGCGGGCATAAAACCAGTTATTTGTGACCTGCGATAAGCTGAAGTTGTTTCATGTATATGGGTCATGTTACAATGGACAATCAGGAGACAATCTTCGCCAGTGATTCTTGGTCCTTAATAAGCTTGATAACGTTTAAAAGAGGGGATCAGCTTACAATTGATGGCAGGGTCTGTCACTCCCGCAATTTGGAGTCCTATTACTCGTATTATATATCTGTTTTTCGAAAGGGGCAAAGATTAAGAATTACGCAGATGTATCGGGTATTTCATGATTATGTATCCATCGTGGTACAGATTAATAGTGACTTGACTTGACTTAAGGTCCTATGGCCCCTATGTGGGGCAGAGGGCGTCCACAGTGCGCCGCCATCGCATCTACAAATTAATAGTAGTGGATGGTAAAGCTGATAATTACAGAACCGGCAATGTTGATATGTCTCTATATATCAACAGAGCTATTAATTTAGCTGTCTGTTTTTGTTAATGGATAAAAATAACAACTACCACTACTAAAATTATCAGAAGGAAACTATATTATTCAGTAGTGAAATAGACTATTTTTTATCATGGTTTGAACCATTTAGTTAACATGAGTCAGGATGGGGAGAAGTGTACCTACATATATATATCTATATTGTGATTTGTGATTTAATATTATTTGAGCGAACACTAGTTCTACTTTAACACTATATTGTTTGTTTGATTTAAATTCCTTTTGGTTTCTGTACATGTAGTATTTATCATCTTCGTTCATAAAAATAATAAAACATTTTTTAATAATTTCGTAATAACATAGAAGGGCATACATTTTATTTTCTATATATTTGTTTTGAAATGTTATTAATGCCTAATTGAGTCAATATGTACACATGGTTGAAGCAAATAAATATTGAATTTGGTTTGAGGTCGGCTCTTTGATGTTTTTACACCGCCTTCCTAAACATGAACGTTATTTTTTTAAATACTTTTTTTGCACGAGTACTTTTATTTGCATCTACGCAATTGCGTGTATTCACATAATTTAACTTTTTATTCAATGAAAATGTTGATGTTAATTTTTCACCTTTGAATTGTAGAGCTATTAGCGATAACTCGTATCAATTAGGTTCTTTACATTTTATTACGTCTACGTCGCTCTTCAATATAGTCTAATAGTGTTTAATAACCTCCGACTTGACCTTCCAATTTTAATACCGTATTTGAAATGTTCTACGTCAAAATTAAATTATGAATCTACATCAAAATAGAAGAAAAGCTCAGCAAAAAGCATAAACTAACCTATATAATATATTTTATAAATTTATGGAGCAAATACTCCAGATTCAATTTTTACCCATTCATAAATAAATCTAACTCAGAAGATTCTGGAATCCTGTCACAAACATCTTACAGCGTATAATGCATCACAGTGGCGCATCTGTTTAATTAACTAAATAATCTTTGGCATTCGCCTAATAGTCTTGTTCTGCAGTCAAAGGAGGAATTACACCGTCAATGCCGTGCCAAATAAACAAAGAGTCGTTTAATTGGATAGAACCGTTCGATGTCATAAAACTAATGGACTTATTTGTTTGTTAAATTGTTTTTGCAACAGGATAGGAACAGGAAAGGGCTGTTTTTATAGGAGATACTTTACTTATCATGATTCATGATAGGATATATTATACTCTTTGTATTATAAATTAAGACCTTTTAATTTAAATTTATTTTTAAATTTCCATATAGCTAATGAGAAAAATCTGTAATTTATAGAAAGTACATAAATAAGTAAATGTACGTCAAAATCAATAACCTAACCTAACAAGTCAAAGTGTCTGGTAAAAGTGTCTAAATAAATTAACTGTACTTGTATATCGTACTTTACTTTTTTCGTATAAATTAATGTATAATATTTTATCATATAATATAACCATTCAGTTGCTGAAAAAACACAATTCATAAAGATTTTTTTTCAACGGTGGCTGAACTCAGTCCCTCTGGCTTAATAAATTCACTACTGCGTCATTCGGAACGTTATATTACTAAGTATTATACTAATAGTTAGTACAAACAATTCTATACTTTAATATCTAATTGACAAGCATCTTTTTTAAACAAAACGACTAAACTTCGAGTAAAAATATCATGCTTAAATCCTCTATGTAATAAACGATACAACGAACTTTAAACAAAAATCTTTATGAAATTAAAACATTTTGCATCAGTTTTGGTATCTCTGAATACTGTGTCCGTTATAACTTTCCCCTGCACGGTTGTTATGAACTTTTGTCTGTGCTACTGCAAAACTTGGAACAGAAACTATGGAGTATTATTGGTTGTAATTTTTTTATGAAGTAAGACTTTTCATTGTTGAATATTGAAAAAATGTACATTACAATGTTTGGTAAAAGTTTTAACGAGTTTTCTTACTCTTTAAAACCAATAAGGTTAAACTTATTTAAATATGCGTTATCACTACTTTATAGATAATATATAACACTCTCATTAACATATTACTCAAAATAGTAACCACAACTAAATAAAATTTAAACTACTTAACTCAAGAATAGATAAACTTTTTTTCTAAAACGCCCAATTCTACTAATAGTCAGTAACATAAGAAACTTGCGGCCCGGGCATCGCCTTATCAACGTGGGCCTCCAGGGCATCGAGTTGCTAACTAAATTTACCGTTTGTATTGAAATTTATCCTCTTAAATGCCCCGGAGTTACTGCAATTACTTATCTGAGGCGTAAAAATTTGGAAAGTTATTTTAAGCTTGTTTTTGTGTTTAGGAGAATTTTGGAATAATGAATATTAAAAGGGCTCTATTGTTACCAACCTCAAAGGTAAAGATTTATTTGTTGCGAAATTAAAGTTGTTTAATACCGTCGTAATCAGAGTTATAACATAATTTATCAAAATTAAATCAAATCGAAATATTTTTTATTAAATAATAAGCTTTCTGTTAGTTACTCGTACATAATGGATATGAAATTAATAATGATACTATGATAAATTATTATTTTTTTATGTTTTAAAATATTAATTTTGAACACAAACAGACATTGTACTTCGTGTATATGAAATATACCGTGAGTACTCACGTTATATGTCGATGTAAAAAAAAACATTTTCAAAGGATTTAAATTCTTTAAAGAAATAACAAAATTAGTATTTTCCCTCTTGTAATATTACAATCTCTCACGAAAGCTTTAGGTATATAATTAAATGCCGTAGCACTAGATACAGGTTAGACATAAAGGGTGCTAAATACAAAGGGACTGTAAATCGTTAACATGTCCCTAAAAGTCACGCTTGAAAGCCATGGTATCCCTACGGCCGTATCTACTACGTAGCCTCGTTTACACGGGCAAGAACCTCTATTGTCTTATTCTCAACTTTCACTGCGACATTACGAATTTCTTGCGGACCATACATTCATTGCGTGTCCTTTATGAGAATGTTTAGTTTGTTCGGCACAAACTGCGCAATGTATTGCTTTAAATGTTTTGTCTTCGTCTATTCGTTATGCGGGTTTAGCGACGATATTCTGGTTTTTTGACATATCTCGCTAATCCCGGGGTTTTGTAACCGGGATAAGGGATCAGATTGGAGGACAAGAAGGGTCAATCCCGCTGGCATACATGAATATTTCTGAATGTTTAGTTTTATAAAAATGTCAGGGCAAATGCCAGCAGCATATTGTCGCGAATCGCATGTATTATCATATTTTACGATATTTCGTTTCGTTTGCGAATATAATATGGTGAAGTGCTCTTACCTTTTTATGGCAATGTTCTCTGGTACTAGGGAAATATTATATTTTTTATAAATATTTCGCTCGAATTCCTGTGTGTGACTGCGGATAGCTATTTTTTTTTTATTTATCTACAGAATATAGGTCTTTTAGTTCCGTAGCTTTAAGTTTGTAAATATGTTGAGCTTTTAACAAGTTTTGAAATGTGTCCAAATTTATTTAATTCTTTATATTATAAATACAATAATAAAAAATCCATATATTTTATAACTTTGCGTGTTCTAGCCACAGAGATACCGGTTATAATACAAGTAGGTAAATATTATTTGTTATTTGCTCCTAGGTATATGTGTGACTTAGTTATTCACACATCTTTTTTTTTGTGTGGCCTATGCTGAATTGGTAATTTAAAAACAAAAAAAGTATTTTATCTAGTTTTTGATACGGCGGAGCCCAAAAACTTAAACAAAATAAAAATATTAAAGCTTTTGTATTCGGTTCGGATGTTATTGTATTTAACAATAGTTTTAACACAAAAAATTGAACAGTGATTCCAAATTTTAAATCGTTGTTTGTTTCTGGAAAAAGTTAGACGAAAAAAATAGAGACGTACGTATATTTTTAACCCGTAACTTTTTTTTGATAAAAATAAAGTTCTTGTAACTTAAGTATAGATAATTTTACAATCTTTTCGAGAACAAAACTAGCTTAACTTTCTCTTCATAATAAGTGTTATTGATAGCAATATCATTATAAAATTCTTGTATCGCAACTTTGAATTTTGATAAGGAAGAAAGCTTGGTTCTTTAAAAATTAATTATTTTATTTAATACTAGCGGTCCTCCCCGGCTTCGCTCGTGGTACATATTTCGCAATTAAAGGTAGCCTATGTTCTTTCTCAGGGTCTAAAGATTATATGTGCCAAATTTCATCAAAATCAGTCCAGTAGTTTATGCGTGAAAACGATACATACATACATACATACAAACCTTTCCTCTTTATGATATTTTTATTTAATAAGAATAAACAGTATATAAATAAACGTCCCGCATACATTAAAATATTGCTAAAAACAAGTATTTACTTGAAGAGTTTGCGACTTTCACCAAACCACGAGGCAACTGTTTAAATACCAAGTCTGTTTCAAATCAAATTACTTCTGAGGAATGTACTTATTCTTGTTATATCGCGGTAATATAGAAACGATAACGTTTCGGTTTCCTTTTCTAGAAAAAACATTGATAATTACTGTTTGAAGTCCATACGAATTCTTGGTAACATAAAACACACAAATGAAATAAAAACATTCATTTGCCATCTACATAATTTATGATTTTTATTATTGGTAAGTATGTTGTGTCCGTCTCTAACCAGCTTCAAAAAAATGAGGTGTTCTCAATTCGGCCGGTATTTTTTTACCATTAATTAGGAATCGAACCTAGAACTCTACAAATCTAACGTATAGAGTGGAGACGACTGCGGAGTTACCAAACATGGCAGGCTTTCAAGAAAAGTGCGTATATTTCACTTAAAAGCCGGAAAAACCAGAAAACCTGGGGTGGTGACCAATTAACACTGCCTCTTTGTTTGCTCTACCAAAAATGCGGATTTTGTATTGATTGAATAAATCTATACTATTATTATTAATATTATAAAAAGCTGAAGAGTTTGTTTGTTTGAACGCACTAATCTCGGATACTACTGGTCCGAATTGAAAATTTCTTTCAGTGTTAGATAGCCAATTTATTGAGGAAGGCTATACAGGGTGTAATCGTTAAGTGTGCACAGGCGATTTTTCCGTAAGTATTACAGATAACAAAAAACTTTAAACTGATATCGAAAGTACTTAACCTAATGAGTAAAATGGCCGTAATAAATTTTAAAAAATAAATCGAGATATATCAAAAAAATTATCTTTAAACCCTCCCATACATTAAGTATGAAATATGAATATCCCATATACATTTAATATGAAAGATTTTAGCTTTCTTTTTCTTTTTTGGCTTTCTGCTTTAATTACTTCGCAAATTTGAAGTGGCATTTTCCACGCTTTTTCCGGACATTTTCACGCATTTTCCGGATATTTTCCGGGGATTTTCCGAGCATTTCCCTGGCATTTTCCGGGGATTTTCCACGCATTTCCCAGACATTTTCCGGACATTTCTCAGGCATTTTCCGGGGATTTCCAGGCATTTTCCGGACGTTTTCACGCATTTTCCGGACATTTTCACGCATTTGCCGGATATTTTCCGGACATTTTCACGCATTTTCCGGATATTTTCCAGGCATTTTCCAGGGATTTTCCACGGTTTTTCCGGAAATTTCCACGCATTTTCCGGATATTTTCCAGACATTTCCCAGGCATTTTCCACGCTTCGCCCGGACATTTTCACGCATTTTCCGGATATTTTCCAGGCATTTTCACGGTTTTTCCGGAATTTTCCACGCATTTTCCGGATATTTCCAGACATTTTCCAGTTATTTTCCGGGAATTTCCCAGGCATTTTCCGGGGATTTTCCGAGCATTTTCCACGCTTCTCCCGGACATTTTAACGCATTTTCCGGATATTTTCCGGACATTTTCACGCATTTTCCAGGGATTTTCCAGGCATTTTCCACGTTTTTCCGGAAATTTCCACGCATTTTCCGGATATTTTCCAGGCATTTTCCGGTTATTTCCCGGGAATTTCCCAGGCATTTTCCGGGGATGTTCCGAGCATTTCCCTGGGATTTTCCGGGGATTTTCCAGACATTTACAGGCTATGTCAGGGAAATGTCCGGAAAATGCCTGGTAAATATCTGGAAAATACCCGGATAATGCGTGAAAATGTACGGAAAATGCGTGGAAATGCCTGGAAAATGTCCGGAAAATGCCTGGTAAATAAATAAATAAATAAATAAATAAAAATATCTGGAAAATACCCGGAAAATGCGTGAAAATGTACGGAAAATGCGTGGAAATGCCTGGAAAATCCCCGGAAAATGCCTGGGAAATGTCCGGGAAATGTCCGGAAAATTCCCGGAAAATATACGGAAAATGCGTGAAAATGTCCGGAAAAACGTGGAAAATATCACTTCAAATTTGCGAAGTAATTAAAGCAGAAAACCAAAAAAAGAAAAAGAAAGCTAAAATCTTTCATATTAAATGTATATGGGATATTCATATTTCTTACTTAATGTATGGGAGGGTTTAAAGATAATTTTTTTGATATTTCTCGATTTATTTTTAAAAATTTATTACCGCCATTTTACTCATTAGGTTAAGTACTTTCGATATCAGTTTAAAGTTTTTTGTTATCTGTAATACTTACGGAAAAATCGCCTGTGCACACTTAACGATTACACCCTGTATACCATCTTGCTAAGACCAATAAGAGCGGAGCACTGCGGGTAAAACTACGGAACACAGCTAGTACTCGATAATTTGGCCCTTAAGTTTATCCATATCGAATCTCCACTTAAGATAGCATAATAGCTTACCACTCGACCATAACATCAAAGGGTTTCCACGGAAGAGGGTCGTAAATTAAACAAAATTTCCATAATAAGACGCCCCAAAGTCCAAGGGTCAGTAAAGTGTTTAAGTAAATTTTATTGTCAAAATGTTAACAACCGAATTTGTTAACTAGCTACGCAAAGAACGTTCTAAACCTTGTTTATGTACCCAATTCATAAAGTTAAATAAAAAATACTTTTTAGAATATTTCATATTGCTATAAATCAATTGTTGTTGATTATTCTTGTATATATCCATACTAATATTATAAATGCGAAAGTAACTCTGTCTGTCTGTCTGTTACTCAATCACGCCTTAACTACTGAACCATTTTGCATGAAATTTGGTATAGAGATATTTTGATACCCGAGAATGGACATAGGATAGGTTGTATCTCGGAAATCCCACGGGAACGGGAACTATGCGGGTTTTACTTTGACTGCGCGGGCGATGCAGCGGGTGGAAAGCTAGTTGTAATATAAATTGTAATATTTTGTCATAATTTTGTTCGATTCAATTTTTTGGAGAAAAAATGAATTTAAGATGAAGAGTACAAACTTGTGTTTCTATGCGGATTATGGGTTGGGAGAACACTTTTTTGCAAACATATTCGTACAATATAGTTATTAATTACCTCATCTTCATCGCGAATGTACGCCCCGAGTATTCAAAGCAATTGTATAGTTATTGGTTGCTTAATTATTGAAGTGAAACTTCTTTATCGGGGTTGGACAAAAATTTAGTGTAACATTTTTGCGTTACGCTGTCTGTGCGTTACGCCGTACGCGTGACATTTTTGCGTTACGCCATACTCGTACATACATTTTTAAGGTCATAATTCATAAAGAAGTTTCACTTCTTACGTGTGTACTCTAGTACACGCATACATTTTTTTTTTAAAGAAACTTGTACATAATCATCGGCCTGATCATCACCATCATCACCATCATCTACTGGGACACGGATATCCTATGAGCTTTTAGGCCAGTCTATTTTGTATGCTCGCCTGGATTCGAACTGGATACCTAAATAACTCAAAACATTATAATAAAGAAATTATTTTAAACTAGAGGTCCGCCCCGGCTTTGCCCGTGGTACATATTTCGCAATAAAAGGTAGCCTATGTCCTTTCTCGGGTATCAAAATATCTCCATACCAAATTTCATGCAAATTGGTTCAATAGTTTAGGCATGATTGAGTAACAGACAGACAGACAGAGTTACTTTCGCATTTATAATATTAGTATGGATTGCGTCCAAAATTGATCAAGGTGAAAAATTAAAGTTACAAACAGCTCTCGTAAATGCAAATCAATTTGATAACATTTAAATACTTTAACACGAAGAAGAATAATAAATCTAATTTTAGTAGCACTTAATGTGTATCATAGTTTAAACGGAATCTTAGCGCTATGTTTAAGGATCCCAGTGTTTTAAGCTTTCTTAAGGTAATAATAGTGTTTAATTCGTATTCGTGCATTTACTGTATTGCATCTATAAATTGTTCAGCTGCTAGTGTTGGATTTGCAATTCTACATAATTATATTTCTGTGTTTATTTTTTACCCCAATTTACATGTTTCAAGATATCCATATTTTCCTGGAAAATATATGATGCGGCTGGAAAGGTATTATGGAAACTGCTGGAGAACATTTAAGAGAAATGCTATGGTAGAAAACTAATGATAAAAACAATACCATCAGATACATTTTTTGGGAAAAAAAGTTTTAGCTGGAAATATAAATAAACTAGCTGTTTAAACGCGGATGACGTTGCAGACGCAAGATAGCTTGACAAAATGTAAGTATGTCTATTTCCTATGTTTTTTGTAACAAACATACAGACAGAAATAATATTTTTCACGATCACAAGTTTAATATTATTCGTAGAATTAGAAATAATTTAGTTTATAATATTTTTCCCACTCTATAAAAAGCCTGGTGAAACTGTATAATTAAAATTGCTATTTGTCCAGATGTTTCAATCATCGATGTAACCTTCGTTAAACCAGGATCGACGAGGACTGATAATTTTATTTACCTAACTTCCCGCACTCAAAGGGTATGTCGTTACTCGTATTTACCCTAAAATATCGTATCTACCACTTCCACGTTATTGGAAACTAAACCGTAACATAAAGATGTATGGTTCATTTCAGAATGAAGAATGGAATTTATATTTTTGTAACAAAGTGGTGTCGTGTGTGGTTTGTGAAAAATTTCATTAAATTCGGATAAGATTGGCCCAGCGGGATTCGGTCCAATTTATTGAACTCCTATGCTATCGGAGCATGATGATTTTATCTATCCAAGCTAAAGTGTTTGTACCGAATTGCAATTTATATTATATGTTTTTATTAGAAGGGACAGGAGAATAATATAAACAATAAAATGAACAATAATCTGAAAAAAATATTTACAGTTTTCCATAAATTGAACTGTTTTGTTTCAGAATTCTTGTTTAATATTGGATTTCTAAATAGAGAAGCTTTTAGCACTATCTGTTTACTAAGTCCTTTTTTTTACTCGTCGTTTACTTCGTCGAATTCCGTGTTTTGCAACGATTTTAATGGAAAAATATCATTCAGTTCTCACCTGGCTTTGTAAAAAAGCATAGCTTTATAAAATGATGGCTGTTGGAGCAGATTACACATATACTTATACTATACGTATACTTATAAGAACAGAAAATAATCTCAATTTTAATTAATTTACTATCATATTTTTCATACAGTATTTCAAAATCGTAGTCTAGTTTTCTCTCAACAGTTAGTCAACAACGAAAAGTCGTTGAGCAACATATTGGCATTTTCATACAAAAACAACTTTCAGGGATAACTCTGAGTGACTAACACAACACTACCCGTTCAGTACTTTCTTTTTATCCTCACAAATAACAATTTTTTGGTTTCACTTTTTAGTTCCTTTCACTGGTTTCTAACTACTATTTTAAATAGCTGTAATAATTATTGTAATGGCAATATTAAAATATTTTTTTTACAGAGAGCTTCGGTTCCCGGCCGTGCAGTTTTCATCGTCACATTAAAATGCAATTATAGGAATAATTTTAGCCAGAAAAATATATAATCACAATAGTGTAGAAGAAATGATTGAAGATTTAAAACCACCACGACCATTAAATGTAATCCCACCAATAAAAGGACATTTACCAGACACAAATATGGAAAACGATCCCAAACGAGGCACAAATTAAAACCCTCCAAGTAATCCAAACATTAGCATAATGTTAATAACATTTCAAAGCACTTTATGTACAGAGAACCGCACTCAGTTGGTCTCTCGGGTGGCGTCTAAGAAACTTTCAGAAGCCTTATCTTTTCTATATTCTTGGGGGTGATAAAAAGGTAAAACATATTTCTTGTACGCTCACGCAGTTTCGCCTCGAGGGATCTGATTTCAATTTTGTTAATGATCGATTATTTGAGTTTTGTAAATATACACGTGTTTCATAAGACATTGTATTGCATTATTCTGCTTGTTTTGGCATTTCAGACCTCCATACGAAGGTTGTAATATAACTTATGAGTGTGAAAAAATGATGAAAATAATGGAAGAAATAGCTTAAAGACATCACTCCGCCACTTGTACAAAAATAGCTTTTGTTCTGTTTTTTACTTTATATATTACTAGAGGTCCGCCCCGGCTTCGCCCGTGGTACATATTTCGCAATAAAAGGTAGCCTATGTCCTTTCTCGGGTATCAAAATATCTCCATACCAAATTTCATGCTAATTGGTTCAGTAGTTTAGGCGTGATTGAGTAACAGACAGACAGAGTTACTTTCGCATTTATAATATTAGTATGGATTTATCTATGAATAAAATGAAGAATGAATAAATAAATATAATATAACTGTTTCAGCTAAATTACTCGCGACAGGATACCAGGTATTCCAATAGAATCCAGCCCATGACACTCGCACACAAAGGGTTAATTCGACCCATGGGAAAGGGGGATTACATCAGCATAGATAACATCGCAATATTCGTGGAAGTTCATGTAGAATTATAATGTCTAAATGACTGAGTTATGAGTGAGTAATGAATTTGCACCTCAATTTTTAATATGTTTTTATTAGCTTCACATTTATGTTTGTATGTAGGCTTTAGACTCGATTTTGATCCTCCTTAAACGGACAGACTTAATTCAAACTTTGTAAATAATTTCATTAGTATATAGGTAAGCGTGTTAGTTTAGTTAGTAGAGTGCCATCTAGTAACCAGTTACATAAAAGCTTGTATGAAATCTAGATACCATCAAATATATCTTACATAGGAGAAAGAACTTTAATCTCACAATAACAGAAACATCACAGTCACAATCCAATAAATCTCGCTATAACCCTGCATTAACCAGTCCGCAGCGCACTACATAATACATAATTGAAGATACATTAAAATTTAATTATCAGCTATGAATTGTATGACAAAGTAAGTAATGTGATTAATGAGAACATTGTAGCTTGTAATCGAGTAAACGAGTACGCTGCTGCTTGTAAATTGCGGATTTTGTGTCGCTTAATTAAACCGCCAAAATGTATGTTGGTGTTGTCATGTGATTTTTTTATGTTGAAGGAATGTTGCCATGACATTAATTCGAGTTTTTGTTTTTTTATTCCAGTTGCAGTAAGCTACGACGCCAGAGTTAAGAAACACTTTGTTTAGAGTTATGGCTGAAATAGCTTTCCGCCCGCGGCTTCACCCGCGTTTTCAAAGAAAAATCTGCATACGCATAGTTTCCGGTTCAGTTAGATTTCCGGGATAAAACCTATCTTATGTGTTAATCCAAGTTACCCTCCATATGTGTGCTAAATTTCATTGTAATCCGTTCAGTAGTATTTGCGTGAAAGAGTTACAAACAAACACATACATCCATCCTCACAAACTTTCGAATTTATAATATTAGTACGATTAATATTTTGACATATTTAATGCCTATGGTACTCCTTGTAATATCAGATTTTTGTCAGTTAATAAAAATTGACTTAAGCAGTATTACCCTATACTTAATTACCAAAAATATTTTTTTAAATATAATATCTTAGTCATCTTCGACATCATTACAGAAATTTGTAAGTGCCCACTTAAAAATACAACTTGTCTCTTAGGACAAGGTTTTTAGAAACTGATTTAGATATTATATAACAGAATATCTGGATAGTCTATTAATTTGAAAAATAAACAAATTGAAGTTTACCTTTTTCATAGACCAAACATTATGTTTCCTTAAAACATTTATTTCTCATCAAACGAAACAAGCATACTAAGGGAAAGTTCGTCATGTTCACCGTAATAACGTTGAGAGTATCCACTTGAAATTTTAAAATAAACAGCATCCTAACATCTTGGGCATATTAATATTTATGCCGCAGTACAGGACTTGGGTGCTCGGGTATTCCTAAAACTGTACCAGAACTGAATAATTAATTTATCACACCCAAGGCCGAAGCTTGTGGCATGTCAAGTTTGTAAGGCTCTTCGAAACGTGGATTTGAGTTATGTGGAGCCCCGATGGTTGAGGCTCTGAAAGGTTTAAAGGTATTCTGTACAGGTAAGGTATAGGTCAGTATTTCTAATCGTATTGTACATATGTGATACTTTGTTTTAATTATTTACGTTTATTTTTAAATGCTCTATTGCTACATAATTTCACATATTCCGTTAACAAGCAATAACTGAGCTGCTGATTTTGTTAAATTTTAATGTAGTAGAGATAGTCTTTGTAGCTGGATTGGGCTACTGATGTGAAGCTTACAGTTTGAGGAATATTATTTAGTGTAGAAAAAAAAATAACAATACAAGTATCACCGTCGTATTTTGATCGAAAATCGATCGTTTCAATCACAGGTTTCTTAACTGCATTTCAACGCACGTACCCTAATCGACAAGTATATTGTAATATTATGTGGAGAGACCAGATTATTTATCTGTAAGTTTTTAAATAAGAAACACCTTTCCCATAACATCAGTTCTTTCATTACACTTTAAATCACACTGATGAGCTTCAAAAGCTTTACGATCTCAGTTCGCAGCGACCCTGACCGGTCTTAATTGATAACTTATGCGGGTTTGCCCCTCGTTCCTTTTTAATGGTCGCCCCATGGCGGGTCACAAAATGCTCAAATCAGCCATAACAGGGATTGTGTATTTGATTTAACACGGCCCTTTGATCTGCGATTTGATTTTTTTACGTTTCGAGCAAGATTTTTGGTGGATTAATGTTACGAGCGTCTTCCAATTATGCATTGTAAGAGTTTATCATCTAGTAGTAATTTCACCTTACATACTCGTAATTAGCATTACTATTACAGCATAGTTATCCTGTATTTTATACTCTATCATAGAAGCTATACTTAACAGCTAATAGGTATACTACTTTATCGACAATTCCTTTTCTATACCATTGTTTTAGTTCCAACATTAGTTCTTCTTTTTCTTCTTCTTTGTCTGTGACATTGTCCGATCCGAAGAGATATATTATATATTTTATTAGTTCTTCATTGAAATCATACCTCCCAATCTTCATTTATATGATACCTCCTAGCGGGGACGGAATCTACCAAATAATTCGTATAAAAATTTGTTTAAATCGTACATGGCCTCAAGCACCACCTCCCCATTCCGTCTCTGGACCTCGCTGGCGTTTGCTTAATTCGCGATTCGTAATTAAATTTGCCGCGGATACCAGTTCAGTACTTGTTTGTAATTATTGCGTAGTTTGTCTTTGATGTGTACACTGTACACTGGCTACAAACTTGGGATTTATTTGTGTGGCCGTTGAATTGATTGATATTCTGTTTAACATTATTTGGTTATGATAATGTCTTTGTGGTTCCTAATAATGTGTTTATACGAACAGGGGAGTGGACAAAATATCCAAGAGAAAAAATGTATGATTTATAGGAAATTGCAGGAGGTATGAACTAACGTAGAACACTTTGATAGAAACGTGGAGACGTATAGAGGAGGCTTTTGGAAGACAGGTAAGATAAACAGAAAAAATGTAAACATTACAAATTTTTAAGACATAATTAATTTCAATTGCTGTTTGTTATTTTATTTGCCATAAAAGCTTTAATTCATTCATTCATGACGCGAAGTTTTGATGAACAATATCTATGCATTTCTTGCACATATTTTAGTGAAGCGGTAGGGCATCGACAAATTTACATTGTGTACGAAACAACGATGTACTCTGTATGTATTATCAGGCTAGGTAGAGAGAACACTCTAAAATAGGATAAGACGACCTACTGTGTTAATCTCTTGTTTATTGTGTTACCACATGCTGAGTTTTGGGCCTATCTGGGTGATCATATTATACGTTTAGATATAAAATGCTCTAGCTAAAATATCTACCTACTTTGAGATTGTTTTAAGATATTATGTATTACAATTTTGCTACTATTAGTGTTTTTCACTTCAATCAGTTTTAGTTAGCGGATTTTTACACAGATATGTCATTATTTTTATCAACGAAAAAGCTTTGTTTGCAAATCACGACACTGTTTGTGAAAACAATTTATCTTACAATGTAAAACTTTACGCCACTGATTTAATATTCTTTGTTCTGTTTCCTTGAAAATTTCTATATATAAAATAAAATAAAAAAAGACCTGTGGCACTCGGGGACTGCCGCGGTAAAGCTATTGCATGCTATGCCTTCAAGCCACACCGCCGCGCCCGTCGGAGTGCGGAGCGTGAGGTTTTTCGTTACGATTCGGTCCCCGCGCTCAAGGCCCGCGATAGAAGCTATGCAATAGCTTAAAAATAGGTATACGGGTCAAAGCCCGTAAAAATAAATTTAACTTTCATTTGCGTAGGTAGATATTATTCAATGATACGTAAAAAGTAAAAACGTAGGTGTTACATTAGAAAAATATTACAGATTACGCTTGACATCTTTTATTTTCTATTAAAAATAAATTGAAGTAACAATACCGCTTAAGAACAATGAAGTATTTCTTGTGATCTCGAAAGATTTACGGCGAAATAATTTTTCTTCAGAAATTACATTGCTCTGTTTCAGAGTTCCGTAGGTAAGAGATCAGTTATGTTATTTGTAAAATCCTATATCTTAAAGGAAAAAGTAAGAAGGAAAAGTAAGAAGGAAAAGTAGACTGTATATTTGCAGCAATTTTACGAATATAATTGGTAGCAAAATGAATATTTTCCATCAGTAGTAATCGGGTTTCATTTTAAAATTTGAAATAAATATTGTTAGTAATCGAAAATGCAAAAAAATATCATTTTCATAAAAATCTTCTATGTAACAATATCGGATGAAATTTAATTTTTTCTGACTCTTACATAAAATTGAAATACTAAAGTTATTACTTAAGTGATTAAAATTAACAACAATGACGTCACAAGATGGCTCTAATTCCTCTAATCCTAGTATATACTTTTATCCATTTATCAAGTCGACTGTATAAAAACTGAAGCCATGTTCCCTGAGACCTTTATCATCTGCTTCAATACATTCTTTGAACTTTTACTGAGCATAATATTTCCTTATACATGAAATGCGTCCATGTTTTAAATGTAAATTGACGTGTAGAAGAAACAAGACATTTTAGCAGCTGCTATTTGGGACACAAGTCCTAGTGTTTTGGAAAACTATTCTTTAAAGCTAGGTACAATTTTATAAGTAGTATGTCGAATTATTTGTATGTATGGTTACATACTGTAGTGAATTATTTTGATATATCATACGATTACACATTTTACATGACCAAATAACGTAAGTTTTTAAAGAACCTTATCATGATTAGTACCTGTTTCGCTTAACATCGAATTAGCTTCATTTTTTTTTTATGAGAGAGGAGGCAACAGAGCAGACGCGACGCCTGATGGTAAGCGTTCAGCGTCGCCCATAAGCACCCACAACGCCAGGGACATTGGAACTTGGAAGTGTGTTGCCGGCCTTTTTTCATACTTTATAAATTCTATAATGACTAGGTAATTGAAATGAATAAACTCAAACTCAAATATTTATTTATTCAATTAGACTTCTTATAAAAGCACTTTTGAAACGTCATAACATTTTTTTAACATTTACCACCGATTCGGAAGAATCCCATAGTTGCTCTTTAATATTAAAGTATTTATTTGACGGAACCCATAAAAATATAAATTTTGAACACGGGGCAAAGAAGCAAGGGTCACCACGGAATTAACCAGCTGTTGCCTAAGCATCAAGCTTAGCCAATTAATTTTCTTGAAAACATCAAAATTAAATTGATTTATAGCTGGTCAGTGCTGTCAAAATGCTTTGGACGTTCTCCGAAGCTCTTTACATTAAGTTGCCGATGAGACAGTGTTTTACTAATTCAGTAACCTATGGATTCATTTACAAGCTGTACCTATTTATTATGTCAATAAGGTTTTTTTTAAATTAATCATGATTATGTTAATCAAAATATTAATTAATATTATAAAGCTGATGAGTTTGTTTGTTTGAACGCGCTAATCTCAAGAACTACTGGTCCGATTTGAACAATTATTTCCGTATTAGATAGTCCATTTATCCAGGAAGGCTATAGGATTATAATATTCACGCTAATCGAGGAAGGCTATATATCACCCTAAGACCAACAAGAGCGGAGCCACTCGGGTGAATCCGCAGGGCGCAGCTAGTACTTTATATACTTCAATTTTAAATTAAATACGATATACTTTGAGTCGATAGAAATTATACTTAAAGTCCATTAATCGTAACGTAATTCACGAAGCAAATAAAGTATTTCCTATCCACAAAATACGCTCCACTGCAACATTTTCATTTATAATTCAGCCTTCGATAGCATTACACACGAATAACCTTATAACTATATACTTACATGTTTTACTGTTCGTAAGTTACTTTATGGCCAATAAAGGTATCCAAATAAAACAAGATATGAACATAAGTCATAATAAAGTAATAAACTTGTCGTAAAACGTGGCCTCTATTACGGTCACCTGTCCCGGGTTATGAAAATAAAATGTCCTGTATATCTAATATCTAATATATATTATAAAGGCGAAAGTTTGTAAGGATGTATGGATGTATGGATGTTTGTTACTCTTTCACGTAAAAACTACTGAACCGATTACAATGAAATTTAGCACACATATAGAGGGTAACTTGGATTAACACATAGGATAGTTTTTATCCCGGAAATCCCACGGGAACGGGAACTATGCGGGTTTTCCTTTGCAAACGCGGGCGAAGCCGCGGGCGGAAATCTAGTTATTAATATAAAGTATAGGTGGTGTCAATGCGATGTTTTTGGTGGAAATGAAATAGTTTGAGGAACAGATGTTGGTATGAAAATGGATAAAATAATGTAATATGTGTTTTATATAAATCTGAACGTTTTGAAGATTTTTCGTGACTTGTCTTTTAGATGATAAGACAAAGATTTCTGTTAATGTCTATTGATATCCTTATCGAATGTAATAACTACTATTGTTTGTGTGTAGCTGTGACAACTTAACATCAGGTGTCCCAACTGTCCTTTGTTTTTTCTACCATTAGAACAAAACAAAAAAGAGCGTGTTCGCCGAGCACACATGTTAGAAGAGAAACTTCTTTGGCAAGATTCAAATACATCAAAATCGACGCGACCTTGAAATTTTACTCTCAACGCGCCTGAAGAAGTTTCACTTCAAAAATAAAGAGCCTATAACACATTCACTACATCGAACTGTTTTTTAAATTGTATTAGTTGTACTATATCGAACAGATAATCTCAAACACTGGCAAAACTCAGACGATTCAGATCTTTAACCCCATAAAGTTGGACATGCCCACTTTACACACCATAAAACACGCTTCAAAGCCTGTAGTTTGAGTAAGGTAACACTAGTTACTAGTTTGACAGTACACTAGCAGCGTCTGAACGCTTGTCCGGAACTTACAAGTAAATATTTGTTCTGGCTACACTGTTTGAGCTGTGTCTACGTTTGTCCGATACAA